>NC_060138.1:536192421-536501763 GCF_021461385.2 Schistocerca piceifrons
CTGATGCACCTACATCCAGTCACGTAATTCTCAATGAAATTTTAGTTTCGCAGGTGTAAAATTCTCATCGACTATGATGACGATGTTTGGTTTGTGGGGCGCTCAACTGCGCGGTCATCAGCGCCCGTACAAAGTCGCAATTTTTACACAGTCCAATTTATACATAATTCAGTCTAGCCACTGTCACGAATGATGATGATGAAATGATGAGGACAACACACACACACACACAGTCCTATGGCTCATCAGCTATGATACTTCTGTCTCGTACTGGCTGTTGAGCGCACACGACAGAACGCAGTGTAGTAGGTTTGTTTGGTCGTCAAAATTTAGCCAACATGCTGTCAGCGTCATATTTATAATCTTCTCATTTGCCAAAAATGAGAGGTGAGCTTAACGCCTCTCAAATTTGCAACCGTCTAGTGTCCTTGAAGTATGTGCCAGAAGAATAGTCCGACAAGTACTTATAGATAAGTGCGAGATAAATAGTTTTTGTGCCGCGAGACATTTAGATAACGTACTTAACGGAGATAATATCGCTGTCGTTTGTAATCTGCCGCTATTGGTTGTACAAAGCGCCAAACAGTCTCTTGACAATACACGTGCGAACGTTTTCTTTAGGGTATAATAAGTAATGCACCTGGTACGTTACTGGCAAACTGCAGTCGCGCTTTAACTTTTATGATAAAACTTTCCCTGAATAACGAACACGTAATTCTCAATGAAATTTTAGTATCGCAAGTGACGGAAGAGTTTGGAGGTGTAAAATTCTCAGAAGCTACGATATTCTTGTCTCTTACTGGCTATAGTGCCGATTAGGAGGAGGTGGGTACAAAATCTCTTCCAGCTGTCCTTAGGTTTTTCATGGTCTCCATAAACCACTGCAGTCGACTTTGATAAGGTCACGGCCGACTTCCATCCCAGTCTGTGTATCACATAGAGAAGGCGCTCGAATCGGTATTATCTAGTCCTCAACGGGACATTAAATCTTAACCTTCCATTCTCTGTGTTATCTTCAACTGGGAAGAATAAGGAATGTGTCTGAATATTCAGTGCAGTGTTAAGAAGGAAAGCTAGCGTTTCTAGGCAATCCAACACATTTTCCCTACCAATTGCAGTAGTCTCTCTATTGTTGATATGTTTGTGCCCTAATCTATACATGTAAACAAAATATTATAGGAATAATTGTTGTCTTTTTGAGTTTCTGGAAGGTCGTATGGCATTTTTATCGTGGACATTGTAAACGTTATGTTCATTTGTATAACTGCAGACATTTTGCTTCTTCGCTGTCATTGGTAACTTTCCATTGAGAAATTTGAAGTGTCGTGTGCTGAAGTCGTATACATCTACATCGATACCCTGCAAATCACACTTAATTGCCTGGCAGTGGCTTCATCGAACCACTTTCATCATAATTCTGTATCATTCCACTTTCGAACATTGCGCGGAAAAAACGAACATCTATATCATTCCGTGTGAGCTCTGATTTCCCTTATTTTACTACATGATCGTTTCTCCCTATGTAAGTCGGCGTCAACAAAATATTTTCGCATTCGGAGCAGAAAGTTGGTGATTGAAATATCGAGAGAAAATCCCGCTGCAACGAGAAACACCTTTGTTTTAATGATATCCACCCCGAATCCTGTATCGTGTCCGTGACACTCTGTGCTCTATTTTTCGATAATACAAAAACGTGTTGCTCGTTTTGAACTTTCTCGATGTACTCCGTTAATCCTATCTGGTAAGGATCCCACACCGCGCAGCAGGATTCCTAAAGAGGAGTAGATCTGTTTGCGTCTTCTACGTGTTCTGTCAATAAAACGCAGTCTTTAGTTCGTCTTCCACACGACATTTTCAATGTGTTCTTTCCAATTTAAGTTATTACTAATTATAATTCCTAGTTTTGTAACTGAATTTACGACATTTAGATTTTATTGATTTGTCGCGTAACAGAAGTTTAACGGATTCCTTTTCGTACTCATGTGGGTGACCTCACACTTTTCACTATTTAGGGTCAATTATCAATTTTCGCACCATCCAGCTATCTTTTGAAAATCGTTTTGCAATTTGTTCTGATGACTTTACTAGACGATGAACGACCGCGTCATCTACAAACAACCTAAGACGGCTGCTCAGATTGTCCCCTAAATCTTTTATATAGATAAGGAACAGCAGAGGCCTATAACAGTACCTTGGGGAACGCCAGAAATCACTTCTGTTTTACTCGGTGACTTTCCGACAATTACCACGAAGTGTGACCTCTTTGACGGAAAATCACGAATCCAGTCGCATAACTGAGACTATATTCCATAATCACGCGATTTGATTACAAGCGGCTTGTGAGGTACAGTGTCAAAAGCCCTCTGGAAACCTAAAAATACGGAATCAATCTGAAATCCCTTGTCGACAGCACACAACACTTCATGCGAGTAAAGGTTCAAATGGTTCTGAGCACTATGGGACTTAACATCTGAGGTCATCAGTCCCCTAGGACTTAGAACTACTTAAATCTAACTAACCTAAGGACATCACACACATCCATGTCCGAGGCAGGATTCGAACCTGCGAC
Organism: Schistocerca piceifrons; assembly: GCF_021461385.2. Classification (NCBI taxonomy): domain Eukaryota; kingdom Metazoa; phylum Arthropoda; class Insecta; order Orthoptera; family Acrididae; genus Schistocerca; species Schistocerca piceifrons. Next base: position 536,194,991 of record NC_060138.1, read on the forward strand.
CGTAGCGGTCGCGCGGTTCCAGACTGTAGCGCCTAGAACCGCTCGGCCACCCTGGCCGGCATGCGAGTAAAGAGCTGGTTGTATTTCACAAGAACGATGTTTTCTAAATTCATGTTGTCTGTGTGTCAATCGACCTCTCTCTTCGAGGTAATTCATAATGTTGGAACACAATATACGTTCCAGAATCCTGCTGCATATCGGCGTTAAGGATATGGCCCTCTAATTTAGTGGATTACTCTTATTGTCTTTCTTGAGTACTGTCGGCTGTTGTGGCTGAGCGGTTCTAGGCGCTTCAGTCTGGAACCGCGAGACCGCTACGGTCGCAGGTTCGATTCCTGCCTCGGGCATGGATGTGTGCGATGTCCTTAGGTTAGTTAGGTGTAAGTAGTTCTAAGTTCTAGGGGACTGATGACCTCAGATGTTAAGTCCCATAGTGCTCAGAGCCATTTTCTTGAGTACTAGACTTTGGGTATGGATGTTCCGTCGAGCGAGCGGTTTTATATGACTGTTTAGCTTGAAGCTGTTGCATCTGCATAGTCTGAAAGGAACCTGATCGGTATATGGTCTGAACCGGAAGAATTGCTTTTGTTAAGTGATTTAAGTTGCTTCACAATAACGTTTGTGTAGGTGGCTGATGAGAACAAGTGAAACTAAACGTCAGATTTATGTCCCAATTGAATTATGAGTGGCGACCAAACGTTTCTGTTTGAGGGCATTGCTGCAGCTTATATACAACTTTACGCGGCTATTATGCTGATATATAAGCACCGACATGTAGAGAAGAGATTAGTGTGGCATTTATCTTTCTGAAGTGGTGCGATAAATGTGGTAATGTGAACTACTGTGACGTTATTACCAAATGCGTACTACAAGGATTAGTGTGCTGTTGACATAAAAGTTTTCTGGGTATTGTACCGCGTCATATTGTATAAAACTACTGCTGGAGAAAACCAACGTTTCGAGCACGGGTGCAGCGGCCTTCTTCTATGTCTGCTGGTGACTTCTAGCTACGCAGTGTCCCGTATGTTTTGTTATTACTGTTCATTGCGCATGACATTACGTCATGGTTAAAAAAGATAGTTCATTTCACTGATCACTTAAGGAAAAAGGAGAGGAATCTTTATTTTAATAGTTTATTGCGGTGGGGGGGAGAGCCTAATCTCTGTTGTTTATTGGCTTTTGTATTATGTGCCGACGTGCAGCATTTGGTAATTAGGAGCCAACTTCTCATTCGCCGGTGATCACCTATCGTGGCACATAACACAAAAGCCAATAGACAACAGAGATTACGTTCTCCCTCCTCCGCAATAACCTATTATAATAAAGTTCCCTCTTCTTCTTCATTAAGTGATCAATGAAACGTACGATGTTTTAAAATTGCGCAGTGAACATTAACAGAAAAATATAAGGGACAGTGCATAGCTAGAACGCACCAGTAGACCCAGAAGAAGGCCGCTGCAACCGTAGCCGAAACGTTGGTTTTTCTCCAACAGCAGTAGTTTCTTACATTATGACACGGTACCATATCCAGAAAACTTTTATGTCGACTGACTCTGGCCGCGGAAGTCTACACAATTATATCATCATCATCATCATCAAAAACAACAACAACAACATCATTAAAAATACACTCGCGGTTTAAGCGGACTAGTGAACAACACAGACATAGTGTTTAATTAAAGAGAGTTAACACTATTAAACAAAGGTTCAGAATATGATGCAAAAGAAAACCTTTCATACAAAACACTGAATTAGCTCATGGTGGCAACAAAGAATGCAACATACATTGTAAAACTAAAAAGCAATGAAACCTGTCATTGGTCATAAGGTAAACAAACTCCTCTAAAAGGAAGCAGTGAGTTTGAAGAAAAACAAAAACACATACAAAATGATTCAAAAACGGTAGGCTGTATACACCAAGAACTTAGAGAAAATCATGCTCTAACCTGAAAGTGAGATAAAAGCCACAAAACGGTCGTTATGAACGCAAGTGAATACATTGAGAAACCTCTTCAATTCTACACAGAAAACAAGATAGTACAACTTAACAAATATCCAATAAAACAACTCTATAACGAAATCAAAGAACGGCTAAAGAAAACACAGTTCTACAAAATATAAAAAGAAGTACACTACCCGTGTGAAACCTAAAACTCCTCTATTAAGATCACAATCTAAGGTACACCAGGAAGGTGTCCTGTCAGGCCTGTAGTTAAAGGTATGAACAGCCCTGCATGCAAACTGTTTCACATAATCAATCAGTTCCTAAAAAAGCATTTCACATACGAGACAACATGTACTGTAAAAACAGTACAACACTAGTCACTGAAATAAACATCCCAGATGACGCCCACTTTATGTCACTAGACATCACAAACCTATATTCTAATATCCATCTTAATGAACCTATTGAAGCAATAAGGAACAACTTACTAAAGCACAAAAAGTGCTCACACGCTGAAATTATTGATTTTGTAGTGTTACTAGAACTAATCCTTCACTACAGCTACTTTGCATTCAGTGGTAACATTTATCAACAGCCAGATGCGCTAGCCATGAGTCCATACACACCTGGCTCAATAGCAGACAATAGTATACTACAAAAGATACGTTATTTTTCTCAAAGGTGGCACCATAGACACCAATAGCATCGTAAATTTGTCACTGATGTTTCTACCTACATGACCACCGAACACTGCAATCGGAGGTTCTCCTACAGGGGAAATGGGAGCAGTCTCAGTGGGGGAACATCTCTGGCAGTTCGGTCGGACTGCACCGCAGCCTCAGAGATATTAATGTACTAGGAATCATTGTAATCAACATTTTTGATTGATTTTTGTTTCAGTGAACATTAAGAACCACCCCGACCTGTTGTCCTTTCCTCTACATAGCCCATGAGAGATCCTTTGGCTGTACGTTTCCGAAGTAACAGGAGAGAAGCATCAATGACACTGAAAATTTGAGTTGGTCCTGGAGGAGTGCCATTATTAGATGAAGTCATTGCTCATTACAACTTTTGTCCTCACTGATTCGTATCGGTGTTGTTGGCGTCTGAGGGAGCTAGGGGAGAGGACGAAACCCAGTGCTGGCACATAGGTTGTAGTGTAACATGACATATAGTTAGAGAATAACATGGTTCATTGTTAGGCTCTTCGAGAAATGGAAAAGCCAAAAATATACGCAGGACCTGCACCTCCCATGGGCATGAGTGGTGGAAGGACTTCGTCACTTGCTGTGGTGGGCGTGTTGTTCCGTGCAGCCGCTGCTGGAAGGCGTTATGGTTGACCGCCAACGAATAATCGAAGAGCCCGTATTAGCAATGAACGTTATCTAAAATGCAATGTAATTGACTGACTCCACTGTATAAGGACAAAAGAGAAGGAGCATTCTGGTGCTCATTGTAAAGTATAAATGATTAAATTGCAATATATGGTTGAAGTGATGCTCTGGTTATGTGTGCTTTACATTATTTGAGGAGAAAAATGAGCTGCTTTTCCAGTCAATTTACTAAATCTTCGGGGAAGAGAATATATGCACCGAGCTGGGACCGAATAACAGGACCAGTTCTACAGGTTAAATTTATAGGCGGCTGTAGTATCCAGAAGATATTAGCAAACAAATCGAATCTACGAAAGTCGTGTGCTACTTCAGGAGGACGTATATAAGTGGTACGTTTGACGTCTCCTTGTGAGCACTAGGCAATACAAGTTTATCACTCTCGGCTGGCACCATACATTTCCTCGTCCTTAATGTCACTTGTGATTGTGACATTAGCACATACTTATTAATATTCGAATGTTGGATATTTTAATCACCTGAGAATGCTTCAGCTAAGTGCGAGATAACTGTGATGGATGAGAGTTCTAACGCGACTCAACGTTCTCTGAAAGAAAGTACTTTTCAAACACAACTACAAACGTAGATTTTATTGCATTAGGAGAAAGACCGCTTTTAATTCATTGTCCTGATAAGGTTTGTGTTTTAACTTGCTTAACAGTTTTTCCCTCTTTCATTCCCAGTAGGTCTTCATTCGTTTATGGTGTTTATGGCCGGCCGGGGTGGCCAAGCGGTTCTAGACGCTTCAGTCTGGAACCTCGCGACCGCTACGGTCCCAGGTTCGAATCCTGCCTCGGGCATGGATATGTGTGATGTGCTTAGGTTAGTTAGGTTTAAGTAGTTCTAGGGGACTGATGACCTCAGATGTTGAGTCCCATTGTGCTCAGAGCCATTTGAGTCATTTGTTTATGTATTAAGTATTGCCGGCACGGTAGCTCAGCGTGTTCGATCAGAGAGCAGGCTGGTCTCTGTAATAAAAGAACTGAATGAAGGGATCAACAACAAACTTCAGCGGATGTCACGTAACGTACGGTACGACCGAACACAACGAACAGTAAGGAACGTACTGTAAAAAAATAAATAAAAAAATAAAAAATAAAAATAAAACAATGCTCTTCAATCCATCCGGAAAATTTTGTCGGATATGCGTCTCAACAAATTACGGTTTGTGAATTAGGGTTCTAAATTCTGTTCTATCTTGAATGATTTCCTCTTAAATGCTAATACCTTCATTAACTTCTGTTAACCTGTTCTTGTGCTTTTACATCGATAAGGGTCAATTTAGAATTTTCTCCAAGAGTCTGTTTTCATTCATTCCATACAGGTAACTCTATAGCTATAATCGCCGCTTCTAGACATCATCTGCTATTTTTGTTGCATCCGTTTCAGGTGAGTTTGTAAGCTATCTGTAGTTTTCTAGTCTTTCTTTATTGGCGGTTTATCTGGGTATAAATATGCAACCATCGCTTTTTTTTCACTTGAATATATTGTCTCAACTCGTGTAAACAATTATCTTTTAGTACAATGCATCTCAGGCCAAAGACCATGGTGTAGCAAAGCGTTATATCTGTTGTATACATATTCTTTGTGTTTTCACAGCAGTGTTTGCGTTCTGTGAATAATTGTGACACATAGTGCAACTAAATACCGTGTATATTTGTGTGTAGAGCAGATAATGCACATAATGTCAGTCTATTTGCTATGGTTACCCGATTCAGTGCACTGTAAGTACCCAAAACGTAGCAACATTCCCGTTACATAAGCATTTCGTTACCGATTACTAAATTTCCGCCATTTTCGCCAGCCGCATCACCTCACCGTATAGCTACACTTGGTCCACGATGTAATTGTCCTTGTAACAAGTCCACCTGATGATGAGCCTGCAGTGGCTAGTTAATGCTACAATATATCGTGTGTAAAATCCAAAAAAGCGACTGTTTTCGTATTTATACCCAGATAAATTGCCAATTTAAATTACAGTTGCAGTTCGTCGTCCATAATGTATATATTTAAATATTTCTTTCTTAGCTCCCCTACTTTCCACCGCCGATTTGATCATTTCTTCTAGGCGTTCAGAGTGGCCTAGCGAGGCAGTGGGCGTCATGATTTAGGATTAATAACAAGGCGTACTTAATACACTAGTGGAGAGAGTGGTACATGGGACCTACGTAGGGAGAGGTATAACGGAACGTTGAATGTCAGGATTTGGAGTCGGCCCGCTACGAGTCATGGTCAGGAACAGAGAGAGCGAGCAGCTACCAGCTTACCAGGTCCGCCATAGCTCAACATCACGCGATTTGATTTGGGGGAGGGGAGCACTGATTGATCGGCTAAGTAGCATCGCAGCATCACCGCTGACACCGAAGTGCCAGCACTGGCGGAACGGACGAGGTTCCCTGCTTCCCAGACCCGCTCTGGAAGATGGATTGGCAGGTATCAAGACTTACAATTTTGTTGTTAATAGATATTGTCACTTCTATATAGGGCGTCTTCTCACATGAAATTTGAAGCTAACTTTTTTTGCCGTTATTTCGTGGAGTTTCTCTACAAACGGAGTGCTTCTGGTCTGTTATTGCTGGAGATTGCCCTGTCATGAGCAAATGCTTGACATAGAAGACAAATTCTATTTTACAGGCTTCTGCCAATGTTTATACCTCAAGTTTCATTTTGCCATTTCCTGGGCACTTTCTGTAGGACTAAGCTGAACGGTAGTGACGATAATCTATCCCCTTTCTGACCCCGATTGGTTCAGAAAGTCCACCCAAAAACTTAATCTTTAGATGTCGTATTGGGCTTAGATTATTTGATCAATTCCCCTCGGCCGGCCGCGGTGGTCTAGCGGTTCTAGGCGCGCAGTCCGGAACCGCGCGACTGCTACGGTCGCAGGTTCGAATCCTGCCTCGGGCATGGATGTGCGTGATGTCCTTAGGATAGTTAGGTTTAAGTAGTTCTAAGTTCTAGAGGACTGATGACCACAGTAGTTAAGTCACATAGTGCTCAGAGCCATTTTGAACCAATTCCCCTCTTTATTTTCAACCTGGAATTCCTCTGGTTCATTATGGTATGTACACACCTGTATACAAAATCGAGCGATTGTCTATAGCCATTGTCGACGGGCTGTCTATTGACACGTGGCTAGACAATGTATATAGACCGGCTAAACGACTTGATTGCTGCTTGTGCAGTGATGGTAATGGATAGCGAAAGAGACTGGAAAAGGATATGTTCGTGGAAACGTGAACTGTTTGTGGAGGAGCCCCATTTCGGCTGTAATTTACTTTCGACTCTGAGAGTAGCAAACAGTACTTTTTTCAACATCACTCACTGATACTAAAGTATTTTTTTGACTAGCTCTTCGATAAATAACTTTTGCTTGTGGCGTTTTTTATATTCGGAATTACTAACTTCCCATAAACATAATGCTGCGCGAAAATCTTCACTCAGCTACAATACTTTTCACCGTCTCCCACATCTTGGTAAGTGATGTACAACAATACGATAAACAAAAACTATAAAAAAGCACGAAGCTTTTTCCACGTCGAAAAAGAAAATAATTGGAGACCACGTCTGCTAACACGTCCACATTGTCTAAGTATTGTCTCATGTCTCCCATTTCAAATGGGAGTCAAAAGTTCTGCGATTTTGTAGCAAAAGCTAGTCTGTAGACAAGAAATGTGTCTCAGCTATCTATACAGGGTGGTCCATTGATCGTGACCGGGCCAAATATCTCACGTAATAAGCGTCAAACAAAAAAACTACAAAGAACGAAACTTGTCTAGCTTGAAGGGGGAAACCAGATGGCGCTATGGTTGGCCCGCTAGATGGCGCTGCCATAGGTCAAACGGATATCAACTGCGTTTTTATAAATAGGAACCCTCATTTTTTATTACATATTCGTGTAGTACGTAAAGAAATATGAATGTTTTAGTTGGACCACTTTTTTCGCTTTGTGATAGATGGCTCTGTAATAGTCACAAACATATGGCTCACAATTTTAGACGAACAGTTGGTAACAGGTAGGTTTTTTAAGTTAAAATACAGAACGTAGGTACGTTTGAACATTTTATTTCGGTTGTTCCAATGTGATACATGTACCTTTGTGAATTTATCATTTCTGAGAACGCATGCTGTTACAGCGTGATTACCTTTAAATACCACATTAATGCAATAAATGCTCAAAATGATGTCCGTCAACCTCAGTGCATTTGGCAATACGTGTAACGACATTTCTCTCAACAGCGAGTAGTTCGCCTTCCGTAATGTTCGCACATGCATTGACAATGCGCTGACGCATGTCGTCAGGCGTTGTCGGTGGATCACGATAGCAAATATCCTTCAACTTTCCCCACAGAAAGAAATCCCGGGGCGTCAGTTCCGGTGAACGTGTGGGTCATGGTATGGTGCTTCTACGACCAATCCACCTGTCATGGAATATGCTATTCAATACCGCTTCAACCGCACTCGATCTATGTGCCGGACATCTATCATGTTGGAAGCACATCGCCATTCTGTCATGCAGTGAAACATCTTGTAGTAACATCGTTAGAAGATTACGTAGTAAATCAGAATACATTGCACCATTTACATTCCCATCGATAAAATGCGGCCCAATTATCCTTTCTCGCATAATGCTGCACCATATATTAACCCGCCAAGGTCGCTGATGTTCCACTTGCAGCCATCGTGGATTTTCCGTTGCCCAATAGAGCATATTATGCCGGTTTACGTTACCGCTGTTGGCGAATGACGCTTCGTCGCTAAATAGAACGCGTGCAAAAAATCTGTCATCGTCCCGTAATTTCTCTTGTGCCCAGTGGCAGAACTGTACACGACGTTCAAAGTCGTCGCCATGCAATTCCTGGTGCATAGAAATATGGTACGGGTGCAATCGTTGTTGATGTAACATTCTCAACAGCGACGTTTTGAGACACCCGATTCTCGCGCAATTTGTCTGCTACTGATGCGCGGGTTAGCCGCGACAGCAGCTAAAACACCTACTTGGGCATCATCATTTGTTGCAGGTCGTGGTTGACGCTTCACATGTGGCTGAACACTTCCTGTTTGCTTAAATAACGTAACTATCCGGCGAACGGTCCGGACACTTGGATGATGTCGTCCAGGACACCGAGCATCATACATAGCACACGCCCGTTGGGAATTTTGATCACTATAGCCATATATCAACACGATATCGACCCTATCTGCAATTGGTAAACGGTCCATTTTAACACGGGTAATGTATCACGAAGCAAATACCGTCCGCCCCTACGGAATTTTACGTGATACCACGAACTTAAACGGTTGTGACTATTGCAGTGCCATCTATCACAAAGCGAAAAAAGTGGTCCAACTAAAACATTCATATTTCTTTACGTACTACACGAATATGTAATTAAAAATGGCGGTTCCTATTTAAAAAAAAAACGCAGTTGATATCCGTTTTACCTACGGCAGCGCCATCTAGCGGGCCAACCATAGCGCCATCTGGTTTCCCCCTTCAGGCTAGACAAGTTTCGTTCTTTGTAGTTTTTTCGTTTGATGCTTATTTCGTGAGATATTTTACCCGGTCACTATGAATGGACCACCCTGTATACAGAATCTCTTGATTCTCTGTAGAGAGTGTCTAGATACAAAAACCGCTCGACTTTGTATACTAATGTGTACAAGGCCTTAATATTGACCGTCTTTTTACCGAATAGTATGTCGTTTATTGTTTAACAGCAGAGTGTTGAATCTGTCGAGCACCGTCGAAAAGATCATTTAACGCAATAAAATATCGCTTCTGCTGATTCCCTGGTTCGCCACCATCATATTCACTGTGTCTATAGCTGGCGTTTGATTATAGGGGCATGCAACTGACAATACCAGGACCGAGAGTCGAAGTGTGGCAAAATGATACTGAATGAAGCACATTCAGGGTTTTGGCTATGGCGCATCCTTGTCCGCAACGTCTTGTCCGAGGTGAAGTTTTGTTGGCGCGGCCGTGTGTAAGGTGTCAGGGTCGCGAGGCGCCTCCTGCGTGGCGAGGCAGCGAGCGAGCGTGTGTGTGTGTGTGTGTGTGTGTGTGTGTGTGTGCGCGCGTGTATGTGTGTTTGCGACCTTGGCCAACGGCTGCCTGCCCGCCCGGTGCTTCCCCAAGCAGCGCTGCTGTTGACCCCTGAAGGTCAAGGGCGATGCATGCGCCGGCTCTGCGCGGAATGCTGAATGCTGATGGCTGTCCGCTCCTTGTACAGACGGCGAGTTGTTTGCTGACGCCCACCGCCGTCTACTTGTCTGGCCACTCGTAAAAGCCGTTGGCACACGGGACGAGGCAGCTAACTTTGATGTGCGCGCAGACGCGGTATCCCGTGACACGAGGCACAGCGCAGTATGCTAGTCACGTTCCGTCTAAGGTATACATAGATAAACTTTAGTATCTGTGAACAAGCAATAAGGCGACAATGAAACATACACGTCCACTCAAGGAAGGGCATCAGCTTATAAAAGTTCACCAAATCGAACAAAATCACTCCTGACAGAGATCGCACTTATTATTTACATAACATCAGATACTACAGAAATTATTTGCATTAATTTCGTAGGAAACTCTCACAACCTTTCAGAAACTGCGAAGGTGTCAAGAGAGTTGGAAGCAGTGGGACGCGAACCACAGTATCTTCCGCTCCAATGTCGGTTCCACATCGCGGCGCCTCAGTCATCTATAATATACTGCAACAGTCTCTAGCGGCTGTGTATTTCATGTTGAAGTCTGAGGCTTCAGTCAAATTGTTATTGACGTTTAATTATAATAAATCTTAACAAGAACAACACGTTTTCACGAATCTTCAAAGAGTCCTTGCCTCAAAACGGCTTACTCTGATAACACGCGAATTATAACTAAATACAGAAATTCCTTAACCATCAGTATGAGACGTTTCCCGTTATTTTATTACGACAAATCGTAGCAATAACGATTCCTTGTCAAGATATTCAATGTGCTGGTGCTTAGAAACAGCATATATTCATAGGGTATAACGTATAACATAAATCCCACCGAATACAGGCTTCTACTCAGTCTCGGATCTACGATTTTTCCGAAAGGCGCCCCTCCCACCTACCCCCTCGAGCATTTGCGATAGAACGTCAAAAATTTTAAAGAATTGAATTTTCAAAAATATGTTCATTTTGTAGCGCACATCTTCCTGAAGAGTTTGATACATAAAACACATATGTAAGACATGTTATTTGGTCTTACGTGTGCCTGTGCAGTGACACGCCTCTTCACACAGCCTTCTATCGCGCGTCACTATATTTCGCTCTGTGGAATTCAAACGTGTATATTTTGCAGGGGGCCCATCATGCCTGCACTCAGGACAGTGCAAACTAAAATGTCTTATGGTGCCTGTCCTGCTCCCAGTCGGCCAGTTGACATCATACCCCCCCCCCTCTTTTTAAATAAATCACAATTAATACTGGGTGGGATTATTTGTAGCCGGAAGAATAGCAAATCTTCAGAAAATTTGCACACTCTATTGCCTATTAGCTAACAACTTTCTTTTTTGTGTGACACAAAATTAAATATAGGAAACATAAAAGCAGTAAAGACAAGAGATAGGGAAGCCAGTACACAATTCTCTAATCCTTAGGTCCTTGCGTATTTTTTTCTCTAATCTTGCTACAGCTTTACATGGTGTGCTTTCCTTTCTGCGAGAGAATCGGTTACCTCATCAAAGTTCGTCAAACATTTTCCTACATGAAAAATCAAAATGTTGTCTAATATTGAAAAAGCTGTTAATATGAATAGTGCCAAGACTGTTGTGGTTTCTCGATTTGATTACGTTTATTTTTGTCTCTGCTGGATAAAACGAAACAGGCCTTTCTAATATTGCAGCAGTTGTAACACACGCCAAAGAAGATAGACTGTTTTGGCACAAATGGTCATTTTTATCCATTTCATTTACATAAATAACACGACAGAATATAATTCACGAAGGACGAATACCAAATGTTTGTTAGGCTCACTACGAGCGAAACGTTTTATGTTAAAAAATAATTTCACATGATATCGAAAAGTAATATTACGAAATTTTTGTATAAATTTGGAGTCGTCATGTTCTGCCATTTATTTTGTGTGATGTCACCGTTTCTTCTCCTTCCTCGTTCTAACAATCAATCTTGACATCACTAATTCTGTAACTATTCGTGCCACTGTCAAAACGTATTCTCCGGGTAACGTCAACAAAATCACCGGTTTATTTATCCCACGTTTATCCTTCGTTTGGGCGTTATTACGTGTTCGTATAGCGCGTTTTCTGCACTATTCCGAGAATAGAATTTAAGTAGCTGCTAGCCGGCGACTGTACAACTGGTAGTGTAGCGATAATTTTCTCTCAAAATTTCATTTAGTTAAACGCACCGAGATTACATTTTAATCTTTCTTACCTGTTATTCCTGTTAGTCGTATATTTCCACTCTGGTAGTCTGAATCTGTGGATTTTGCTAATAATTACAACAACGTTCATCATTCACATTCCCTGTCAAACGCATAACATTCACCCGTTCGGGTTTATTGGGCTCAGCTCGTATAGCCTCGTCCCCTTTTGTCTGAGGGAAAGCTTTTTTATTTCTAGGTGCGACGGGGAATCCCCTAGCAGAGACACCACGTAGGCCTACATAATGCACGTATTCAAAAATCTACTTACGATTCGTTCAGAAATCACTTTAGAATGTGTTCAAAAATGTTGAAAAACCAACAGGGATGCGTTTCAAAATCATATGAATAATCGACAGGCCAAAGTGCGCTGGATACTACGCGCTTTGTGAAACAAGGTTTTTTCTTCAAGAATATGAATTTGGCGCTCCTGAAACTGCCGCCCAGAGCACGAAAAATGCAGTAAGACGTCTTGCTGTCTACTTGTGACGTAGGGAGCGTTCTTGCTTCCAATTAGTTCTACTCCACGTGGAACGTTGCCGAAATATCGCTGAACTTAGTAGCAGGAAGTGATGTCACAAAATTTGCAGAGTGCCACGTCAACGTCAGCTCTCTTCCCATTTGCCTACGGGTTAAGCATAAACGCGCCGTCTCGCAATACGAACGGCAGTAGGCGTGTCTTATCCCCGCAACAGGACCGCCAGTTGACGAAAGAGCGCTGAGGTTAACGCAGCAAAGACACCTTCCCGCAGTGCCGGGGTGTTTTGTACTACGCGAAAGCAGTGCAGCATAGGGGGAAATATTAGCAGCGCTCAGAGACAAATGAATATCTTCCTGTTAGTGCCGACTTTCTCCGCTACTGGCAGCTCCGATAGAAAGGTTCAACTTATCTTGCCCAAACAGTTGGCGGACGTACATCGTGATGGCAGCGGGAAGGGAGAGGGGGAAGAGGATGAGTAGTAGAAAAAGACTGTAGAATTTTTGAAGGAATTATTATGTTGAAATTTTTTAGTGGCGTTTGGTGTGCGTATAGCCGTTGTCAGCATCTTATGACATAAGACGATTATGATAAGAAAATGTGGAGCTCTTAAGGATAATGTGATCTTTCATGCTTTCTCGGCTAAAGTATTGATTTACAAGTGTCTGGGTTTGCAGCCTAGTTAACGATGTCATTTTTCCTTCACAATTTCTGAACAACTTGAGTAAGACTCTTATTAAGTTGTCAAATATGGTGAAAAGAAAAATAAGAGGAAATCGACTGCAAATCCATACTCTTAGTAATTCTTGTAGATTATTGAAACAAAAAGGGAACAGAAGTTCTCAGATACACTAATTTGTTTTCACGTGATATTACGATATAATCTGATGGGAAACCTAAGTGAGGAATCCTGCATCTACACTGGATTCTGGTTTTGGGGGTATTGTGCTTCACTATTATGTTATTTCACTCAGGCTCAGGAAAGCCAGCGCCCGTGAAACAAAAGTAGACAAAAGCGTTGTTGATAAAAGCCTCTTTCCTATTAATAAATAATAGTGTCAATGAAACACCTCAATATCAGGAATGGTAAACTGACAATCGTTCGTATGAAGAAATCTTAAGCGACGATCAAAAGGCAAAGAGTTGTCCTTCAAAATATTATGATCTCTTCCTTGTACTTAAGTCTCTCGCGTTGACTGGAACGTGAGAGGTTCGAATCTGATATGGATTTGGGCGTCTCAGTTGAACACTCAGTTTTAATGTTCTTCTCTATTAACAAACGTACGTGATAATGGACGACATTTCGTCGTAAGAGATATTGTTCCTCCTAATTGATTAATACTCTATTGTTAAACATGTAGACGCAAGAGCTGTGGACATACTTTCATGGTTTAAGAGATCTTCTAAAAGCATTTTAATATAGGGGTCGCTGGGATAAAGTGGCAACACTAAGGGAAATTCAGTTTTCATGAAACCATGGCAATTGATGGAAGCGTGTCTCCTACACTTTTTGAATCTTTAATACATATTATAAAGTATCGTACCAAATATTTTTAAATGAAAAAAATACAGGAACTACATATATCTCTGTTTGAAGGCTTACATAGCTTCCAATTTTCCATACCTAAGAACTTAATGTGGTCACTGTCCGACCACTTTTTCATATAAGCTATTAGTATAAAATGATGTAGTATTTTGTTCCACCAGTAGTCAGTATAAAAACGATGTAGTATTTTGTTCCACTCTGTCAACTGGAATATTAATGTCCGTAGGTCAATCACTGTAAGTCCATAAAATCTCTCTTCAGTTTCAAAAATATAATTAAGGACGTCTTGTTCTTAATAGAACACACTCCTTAAGCCTTCCGCAATATTTTCGCCACCTATTTTAGCTCTGTTTTTCCTATAACTTTTCTTTCCAGCGTGTTTCCGTGGAATATTAAATCGCTTCGCGCCTTTAGGAAAAGCCATGTCATCATTCTTTACCGTCTCAATCACATTTGCGGAGCCCGTGTTTGTTCCTCTGGTATTTTCAAGACATCTTGAATGCCCTGGTTCTAATATCTAAAATAATACCAAGCGAGTACAGCAGACTGCTTTCAACGGATTTTTGTACTAGTTCAAATACAACAAGAAAGAGATAGTTTCAAATATTATTAATTAACTCAAAATCGTCACGAAGGGATAGTCTGACGGATGGTCAGCTTTGTACATAAAGGGATTTAGAAGTGAGTGGGTAGTATTATGCCTGATAATGGAAGTAACTAACTGTAATTGGAATAGTCAGATTAGAAATAAACTGTTGCGAAAAGTGGCCACTTTAGCCATTTTTCCCATGAATACTGCGGTCACTTTATTCGATCGGATTAGTGATTCGGAGATGAATCTGTCAAACCGAAAGGAACAACAAAGAACTATATTCGTAAGCCAAAAGACATTATTTAAACAATGATATTGTAAAAAATTACTACTCTACGTGGAAGTGAGATAACAAGAATAATATAATGACCTACCTTGCATCAGACAACTGAAAATCAGAGAAGTTTTTATTAGAAAACAACGGACAAGCCTCCTGTCAAACTCCCTAACAAAAATTATGATGTAGTTTACTAGAACTAGTTTGACTACTTCTCAGCAGGAGCACCACTGTTAAGCGCAAAAAATGTGGACTGGCCACTTTTCCTGCCCTGACGGCTTTACCTCACTTTCGCCTACACTGTGTATCATAGATAATATCGAAATTTGACACGGATGAAAATTTACGGTAGTCGAAGCAAAAAATTTTCGGTAAATGTGTGTCTCCAAAGGGGCCTTTTGCGAAATAATCGCCAATGACGTGTGCTACTGACTTCAGTACCAAATACTTCCGTAGTTACTGCAGATGTATTTTAAATGTACACTTCTCATTCAGTCACCACCTAACATGTCTCAAATTTCATCCATAGTCTACCTTAACAAGAAATGCGATACTGTTTGAGTGAGTTACGTGTTACGATATACTTTACACTCGTACCTGTTAAGGGAGGCGTCATGCGTCGTCGCGTTTTCAGTGCAATTCTTCGCTCGGATCTGCAGTGAATTACAAATTCTTTCAGAGATATCTGGATCATCTCGTACTTTTTAAGAAGACTGTACATTCACTACTCCAGTTCTTCAACCACATCAACAGCAGCGTTGTGCAGTTCACTTTTGCGATGACCCGAGGCCGAAAAAATGTTGTCGGGCAATCTTTGAGACCAAGATACAGGCGCTGTTCGACCTGCCCATTTTGGATTATATAGGTACGTTACGTATATTTGTCCAGCTAGCATATTTAAGTGAGTCGGCTGTGGTGACCGAGCGGTTCTAGCCGCTACAGTCTGGAACCGCGCGACCGCTACGGCCGCAGGTTCGAATCCTGCCTCGGGCATGGATGTGTGTGATGTCCGTAGTTTAGTTAGGTTTAAGTAGTTCTAAGTTCTGGGGGACTGATGACCTCAGAAGTTCAGTCCCATAGTGCTCAGAGCCATTTGAACCATATTTAAGTGATTAACAGTATAAGATCGCGGGTTAATGTTAGCGCGCGACAAGCCGTTGCAAATGTGAAAAGCTGGTTCCCTAATAATTGGTGTAAAAGTCAGAATGTTGAATGAAAGCATGCGTTGTATCGTACAGCTGCTGGTTGTCAGTTCGTGGGATTACCATTACGTTGAATGAAGTCTGATCTGTGGTATGGATACAGAACTCGAATGGTCGTGTTGCGTATTGTAAGTGCAAGTGGTGTGCTTACTCTGTCTTATTGTTAGCAAAACTTTACGAATCGATTGGGGAATGCAGCTCCCAATACCAATAACGAAATACAGCCGCTGAAAAATACATTCAACCCCTTAGACACTGAATCATGTGGCCCTGTTCAAAACTGATAACCTTGGTCCCTGTGCACATATCAAATAAATTAAATTATGATACCTGTAGAGCAGCAACGGTGAAACGCGATATATTCTGATCTCCCACAAAAAATTTGAATGCTAGCTACGGGCTCAGCAGCGTGCAATGCTTGAAATGCACATGAAATTCTTTTGGCTGATAAACGAGAACACTTAAAGAAAATCCAACTCCTTTAAAAGATATATGACCTGGACTGGAAGACGGTACTGATTATGGTGAATTACTAACACTCCGTCTTTTAACAAAATTATATTACAAGTTTGGCTTTTCAAAAATATCTGACAATTGAAGCTGCATTACTCACAATTGATTGGCAAGCAGTGAGATTTAAGCAGCAAGTATTATCTAACTTCATTAATCCAACATAAATGCAAATCATCAAATTACACATAGCTCTGTTAACAAATCTTAATAACACTACAAAAATGAAATATCTAACTAGACTTTTTATAAACACCGTTTACATATGTTCTGGGGTTATCCGACAATTAAAAATTATTAGCAAACTCATCTGTGCTAATGCGCTGGCAAAAATAGAAATCATAATATTTATATTTTTACCTTGCTTACCCGAAGACTTTTGCTTCCATGTTCAACAATACTGACATACCTAAATTAATCTAACTCTCGGTGGCTTCACACAGCACACCACAAAAACTGACTACTCCATCGTCTTTCCCTCACCTATTACTGACCGCCCAGCGCTCTCTTAACTCCAACAAAGCAGTATCTTTGGCTCTGCGGTCGCGCACAGTCAGCGATCTGCATTATCGAGCCTATCAGAGACATTCTTAACGGATATAAGTGCAGATATTTTTATTTGTGACTAGCTGACCCGACAGACTTCGTCCTGTCAAAAAGATTTGTAATATGGCAGTTTTTTTGCCTACGTATTTAAAAAAATTCTCCTGAACAGAACCGTCACCCTGGTGATAGGGCGTTGTGAATAAAAAATAATTAAATAAAACATATATAAGGATTTAAAAGTAAGTAATCGCTTTATTGTTAATCATGTGAATCATAATTATTATTATTATCATCATTGTAGTGCTTTGTGGTATACGATGTTTTTTGTTTGATTACCTGGCGCATAGATAAACAAATCTGATGGTTTTCCAACACGGGAACAGGCAACATACAATTGACCATGTGAGAAACATGGGTTTTCTAGATTAATACCACAAACACTTAATGATTGCCCATGGGACTTGTTTATAGTCATAGCAAAAGCAAGCCGCACTGGAAACTGTAGTCGTTTAAACTCAAATGGCACATCAGTCGGAATCATTGGGATGCGCGGTATGAGAACATCTTCTCCTTTATACTTTCCTTTGAGTATAGTTGCTTCTATCACATTGTTTAGTAATTTTTTTATCGCTAACCGTGTACCGTTGCAAAGAAGACATAATTTTATGGCTTGTCATTGTGTATCACCGAAGTTTCAGTGTCGACATTTGGCTTCACTGATCACAATTCACGTTGCTCTCAGCTTAATATAAGATATTGCCATCTGTTAATTTGGGTTCATCAACCTGCTCGATCGCTTCATACTCAGTCATGGATATATAATGTGCTCGATGTACTGTAGGTATTTATGAAAAATGGTTCAAATGGCTCTGAGCACTATGGGACTTAACTCCTAAGGTCATCAGTCCCCTAGAACTTAGAACTACTTAAACCTAACTAACCTAAGGACATCACACACATCCATGCCCGAGGCAGGATTCGAACCTGCGACCGTAGCGGTCACGCGGTTCCAGACTGTAGCGCCTAGAAACGCACGGCCACCCCGGCCTGCGGTATTTAGGAAAGCAGGTCCATGACGTCAGACAGTTTCTTATGCCATGTGAGAATAGGCCTACGATATTTTTAGTGTCATGGTCATAATCCATTACGTCTGTGTAGGACTGTCACACTTCTTGACATTAATTTCACAGGAGTCTCGGTGAAAAGTGTGCTTCAGCAAAACTGGATCAGGGTTTGGGGGCAAAAATTTGAACACTATGGCTTCTGAAAAGTTAGTCAGATGTCCACGAAGTACTATGTTTTTTGGTATGTTAGGAGTTAAGTATTGTCCTTACAAAAGAATAATTGCAGAAGTTCCTAGTAACATGGACCTACGAAACTAATCTGAATAGTACAGCAAAATAACACCTATGTAATGGCAAGCCACAATAACCCCTACAGAAAGCACCTAGTGGTGCCTACTAAAAGTACAACAATGGTTTACAGTCAGTGGACTCCAGATAAACAGTTTACACCGAAGAGCCAGAGCAACTGGTACACCTCCCTAATATCGTGTAGGCACCCCGCGAGCACGTAGAAGTGCCGCAACACGACATGGCATGGACTCGACTAATGTCTGAAGTAGTGCTGGAGGGAACTGACGCCATAAATCCTGCAGGGCTGTCCATAAATCCGTAGGAGTACGAGGGGACGGAGATCTCTTCTGAACAGCAAGGCATCCCAGATGTACTCAATAATGTTTTTGTCTAGGGAGTTTGGTGGCCAATGTAAGTGTTTAAACCCAGGAGAGTGTTCTTGGAGCCACCCTGTAGCAATTGTGGACGCGTGGGGTGTCGCATGCTGGAATTTCCGAAGTCCATCGGAATGCACAGATGACATGAGTGGATGCATGTGATCTGACAGAATGCTTACGTACGTGTCACCTGTAAGAGTCGTTTCAGGAGCCCCAAATCACTCCAACTGCACACGCCCCACACCATTACAGACCCTCCACCAGCTTGAACAGTCCCCTGCTGACGTGCAGGATACCCGTACACATCCATCCCCTCGATACAATTTGAAGCGTGACTCGTCCGACCAAGCAACATGTTTCCAGGTATCAACAGTCCAATGACAGTGTTGGCGGACCCAGGCGAGGCAGTCATCGACGGTACACGAGTGGGCCTTAGGCTCCGGAAGCCCATATCGAAGATGTTTCGTTGAATGGTTCGCACGCTGACACTTGTTGGTGGCCTAGCATTGAAATCTGCCGCAGTTTGCGTCCGAGTTGCACTTCTATCACGTTGTACGATTCTCTTCCGGCGTCGTTGGTCCCGTTCTTGCAGGATCTTTTTCCGGCCACAGCGATGTCGGAGATTTAATGTTTTACCGGATTTATGATATGCACGGTACACTCGTGAAATGGTGAACTAATCGCTTTCTCGGAGATGCTGTGCCCCATCGCTGGTGCGACGACTATAACACCACTTTTTAACTCAGTTAAATCTTGATAACCTGCCGTTGTAGCAGCAGTAACCGATCTAACAACTGTGCCAGACAATTTGTCTTCTATAGGCGTTGCCGATCGCAGTCCCGTATTCTGCTTGTTTACATCTCTGTGTGTTTGAATACGCATTCCTATACCAGTTTCTTTGGCGCTTCGGTGTAGAAATTGTCCCATAGTTATGGTTGCATTAAATATTAGTATTATTTGAAAGTACTAGAAGTTCTACACTGTCATGATAAGCCGCGTAATCACATCCTATAACGTATCATGTCACTTAATACATATTGTTGATGGCTACCCCTGATGATGACGCGATATCACATGAATTTGGCTGATCATACACATTTACAAGCCTTTTATCACACTCTCAAAACAATCGCCATCTTATCGGTGCCACAACGCTATTTTTCATCCGAACAACTCGCACTGTTTTCTCTGCAAGACGCCATCTTGCTGCAGCTTACCACACCCACGCAGATATGAAAAATGTAAAAATCTTAATATTGCTCGGTGTGTGGCTTACCATAATCTGGCCTCCCGACCACCTCAGTTTACTACCCAATGTTTCCTGCACGGTCGTAAATGCACCATAGATGGACCAGCCCTGTCAGTATATAGTTACGTTATGCTTCCACACTTCAACATATGAGTTGCTGCTCAGTGTAAAGTAAACATTAATGGCTTTCTGTTGTCAAATGCGTGTGGAGGTACTAACCAAACTAAAAATGTACGACTTGGGATAGGTGCGCAACACCCTGTACATTTTTGCATATTAATTAGCAGCAACATGTGCTAGTGCCCACCATGCATTTAGCACATTCCACAAGCAAGGGCCAGGGTGAATTTTGGGAACTTAATCGAAAAGTTTACATTTCAAATACATTTGTACTAACTGGGACAATAGTTCTCAATGAAATCAGTGGCTGCTCCTATTATTATCGTATACTTTCGCCTGTTGTCAGTTTCCACTATCAATTCTGTCACAAAGTGTATAAGAAGTTGCACGCTACCAAGTAATTGGATTTTACGAGACTGAATGGCGACACCAATAAAATATTCCTTCACCAAGGAATCCCTCACCTCCTGTAAGACGAGGCACTCGTAAGACATATGCGTATGTGGTTCGCCATGACGAGACACCAGACACTATTGTCTGCAATATTAAGGATAATTTCATTGTAGATTTTTAATAACGTACTAGTCACGCTGGACCCGTCGTAATGCACCTAGCGAGATGCGCCGTAGTTAAGTCGCTGAAGTCGAACTCGTTAGTGGCTGGTTTTAAATGCCCGTTGAACAGCCCCGACTTCGGTTTATTGTGGTACCCTAACATCGATTAAGGCAAATGAGGGAATAGTTCCATTGCTACTGTGCTTCCACATGATAGCGTCAGAATGTAGTTAATAGCTGATATGTTTTTCATACGATAAACCCAACGCTACCAAAGAAACGTGACATCTTAATAACATCAACGTCAAATTATTTCCTAACTGGGCGTAAGAGACTATGGGTTTCTTGTATACACGAACGCTCCTGTACAACACGCGAAAATGTATGTGTGCAGTTTTCATATGCTCTCTTCTATAGTTCGAAATAATCCCTCAGGTACGTAGTAGCGGTGGGAAAATTGACCGGTTAAAGCCGGTACCGGTATTTTAGTTCTGAATAACCGGAAATTCTCTGTATTTGTTTGGTCTAGGTTATAACAGGCTTTTTTATTTTTTGCTAATAAACAGGTGAAAAAAACAGGCAGCTGCAGTGCTAAAGTTTTTGGTTTTTAAAAATTTTTTTAACGAGTATCGTGTGCTCGTCAAATTTACATTGCTTTGAAATAATGCATTATTACAAAAATGGGAAAAGCGAACAATGTTATTTTAATAACACCGATCGTTAGAAACCAGCAAAAACATATGACATAAGAACCAGTACAACTTTGCTGCTACAAATGTATCTGTTGCCTTATAACGTGGCTTATTAAACGGTATGCGAGTACGTGCAGTGTGGATGGCTAGTCTCCAGCTGGTCTATACGTCAGTTTCTCGCTGTGTTCTTATTGTTACATTGCAGAACGGCACCATCCCGTAGTTTGAAAAATATTTCATGAAGTGCAGTAGCAATGAAGTACAATCCATCATTTTCTTTAAAAGATTAAAAATGGGAGGAGGCCGAACAAACGTGCCGACATCGTAAAGGGAGAAAATTTCCACAATGTTCATGGGAAAGAAGATAAATTTGATTGATATTCCAATAATTTTATCGATGTGCTGTTAACTTGGGTTAATAACTGATTCCTTAATTTCGTGCTTGGTTTAGGATGAAAAACGTGATTTTCAAAAGTGACGATGCAGGGAAGTCATCAACTTGTGAACTTTTGGCCCTCATCGTCGCCGCCACCTTCGCCATCTTTGCTGGAGACAGTGAAACAGAGTTCTCTCACAGCCGCAACTCTGTATCGATCGAGATCTCCTGCATTTTCACTTTCACCAGAATTTTTCAGTCTTTATACGAAGTCTACGTTTCTTACTGGAAATAACAGCAATAAGAAACCGAAAATCGTTTATTTCAGAAACCAGTTATTTTGAGCGGCTTTAACAGTCAGGTTAAACAAGACGTAAAAATCCTGTGCATGCAAAAGCTGGTTGTTTCAACGATAACCACCATCCCGAGTATGTAGTGTGGAAAAAAAATTGGACCAGCACTGTACGTGTTTTCCGAGTGCTCGAATGGAGAGAACTGTGGGCGGATCTGGGCCAAGTAACGGCAACTGCGCTGGTGACTCACACTCATCTTCGGGAGGCCCTCGGCCAGAGGACAGTCGTTGCTAGCCGCCTTGTTTATCGCGCAGGGCCGGGTCAACACCCTAGGGACGCCAGCTTGTCCTGTAGAAAGCACCCGCGCGCTCCGTGGTCCATCACCCCACTTAACTGCCCAGCCTGCAGGCCACGAAAACGCGCACAGCAACGTGACGGCGAGTTCTCCTGATGTCGTCACAACCGAAAATTCACAGACTGAGTGTTGGCGTCATTGTTCCAGGAAAACAGCTCCATCCTCCTACTTGAATTCATGCTAAACTGTCAGCTCTTGAGGAAAATATTCTCAGTTATCTTATCGCGTCAAATTAGAATAAAAATTCTAACTTTAGACGATAACCTCCATTGTCTTCGCCAGAAGCAACTGACCGTCGTCACGCTGTCATCGATTGTAGTGATGTATGCAACGGTAGGTCTGTCCTCTTGGTACAGTGACGTCCGCCTAAACTGGATGTCAGATCGAGCCGGATATTCGCATTCCCTTTCTTGTCTAATTTCAATTTAGTGGCCACAAAGTGTCAATGGAACGCAAGAGAAAATATTTTCCGAGTCTGATTTCACACGAGCCTACTTTATCGCATGTTCCAGATTACTGGAGCAGAACAGAACAGAAATGTTTCGAAACTAGTGGGAAAAAAGGGAGAAGATTCTGCTTTATCATTTCACAACTCTAGAGTTATCAAAACAAGTTGATCAGACAGAAAATTTATTCTTCTTTATGTAACTTAAGAGTTACTCAAGCATTCCGTCGTCCAAAACACCGCTATGGGACGCCCCAAAGGTCGATATATTAGGCACTATACAGGCCAAACATCGTTCGCTCACACCTGCCTCTAGTGTTGATAAAAATTAGAAATGAACTGCTAGAATGCTCCGTAAGTATAAATTAATATTTAATGTGTGTAAGGTCACCTACTTATCGATCTCAAACGAAATACGAGTTTGCGGACTTGATACCTGACTTGATGCGTTGCCTTACAGCACCAATTAGCCATTGTATGTGCGAGAGACACGCCCAGCAGGTATGAACAGCAGGTGCAGTTGGAACCACATCAGACGGGACTGCATCGTTTGCGATGGTGCCAAGAGCTTAAGGAACGGGCTAACAAGCAGTGGCATCGCGCGCTCGGATTACAGCAGATTCGGTCTGGATAGTGGTCGTGGCCGTACCCTCCTCCAGCTCTTTGAACACGGTACACTCATAGCTCAACATTTTTGAGAGACTGTACTATTTCCCCATGTGCTTCTTTTCAGTGGTGGATTCGGCGCTGGCTTTATTTTTATGAATGACACTACGTGACCACATAGAGGTTCAAAATGGCTCTGAGCACTATGGGACCTAACATCTGAGGTCATCAGTCCCCTAGAACTCAGAGCTACTTAAACCTAACTAACGTAAGGACATCACAGACATCCAGGCCCGAGGCAGGATTTGAACCTGCGACCGTAGCGGTCGCGCGGTTCCAGATCGAAGCGCCTAGAAACGCTCGGCCACATCGGCCGGCTATGGCATAGAGATCGAGGACTCTCGGAACGAAAGGATATTCAGCGAATACCCTGGCTTGCCAGTCCTTCCGACTTAAATCCCACCGAGAATGTGTGGGATGCGTTGGGGAGGCGTATTGTAGCACGTCAACGTGCACCAATAACCGTCCATCTGTTATCAACCGCGCTGGTAGAGGACTGGAACACCTTACAACAAGAACTTACCAACCTTGTGCCAGCATAGAAGCATTTGCGGAGCATGCATTGCCTTCCGTGATGATCACACACTCTAGAAGAACCATGCCGCACCTTTTCTAACGTCCACGAGGCCGTCGCGAATCGCGGTGACTTAAGCGTGATTGTCTTCGAATAAGTGCCATTTCTGTTCGTCTCATTAAGTATTTCTTTCAGTTACTTTCTGTAATATATTGTGGCAGTTCTTTACAACTGTGGTCCAGATTTTATGGAGCTGTGCTAGTTGGCAGTGACATATCATGCGAAAGCTACGTATATCATTAAGTTTTGCGCACCAGCGTATATGTGACCTGTTTTCACAACAGGGATGCATACACTGCTGAGCCAAGCTAAAGTGCCAACTACCTACCGCGAGATTGAATGCCGTCTGGTAGCTTCGCTGGCACATTACACGGTAAGGAAAGTATATACGCTGGCCAGAAACGAATATGCAATCACTTTACCGCCTATTCGGACCGTTAAATGGAAAAAAAACCACTGAAGTAAGCGACTTTGACAAAGGACAGATTCTCACAGCCCAGCGCCTGGCGAAGCTGTTCGGCTATTTCTGTGCTACCGTCCTGAGCATTTACGGGAAGCGGTTGAAGTACGGTGAAATGAGTAGGCGAGAAGATGTTGGACGTACACGTCCACCCCTCATCACAGAACGTGGAGATAAAAGGATTACCGACTCTCTAAAGAGGGATAGGCAGCGGTCTGTGGCAGATCTCACTAAAAGTACAATGCTGCTGCGGGCGCAAGTGTTACGGAGCACACCTTTCAAACGCTATTGTTGAACACGGGACACTAGACAATCCCTAAGTTTTCCCTTGTCGACGCGATGACATCATCAATTATGACAGCAGGGGCACAATCATCGAGAATGGAAACATGTCGCCTGGTCGGATGGATCACGTTTGTTGTTGCGTCAACCGACGGCATTTTCCAGTGAAAAACCTGTGCGGATTACAAGGCCGAAATTATACTACAGTGGTTTTAGGAGATACAGAACTCTCGTTGATGTCTTGGTCACCAAATTCGCTTGATCTGAATCCAACGGAACACATCTGGGACGCTATCGGGCACTAGCTATGCGCACATAAATCAACGGACCGAAATTTAGCGTACTTATGAGACTGAATGCAGACATCTGGTGTCAGTTATCTCCGTAAGCCCACCAAGAACCAATAGACCTCGTGGCACACAGAATAGCTGCTTTTGCGCATTCCAAAGGTGAACCAGCGGGCTATCAACATATACACACACTGGGGTGACAAAGTCACGGGATAGCGATATGCACATAAGCAGATGGCGATAGTAGATCCTACACAAGGTAAGAAAGGGCAGTGCATTGGCGGCGCTGTCATTTGTACTTAGATGAGTCATGTTCAAAAGTTTCCGACGTGATTATGGGGGCACCACGGGAATTAGGACTCTGAACGCGGAATGCTAGTTACAGCTAGACGTATTGGACATTCCATTTTGGAAACTGTTGGGGAATTCAATATTCCGAGATCCACAATGTCAAGAGTGTGCCGAGAATACCAAATTTCAGGCATTACCTCTCACTGCGGACAAAGCAGTGGCCAACGACTTTCCCTTAACCACCGAGATCAGCGGCGTTTGCGTAGACTTTTCAGTGCTAACAGACAAGCTACACTGCGTGAAATAACCGCAGAAATCAATGTGGGACGTACGACGAACATATCGGTTACGACAGTGCGGAGAAATTTGGCGTTAATGGGCTATGTCAGCAGCGGACGCGAGTGCCTTTGCTAACAGCACGCCATCGCTTGCATCGCCTCTCCTGGGCTCGTGATCTTATCTGTTGGACCCTAGACAACTGGAAAACCGTGGCCTGGTCAGACGATTACCGATTTCAGTTGCTAAGAGCTCATGGTAGGAGTCGTGTATAGTGCACACTCCACGAAGCCATGAACCCAAGTTGTCAATAAGGCACTGTGCAAGGTGGTGCTGGCTCCATAATGGTGTGGGCTGTGTTTGCATGGAATGGACTACGTCCTCTGGTCCAATTGAATCTATCATTGACTGGAAATGGTTACGTTCGGCTACCTGGAGACCATTTGCAGCCATTCATGTATTTCATGTTCCAAACAACGATGTCATGTCATCGGGCCACATTTGTTCGCTATTCATTTGAGACACATTCTTGACAAGTGAAACGAATGATTTGGCCATCCAGATCGCCCGGCATGAATCCCATCGAACATTTATGGCACATATTCGAGAGGTCAGTTCGTGCATAGAATTCTGCACTGGCAACACTTCGGCAATTATGGACGGCTATACAGGCAGTATGGCTCAGTGTTTCTACAGGAGTCCTCCAACGACATGTTGAGCACATGCGACGTGGAACTTCTATACTACGCTGCTCAAAAAGAGATCCGACACGATATTAATAAGTGTCCCATAACTTTTGTCACCTTAGTGTATACATCTACATTATTACTCTGCAATTTACAGTTAGATGCATGGCGGAGAGTCATCAAACCACCTTCAAGCTATTCTGTAACGTTCCACTCATGAACAGCGAAACTAACCCTTAAATCTCCTTGTGCGATGTTTGATATCTCTCGAACCTCCGGCGGGAGGAACCGCGCAATCCGTGACATGGCACCTCTAACCACGCGGTCACTCGGCGCGGCTTTGCTCTCTGTCCATATTCTGTACTCATTAGACTGTTCGCTCCAGTAATAGGTCCTGTAGTTCTTCTTCACTTTAACTGGGGATGGCAATGTCATCAGCAAGTCTTAACATTGATATTCTTTCACCCTGAGTTTTAATGCATCTCTTTAACCTTGCTTTTATTTCTGCCATTGCTTCTTCGATGTATAGATTGAACAGTAGTGGCGAATGACTACATCCCTGTGGTTCATGGTGGTCAGATCCTACGAACGTGTCTTTATTTTTCTTCATTCTTGCTTCAATTATCAATCGCAACATCAGAACTGCCTCTCTAGTGCCTTTACCTTTCCTAAAGCCAAACTAATTGTCTTTTAAGAGATCAACAATTTTCTTTTCCATTCTTCTGTAAGCTATTCTTGTCAGCAACTTAGATGTAGGAGCTGTTTAGCTCACGCACTTGTCAACTCTTGGAATGTTGGGAATTGTGCTGACGATGTTTTTTCTGAAAGTCTGATAGTATATCGCTAGTCTCATTTTGAACTTTTCTGTGTGCTGAGTCAGTCCTTCCGACAGTCATTTCTTTTTTAGATTTCTTCACATTTTTCGCCTTAGCTTCCCTGCATGTCATTTCGTTTTTAAGTGACTTGTATTTCTGAATTTCCCTGGACATTTTTGTAAATATTTCTTTCGTCGATCACCTCAAGTACTTCTTCTCTTTTCCCATAGTTTCTTCGCAGTTACTGTCCTAGTAATATAGCGGTGATTGGTCTGGGATGTAAATATCTCGGCGACGTCCTCTGCAATCTCTTAGTCCCTCAATGTCGAGAGCCAGCTTCTGTGGCCGCCAAGACTTTAATAGCAGTCGCGGTTGAAATTGTTGTTGCACAATATGGTCACTGCGGCTTCTTTGATGACAAGAGTCTCGTTATGTTGATCTACGGGGCAAGATTTTTGTTTGGTCTCAGTGTACACAAATAGCTTACCCCGGGCCATCGGCAGACGTTGGACACAATTTCTGGGGACCTGTAGACAACGGCACCTGGTGAAGACAGTTGAAGTTATCGTCCAGACTCCTAATTTTAATTCCAATTTGACATGGCAAGGATACCCAGGATACTTTAAACTTGATATCGTCGCGAGTGACTTCGTTGTCGTATGCTGTCAATTCTTCCTGAAGACTCTTTTAGGCTCTTGAAATAACTCTGCCGGCCGGTGTGGCCGAGCGGTTCTAGGCGCTACAGTCTGGAACCGCGCAACCGCTACGGTCGCAGTTTCGAATCCTGCCTCGGGCATGGATGTGTGTGATGTCCTTAGGTTAGTTAGGTTTAAGTAGTTCTACGTTCTAGGGGACTGATGACCTCAGAAGTTAAGTCCCGTAGTGCTCAGAGCCATTTGAACCATTTGAAATACACTCCTGGAAATGGAAAAAAGAACACATTGACACCGGTGTGTCAGACCCACCATACTTGCTCCGGACACTGCGAGAGGGCTGTACAAGCAATGATCACACGCACGGCACAGCGGACACACCAGGAACCGCGGTGTTGGCCGTCGAATGGCGCTAGCTGCGCAGCATTTGTGCACCGCCGCCGTCAGTGTCAGCCAGTTTGCCGTGGCATACGGAGCTCCATCGCAGTCTTTAACACTGGTAGCATGCCGCGACAGCGTGGACGTGAACCGTATGTGCAGTTGACGGACTTTGAGCGAGGGCGTATAGTGTGCATGCGGGAGGCCGGGTGGACGTACCGCCGAATTGCTCAACACGTGGGGCGTGAGGTCTCCACAGTACATCGATGTTGTCGCCAGTGGTCGGCGGAAGGTGCACGTGCCCGTCGACCTGGGACCGGACCGCAGCGACGCACGGATGCACGCCAAGACCGTAGGATCCTACGCAGTGCCGTAGGGGACCGCACCGCCACTTCCCAGCAAATTAGGGACACTGTTGCTCCTGGGGTATCGGCGAGGACCATTCGCAACCGTCTCCATGAAGGGGCTACGGTCCCGCACACCGTTAGGCCGTCTTCCGCTCACGCCCCAACATCGTGCAGCCCGCCTCCAGTGGTGTCGCGACAGGCGTGAATGGAGGGACGAATGGAGACGTGTCGTCTTCAGCGATGAGAGTCGCTTCTGCCTTGGTGCCAATGATGGTCGTATGCGTGTTTGGCGCCGTGCAGGTGAGCGCCACAATCAGGACTGCATACGACCGAGGCACAAAGGGCCAACACCCGGCATCATGGTGTGGGGAGCGATCTCCTACACTGGCCGTACACCACTGGTGATCGTCGAGGGGACACTGAATGGTGCACGGTACATCCAAACCGTCATCGAACCCATCGTTCTACCATTCCTAGACCGGCAAGGGAACTTGCTGTTCCAACAGGACAATGCACGTCCGCATGTATCCCGTGCCACCCAACGTGCTCTAGAAGGTGTAAGTCAACTACCCTGGCCAGCAAGATCTCCGGATCTGTCCCCCATTGAGCATGTTTGGGACTGGATGAAGCGTCGTCTCACGCGGTCTGCACGTCCAGCACGAACGCTGGTCCAACTGAGGCGCCAGGTGGAAATGGCATGGCAAGCCGTTTTACAGGACTACATCCAGCATCTCTACGATCGTCTCCATGGGAGAATAGCAGCCTGCATTGCTGCGAAAGGTGGATATACACTGTACTAGTGCCGACATTGTGCATGCTCTGTTGCCTGTGTCTATGTGCCTGTGGTTCTGTCAGTGTGATCATGTGATGTATCTGATCCCAGGAATGTGTCAATAAAGTTTCCCCTTCCTGGGACAATGAATTCACGGTGTTCTTATTTCAATTTCCAGGAGTGTAACTCTTACGAAACAGAACCGTATTACCTGCACTGATGGAAAAGTATTGTTGTTGTCTACTCCAAGGAAGAGAACGGGCTATATGAGACCTGACCGATTAAAAATTTCATGGTTTCTTCCAGCTCAGTACCCCAGTAGTCGAAGGGGGACAGGCGACGGGGCGGAGGGGGGGGGGGGAGGGGAATCCCTATGGTTCGATCATTGGGATTGAGATTATTTTATTTCTAGGACAATGTAGTCCGTTTCCCTAGACAAGAATTAAAATTTTTTGTATGTACATGGATCTATGTGCATTCGAAACTGTTCTTCACAAACAACTTTTAATCAAATTGCGTACCTATCGAGTATCGTCACAGTTGTGCAGTTAGATTCGTGATTTTCTGTCAGAAAGGGCACAGTTTGTAGTAAAAAAAAAACGGAAACAAAAGTAATATTTTCCGTTTAGATATGATATTTGTGGTAACTGACTATAAACAATAAAAACTGTCAGGTCTCCCACGTGAGTAGTAAAAGGAATCCGTTAAATTTTGGTTACACGATAAATAACACAAATTCAGTAATACCTGTGGATTACAGTTACGAACAACTTAAACTGCAACCATAACACTGACGAAGGCGAACCATAGACTGCATTTTATTGGCAAAAAACTTAGAAGATACAACTAATCTACTAAAGAGACTATGTAAATTACGCTTTTCCGTGTTCTTTTGGAGTATATTGCTGCGCGAGTTGCGGCAATAGTCATTACAAACAAAGGCGTTTCTCGTTGCGGCGAGATTTTTTCACAAAATTTCAATCATCAACTTTCTCCTTCGAATGCTAAATTTTTGTTGTCTTCCATCTTCATAGAGAGAAATGGCCATCGTAATAAAATAAGAGAAATCAAAGATCGTACGGAAAAAAATTTAAGTGTTCGATTTTCCCTCGTGCTACTCGAGGTTCGAACAGTAGAGAAACGTTGCGAAAGTGGTTCGATGTACCCTATCCCAAGCACGTGACTATGAACTGCAGCGTAATCCTGTAGATATAGATGTATGTGTAGATGTGAGTGTGGTTACGTAATTTGTGTGCTCGAATATGAGCCTTGTGTGCTATTATTGCACCAGTACGTTTGGTGCGACTGTAGTAACAAGTGATTCTTCTCATCCGGTGGCCCGTAAAAGAAATTTATTAACAGCGATATAGCGACGATGAAGTGTTACAGATAATCAAACGACCGCCACTGGTCGGATTCATCGCAACTACGAAGACACTCAGCGCCACGACGGAGCTTCTAGCGAGCCACTGCCATCTCTGTGTCTGTCCTGGTACCTGCGTACAAGAAGCAGGCAGTTGCGTGACGCACCCATATAAATCCATTTTGCTGATTCACGCGCTCTAAAAAGAAAAAAACATCAGCTGACAGTCGGCGTCGACCAATCAGGCGCCTACGTTAAGGTAAACTCGATCGCGCTTGCTTTGCGTAGGACAGTGAAACAGCTGGGGGTGGTAGGGTCGCAGGGGGAGACGGGAGGGAGTAGAGCTCACGGGCAGGTGCGAGCCGGAGCCTATCTGGCGAAGAAACGCTCGCAGGTGGCACGCAGCGAGCTGCACAGGGCACAGTATTCGCTCCTGCTCTGATAAGATACCGAAGCAGGACGACAGCGTGTCTCTAGGCTCGATGCCCGAAATTGCTGCCTCCCTGTACGCTTGACGTTTCGTACGCGCCGTGCCGTGTCTGAGGTAAGTCGAAGCCATAGCCCACGTACCGCTTATTACCGCTGCGAACGCACGATGCTGAATTCTCCGTTTCATTATTGGCAAGCACAATCTAAGTTTTGCACTTGCTAAGCTTAGTATCGGTTGTAGATTCGAATAAGGACGTCACAGACGTCCTTTTATCGGTATCGAAGTCGGAGGCTGCAGAAGTCTTTTGTTGAACTCGGACATGATATTTACGTAATTGTTATTTCTGAGCGCCGGCAGGAGTGGCCGAGCGGTTCTAGACGCTTCAGTCTGGAACCGCGCGACCGCTACCGTCGCAAGTTCGAATCCTGCCTCGGGCATGGATGTGTGTGCTGTCCTTAGGTTAGTTAGGTTTAAGTAGTTCAAGGTTCTAGGGGACTAATGACCTCCGATGTTAAGTCCCTTAGTGCTCAGAGCCATTTGTTATTTCTGAATAGTAACAGTACTGTGTAAAAATGTAAGTTTATTTTGGTGAAAAGAATCTTCAGTAGCCAAGATCTCATTAATTCGCCTTTACTTTTGACAACCGGTTTCGACAGATGTAAATGTCATCGTCTGGTCTTAAAAAAAAGTTTTGTTACTAAACGTGTTCATTGTAAGCTAGAGTCTAATGCCATGTTGCCATGGTGGATAAAATGTAGCACTTCATACAAAGGTTTATCAGGAATAAAACAATTGCAGTTAAAAGCGCCGTGTGCACATATCCATGTCCATACAGGTAGCGCTCACAGATGATCACTCTTTCTAATTTCGCAACATTAGAAAATTCAGGTAAGTTTACTTGTATAACAAAACGCGCCACCATAGATGCATTCGCCTATACGGTGGCACTCGGCACATGCATAGCCGGTCCGAATCCTAGAACTGAATGAAATTTTCACTTCCGGCATTTTGCTGGCAAGGGGTGGAGAGGTGGCGGCGCAGAGTTATCGATCATCTGATTTTGCCCGAATATTCAGGAATAATTCCAAAACTCTCCGCAGAGAGGGCATGTGACAATGTTGATGGTGATCCATCCGTCGGAGGGCGATGTCAAACTTAGTGTTCCTCGAGAGGAGTAGGCTAAGTCCTGGTACGAGGATTCACCCTCGACCTTCTGTCTCCATTACGTAACATAAACAAAAACCCTCACTATACACACATTCCTTACACTCCTCTAAACTCAACAGGTACTCTAAACACAGCACACACTCGGTGCGAGGGAGACGATGCGGCTATTATGCATTCACCATCGGGTATCTTGCGTAGCGACCGTGAGAATAAGATAAGGAAGATAGGGCACGTAAAGAGGCATGCAGACAATCAGCTTTCCCTCACGCCATATGCGAATGGAATAGGACAGAAAATCTCTAATACTGATACGAGGGTCGTTGAGCTATGCAAAGTACAGTGGTTTACGTATTATCCATATAGATTTATTTACCTGCAAGGTATATTAATTTGTTACTGAAGTCAAACTGCAATAACATCATTGATACCCAAACGTAATCTGTATCCACACACACAGGCATATAAGGGCTGTCCCTCGAGGAATGATTAATCTTGAGAGATTTGACATAAACGATAATTCGAAGCAGAAAAGCGTAGTAAACATGGATTCTAAAATGCGTATATTGAGAGCTACTGTGGAACGCATCTCTTGCTGAACGAGTGCTCATGACTCTTACGATATGCAATTTAGGGCCGTTGTTTTTAGGAAAAAGTGCTCATAGCTCTTAAGGTATGCGTCAAATGATTGTCCCTGTCATATCCCAGAATTTTGACCATTCCTTCTTGGACACGTTACGGTAGTACATAAATGCTATGTGATCAAAAGTATATCGACTTTTTTTTGCATCAGTCTTCTGGTTCGTTTGATGCGGCCCACCACGAATTGCTCTCCTGTACCAACTTTTTCATCTCAGAGTAGCAATTACAACCTATGTCCTTAATTATTTGCTGGATTATTCCAATCTTGGTCTTCCTAAAAAAAATGGTTCAAATGGCTCTGAGCACTATGGGACTCAACTTCTGAGGTCATTAGTCCCCTAGAACTTAGAACTAGTTAAACGTAACTAACCTAAGGACGTCACACACACCCATGCCCGAGGCAGGATTCGAACCTGTGACCGTAGTGGTCTCGCGGTTCCAGACTGCAGCGCCTAGAACCGCACGGCCACTTCAGCCGGCCGGTCTTCCTCTACAGCTTCCTCTAATCCCATGTAAATTATTCCCTCATGTCTTAACAGATGTCCTATCGTCCTAATTCTTCTTGTTGTCAGTGATTTCCATTTTTTCCCCTCGAAGATTCTGTTGAGAAACACTCCGTCCCTCACCTTACCAGTCCACCTAATTTTCAACATTCGTCTCTAGCGTGACATATCAGATGCTTCGATTCTCTTCTGTTCCGATTTTCCCGAGTCCACATAACAGTGAACACTAATATGGCGTATGTCCATCCTCGACCTCTCTACCGTCTTTGACTCTGCGCGGTTCTGGCGCTGCAGTCTGGAACCGCGAGACCGCTATGGTCGCAGGTTCGAATCCTGCCTCGGGCATGGATGTGTGTGATGTCCTTAGGTTAGTTCGGTATAACTAGTTCTAAGTTCTAGGGGACTGATGACCTCAGCAGTTGAGTCCCATAGTGCTCAGAGCCATTTGAACCAGCCATTTGACTCTGCTGATGACGCTTTCAGTGAGATTTGAATGTCTGTGGAAGAATGGCAGTCCATTCTTCCTCGGGTGCCAAAACCAGAGAAGGTAGTTGGTTGGTTTGTTTGGGGGAGGAGACCAGACAGCCAGGTCATCGGTCTCATCGGATTAGCGAAGGACGGGGAAGGAAGTCGGCCGTGCCCTTTCAAAGGAACCATCCCGGCATTTGCCTGGAGCGATTTAGGAAAATCACGGAAAACCTAAATCAGGATGGCCGGACACGGGATTGAACCGTCGTCCTCCAGAATGCGAGTCCAGTGTGCTAACCACTAGAAAAGGTAGTGATTTGGACGCTGAGTTTGGAGCGAAACCAATATTCTAACTCACTGAAAATGTTTTCCAGTAGGTACAGTCGGTAGTCTGGGCAGGCCAGTCCGTGTTAGGAATGGTATTATCTCACAGATGGTGCTTTATGACAGGGCGCATTGTCATGCTGATACAGTCATCGTCTCCGAACTGGACCTCTGCTGTACCCAGTACACAGTGCTATAAAATGTGTTCATATCCCTCAGCTTTTAGCGTTTTATTATGCCCAATAAAAGGCACCACCCCCTGCCCACGAGAAACACCCCCTACCGCACACATGATGGCAGGTAACGTTCTCCAGCTGTTGATCAAACTCAAACACTTCTATCGGATTGCTACAGGGTACAGCGTGATTCACCACTCGAAATCACTCGTTTCCAGTCGTCCAGCGACCATTGCTATCGCACGTTACACCATTTCATCTGTCGCTTGCACTGAGTGTAGAAATGTGTGGCTGAAGAGGAGCTGCTCGGCCCTGCACTCCATTCCTTTTAACTCCCTACGCACAGCCATTGTCATAGCTGCGCTGGGTGGTAGCACATTGTGACAATTTTTACACTCACCCTACGCAATGCTCGACGGGTCCTCTCCGCCTGCACATAAGGTCAAAAATGGTTCAAATGGCTCTGAGCACTATGGGACTTAACATCTGAGGTCATCAGTCCCCTAGAACTTAGAATTACTTACACATAACTAACCTAAGGACATCACAAACATCCATGCCCGAAGCAGGATTCGAACCTGCGACCGTAGCGGTCGCGCGGTTCCAGACTGTAGCGCCTAGAACCACTTGGCCACCCCGGCCGGCTACATAAGGTCCATCTGGTCTTGGTTCAGTATGGGCGATTCCATTTCACAGTCAGATCACGTCGACTTGGGCTGCTTTGGAAGGGTTCCAGTGTGTGTGATGGATTTGTTACGCAGGTGACCAATTCTGCTGTTACACTCCTCACATCCTAGTATACTGACAAATTCGCCTGTGTCTCCGTCGCCACGGTTGTCTCCGTCGCCACGGTTGTGTCTTCGTCGCCACTGTACAGTCTTGTACGATAGAAATCAATAGAGAGGATGTTGTTTGGTGGCCAGTATCCTCTTTCTGCAACACAACTTCACACATGAATTAACATGGTTTTTTGTTTACATAAACAGGAAGCTACTAATCTTTGAGTCCATGTGTTGTGGTACAAGCTCTTCCGTAATAGTCCACAGTAGCCTCACTGCTGGTGAAGTAAAAGTCCCGCTATGCGATGAACGACAGACACCAAACTGGAATGCGAGTTGGTGCATCAGTGACAGCTAGTTACTGAGCGACTGCACTAGTGACTGAGACTGAGCCCTCTGGTGAGCGGCGGCGATCTAAATACTTGTGGTCGAGAGGACGTTGGCGGCATGTTGCTTGCCTGTCTGTCTTTGGCCTCTCTCCAGATAGGTGTGCTTCATCCAGCGCCTACTTTCGATCTTCTTGCTACATCCTTACCGACTGGTGTGCTGGCGACAGCTTACGCCATGACACTTTTGATCTGATAGTGTTTTTAGGATATCTTAAATTGCAGCTACTTTAGACTGTGAAGGTGGTGCTTTATTGTAGCCCTGTAGCTTTACGTGTCACCTAAGCGTGTGTTCTACTGTAATTGTGGTGCTAAAACAAATAACGTTATACTGAAACTGATAAGTTAGTAGTATACTAAATGTCCAATTAAAGTGAAACCGTAGGCCGTTCTGTCGTGAAACCACCGAGAAGAATTGACATAGTGAAGAGGACAGAATGTGATCCATAAAGGGCCAGGATAGATAGGCCATTAAATTTTATGGAAGGTCTGTCTGGGCAACACGAATTTCAAATGCAAAACAGATGGCACTGCATTTTAAGAGTCAGACCACAATGCCAATGGAGGGTAAGGAGCGGCACAGTGCAAAACGGGTATGGAAAATGGAATAAATCCGGAAATTTTCTACTTCTGATCTTGCCTCTGTTTTATGACAACATATTACCCAAATAAAAAGTGAATTTCGAGTACCTCACAGAGTAAACATGAGATAGGGTACAGTAAGAAGCAGTGACAGCTTTTGCCACCATCTGAAAGGATAGCGTCCCATCAGCACTGCACATACGGATTCGAAGGAAAACACTGGTTCGAGAATTGTGCAAATGTGTCGTGTGGACGTGATTAGCATTAAACAGTAAAAGATCTTTCCTAACAGTCTGTTGTTGGTAGCAAATGAAAAAAAGGAAGTAATTCCACTTTGTTGCTGTTCGTGGGAGACGTTAGGGGTGTTTTACGCTCTCTCTCTCTCTCTCTCTCTCTCTCTCTCTCTCTCTCTCTCACGTCTCACATAAAAATGGAGAAAATTTATATGTAGGTTGTTTGACGATATGCTAAGTATTCATAAAGTTCTGACCTAGTCAGATAATGTACATTGCGCAATTATGAGAATCTTAGTTCCGCCATACTTCGCTGACTCTCGCCGATAAAACGAAGTCGTTTGGTACAAGGTTTCTCTGCAAAGTAATGTCATCAGTTTAATTGTGTCACCAGTTGAATTGGTTGGAGCGCGATCTACCCGCTCGGACTAATAGGTGAGGGCTGTTAACTTCCTACGCGGCCAGCCCCAGTTTGCCCCGCGCTCCCGGAGAGTCATGTATCAGGACCTGTCCCTATGTTTAATAGTCCTTGTCCACATGCTATCCAGCGTGCACTTGAACCGTGGTAAGGAATCAAATGCTGCCTGAAACTTGGGCATCACATTGCCGAAATGTTTCCAGTGACTCAGCAGGCATTTGGGAATTAATGTAAAAATGACAAGTTTCTCAGTGGTACAAGGTGTTTCTGATAACCTGAGATGACTTCAACGTCGAAAATCGCTGAGGACGTCCTCCAATGTCGAAAAGTCAAAGTGCAACTCGTGTGCGTGAACTTTTGAACGCAGCCAGTAGAATTAGTATTCGTTTGATAGTTCAAACTATGGTGGTGCTCAAAAGGCTGAGAAAAGGTCGCGCACGTCAGACCACACATCCTGGACGCTCCACCAAGACAATGCTCTCAGCCACGCCGCCTTCTTGGGGAGGTACTATCTGGCAGAAAACGACGCGATAACGCTGCGCCAGCCCCCTGCATTGACGACCTCGCTCCGGCAATCTTTTTGTCCATGTCTGGCTCAAGATACCCTTCAAAGGACACCGTTTCGAGACAATTGACAAAGTGAAAGTTGCTGCTGCGCCTGTCCCAAAGAACATTTCAATCCAGGCCGTCCAGGACGCCTACAACGCTTGGAAATCCCGCTGGCAAAAATGTACTGACGCAAGAGTGCTGTATTTCGAAGAATTTTGATGCATTGTACTGTTCTGAACAATAAATTAGTTTTTTTTCTGGACTTTGTGACATCACTTTCCGGACAAACCTTGTATTGCGTGTGGCTTGTATGACAAAGCCACACTCTAAGGTCACTGTTCCATTTAAGCAATAAAAAGCCACACTACATGGCATTGACTTTTCCAGTTTTATTCTTCGTTGCCTTCTAGTGTTTTCTAAAAAGCAACGCATTAAAGAAAAGGATACTCGAGAGGCGACCTACTCTTTTATCGTCTACATGGCGAGATTCAAAGTTCTTAATCAACAATTGTTGTTCGCCTGTTGTTTGAAAAGAGTCGTCTACCTCTCTACGTTCTGGATTGTATGTATAGCCGTTTTCCTCAGTAAGAAATTTTGAGTTTGTTTGCTCGATCATGTGATAAACCTGCTATTCTAGTTCGCTATTTACTGGAATCATAGATATACAGTAATCGATACAACAATAGATAGCACCGCTATTGTCGTCTTGGTCGGCGCAGTAGTCTCACTGAACTTGTGTCTGTGATTTGTGGGCGGGCCGCTGTGGTCGAGCGGTTCTAGGCGCTTCAGTCCGGAACCGCGCTACTGCTACAGTCGCAGGTTCGAATCCTGCCTCGGGCATGGATGTGTGTGATGTCTTAGGTCAGTTAGGGTTAAGTAGTTCGAAGTCTAGGGGACTGATGACCTCAGATGTTAAGCCCCATAGTGATTAGAGCCATTTGAATGATTTAACATTTATACTCAGCAAACATCCTATGGTTTGTGATGTGGGCACTTCGTAAATCACTGTAATTTTTCTTATCCGCCTCCGTAGCGCAGCGGTAGCGTTACCGCCTACTGTGCAAGGGGGCGCGGGTCCGATTCCCGGCATCAATTACATCGTCATTGACACGCAAGTCGCCCACGTGACGTCAACAAAAAAGACTTGCCATATGGCGACCGAGGCCCCCCCCCCCCCCCACCCCAAGGGCCGGCCAATAAATGCCATACGATCATTTCATAATTTTTCCTTTTCACCTTCGATTCACGTACGATGCTCGTAAAGACCAACTTTCAGTAAGATTCTGTATGAATTTGCTTTTCTCTGACTATCATTATGGTCGTGTTGAGCTATACTGTATACGTGAGAGGAAGCAATAGATTCTTTGACTCTTGTCGCAATATGCGCTTTAGAAATTTTAACAGTAACCTCTGTGATGCAGAACCGCTCTCTTGCGCCGTCTGTCACAAGAGCTAAACGACCTTTCGCATGACGCTCTCGCGCTTATTAAACAAATTAGTGACTGCCTGACACTTGCTAAGCCACGCAGTGACGAAACGCCCTGCTCTTCTTAGGATCTTTTGTAACTCCTCTACTGGCTGTACCTGTACTGATGCCAGACTAAAGAGCAATACTCACAAACCGGTCGTCCGAGAGTGTTATAAGCTATCTACTTCGTGGATGGGTTGCATTTCTTTGTCGGCCGGTGTGGCCGAGCGGTTCTAGGCGCTACAGTCTGGAACCGCGAGACCGCTACGGTCGCATGTTCGAACCCTGCCCCGGGGTTGGATGTGTGTGATGTTCTTAGGTTAGTTAGGTTTAAGTAGATCTAAGTTGTAGGTGACTGATGACCTCAGATGTTAAGTCCCGCGTCCGGCCATCCTGATTTAGGTTTTCCGTGATTTCCCTAAATCGCTCCAGGCAAATGCCGGGATGGATCCTTTGAAAGGGCACGGCCGACTTCCTTCCCCGTCCTTCCCTAAACCGATGAGACCGATGACCTCGCAGTTTGGTCTCTTCCCTCAAAACAACCCAACCCAACTCTTCTGTCTGTTTGTCTGTCTGTTTAAAGTCCCATAGTGCTCAGAGCCATTTGAACCATTTTGCATTTCTTTAGTATTCTACTAATGAATCTCTTCGACATCTGCCTTTTATGAAACTAGTTTTATGTCGCTTCATTGTAAATAGCTTTATATGCATACTTCTAGACAGTTAACCTTTTCCAGTGATTCATCATCAATCGTGTAAACAAACTGGGTCTTCCGAGCTACAAACAAACAGTAGTGGGTCTTTCCAGCTACTTCAATTTACTTCGATGGTCAGCTGCCTGTTCCTGCACCATACATTATCTCTCTACAGTTCTTGCATTCCGCTACGCTTTTATGGCGCACCGACTTCCGTAAATGCAGCCCCGTCATCTACAAATAGCCTCACGAGATTTTCCAACATTGTCCACTAAGTCCCGTTTACCTGTGCAGAGCAGGGGAGGATAATCCAGAACCTGCATCTGTTTTATTTCGTGAACGATCCGAGATATCGAAACGAGGCTTCCGGCTAATGGCATTAGGCAGAGGACACGTAATTTTGTTGCACGGTTAATACTTTTCACTCTCGTATCAACAGAGATATTGAAGCAATCGTGCTAGAAAAACAGACCAATATACTTTTTAACTACATTCAAAAGCTCGTACAAACACAATTACTGTGATATAACGGTGGTTAATGTTAGCATGCAGACTTTTCGCAAAAATATCTGGGAAGTGAGAAACACAAAACGACTGCTTTCGACTTTATTTGTTACCACAGAA
Source organism: Schistocerca piceifrons (assembly GCF_021461385.2). Lineage (NCBI taxonomy): Eukaryota > Metazoa > Arthropoda > Insecta > Orthoptera > Acrididae > Schistocerca > Schistocerca piceifrons. The sequence goes on from NC_060138.1 coordinate 536,234,998, forward strand.
GCTATTTACTTAAACATAAGTACACACATTTTAAATAGTTTATCTAAGGCTTTTCAGAATCGCTAGAATCACTAGAAGTTACATTTAAAGCAGTCTAGCTTTTTCCCCATATTTCGGTCCTTCTCCTTAAAGGAGAAGGCGATCGGTTGGAGAACCTTGCTCTGTTGTGCCTTGACGAAATTGTTATTCGACCTGACGCACGTAACTGTCAGAACTGCACTCGGAACTGATTGTGCGCTTCGGCACTTTTGTGCCCTTAGCGGCATGGATTGTTACGTCTATCTTATCTAGGAGCTTTGTTCCGAGCAGACGATACAGTCTTGTCACCACCGTATAGACGAGAGACCTCTTAAGTCATGTTAACGCTTTTGATCGACTTTCCTAAAATTCACCGCTGACGGAAGCGACACCGCGACGAAATTCTAGAAAGCAATTGCAATGAGTCGTTTCTGAAAGTGACTGAACACCAAGAATTGAAAGAAGCGACTAGAGGCAATGGTGCTAGGTCAGGCCATTACGAAAATCGTAAGAAGTCAGCCGACGATAGCCTTCAGGTGAAATTACCATTTTTTTTCGCAATGCTGGTTTCTTAAACATTCACTGTAACCAAACTACCGGGCCACTTTCTGTGTACACATGGTGTTCAACAACACTACACAACATACTTTAATAGCAAAGTCACATCTCAGTAGCGCAATCTAGCGGTCGTTTTCAAAAACTTAAGTGATCCTCATACTACTGTTCGGAGATTAATACGCTCTGAAACCTGAAGAATCGATTTTGATATTGTGTTTCCTTATTATTACGCAGCATTCAGGGACGCACAGTGTGCGTTCGACGAACGTGGAACGTCAGACTAGTAAGGCTACAGCGTTTGCGTCACCCTACAGCAGCAAATAGATTGCGTCGTTTTCTGGGAAGGACACCGAGGTTGGTACTCGTAATTACAGCAGCTGCTGATCAAGAACGCCTAGTTTGCTCGGAAGCCTTATACTTGCTTATTCTGGGGGCAACACCGTCCTTCGCGGCTCACCATGTTCTAATTCGTTCTGGAGCTTTTGATGAAGTGTCGATACTTTTCCAAAACGTATCGATGTGTATCGGTGACGCATCTTCACTCGACGCGTCGATATATCCATATCAAAATGGCAATATCGAGTGCCGATATTTTTATTTTATGTTACATTTTTTCACAATTTTCGGTAAATATTTGTAGTTGTTCTTTTGAAATTGCAGCAGAACATAATTTTACTTTCACTGAGTGAATGAGTCTTACTACTTTTATTTATTTATTTGCTTATTTAGCCTTAAGGACCTCTCTTACATCTGACCGGGAATAACACATACAGATATATTACCAAAACATTCATGAAAACGATAACGCTCTTAGAGATGATAATAAGCATAATAATAGGAGTAATAATAATAATAATAATAATAATAATAATAATAATAATAATCTAGACACCTCATGTTCTGTTATTACCAAGCAACAAACCTAGGAACCAACACAACTGGATACAGATCACAAGTATACACAACATTTATTGCCAGATACCCAGAATTAAAATTTTTAACAGAACAACGACTAGCTGATCATATCCGTGTAATAATAAAAAATAACAGGATACCCCAGTCAGAATTAGAAAACTTCAAACAACAAGTACAATAAATACTGGAACAAAACAATGTGCAATCAGAAGAAGAAGAAAATATAGTAATGGACTCAAACATCCCAGAGCAAACAAACAAAGAACAACACGCATCAATTAAACAGTCAGAGGAAAACGAAATCTTAAGACAGCCACCAGAACAAGCACAAATAGAACACGAAGTGACACACATGTTAGATACAGAAGAAAAATTTCAGCTGACATATATAGAATACAAAGACACAAATACAGACATTAGACCATTCTTGCATAGACCGCCAAATAACCCACAAGTCGAAACAACAATAAAAACTATCAACACAATCATACACAACAAAATAAATGGAAACACAACTATGGAAGAGTTACAACTACTGATTTATATAGGAGCACTCGCTACACTAAATATACACACTAGGCAGAGTTCAGAACCAACCAACACACAGAAGAAACCCACGAAACCAGCATGGCAACACAGGCTACAGATCAGAATAGAAAAACTGAGAAAAGACATCGGACAGCTAACACAATTTATAAGAAATGAAATGTCAGAAAAAAAACGAAAAAGGCTAGGTAAAATCTCACAACAAGAAGTGATAGAGCAATTAGATGAAAAGAAGCAGAAATTACAAGCATTGGCCAAACGACTTAGAAGATACAAAAAAGTAAAAATAGAAGGAAACAAAACCAAACATTCAACACAAACCAAAAGAAATTTTACCAGACAATAGATAACACACACATTAAAATAGACAATCCACCAAACATAACAGACATGGAACACTTCTGGAGCAACATATGGTCAAACCCGGTACAACATAACAGGCATGCACGGTGGATACAAGCAGAAACAGATACATACAAGATGATACCACAAATGCCTGAAGTGATAATTTTGCAACATGAAGTCACCCAAGCAATTAATTCTATTCACAATTGGAAAGCCCCTGGAAAAGATAAAATAGCAAATTTCTGGCTAAAGAAATTCACCTCAACACATTCACATCTAACTAAATTATTTAACAGTTACATTGCAGACCCAGACACATTCCCTGATACACTTACACGTGGAATAACTTACCTGAAACCTAAAGATCAAGCAGACACAGCAAACCCAGCTAAATATCGCCCTATAACATGCCTACCAACAATATACAAAATATTAACTTCAGTCATTACACAGAAATTAATGACACATACAACACAGAACAAAATTATAAATGAAGAACAAAAAGGCTGTTGCAAAGGAGCACGAGGATGTAAAGAGCAACTGATAATAGATGCAGAGGTGACATATCAAGCTAAAACTAAACAAAGGTCGCTACACTATGCATACATTGATTACCAAAAAGCTTTTGATAGTGTACTCCACTCATGGTTACTACAAATATTGGAAATATACAAAGTAGATCCTAAATTGATACAGTTCCTAAACATAGCAATGAAAAAATTGGAAAACCACACTTAATATCCAAACAAATTCAAATAACATCACATCACAGCCAATACAGATTAAGTGTGGAATATACCAAGGAGACTCATTAAGTCCTTTCTGGTTCTGCCTTGCTCTGAACCCACTATCCAACATGCTAAATAATACAAATTATGGATACAATATTACTGGAACATACCCACACAAAATCAGACATCTGCTATACATGGATGATCTAAAACTACTGGCAGCAACAAATCAACAACTCAACCAATTACTAAAGATAACAGAAGTATTCAGCAATGATATAAATATGGCTTTTGGAACAGACAAATGTAAGAAAAATAGCATAGTCAAGGGAAAACACACTAAACAAGAAGATTACCACAGTGACTGCATACAAGCGATGGAAAAAGCAGATGCCTATAAATATCTAGGATACAGACAAAAAATAGGAATAGATAATACAAATATTAAAGAAGAACTAAAAGAAAAATATAGACAAAGACTAACAAAAATGCTGAAAACAGAATTGACAGCAAGAAACAAGACAAAAGCTATAAATACTTTTGCTATACCAATATTGATCTACTCATTTGGAGTAGTGAAATGGAGTAACACAGACCTAGAAGCACTCAATACACTTACACGATCACAATGCCACAAATATAGAATACATCACATACATTCAGCAACTGAAAGATTCACATTAAGCAGAAAGGAAGGAGGAAGGGGATTTATCGACATAAAAAACCTACATTATGGACAGGTAGACAATTTAAGAGAATTCTTTATAGAACGAGCAGAAACTAGCAAAATACACAAAGCAATCACTCATATAAATACATCGGCTACACCACTGCAATTTCATAACCACTTCTACAATCCTTTAAATCACATAACATCAACAGATACGAAGAAAGTGAATTGGAAAAAGAAAACACTACATGGCAAGCACCTGTATCATCTAACACAGCCACACATCGATCAAGACGCATCCAACAGATGGCTAAGAAAAGGCAATATATACAGTGAGACGGAAGGATTCATGATTGCAATACAGGATCAAACAATAAACACCAGATATTACAGCAAGCATATTATTAAAGATCCCAATACCACAACAGATAAATGCAGACTTTGCAAACAACAAATAGAAACAGTAGATCACATCACAAGTGGATGTACAATACTAGCAAATACAGAATACCCCAGAAGACACGACAACGTAGCAAAAATAATACATCAACAGCTTGCCGTACAACATAAACTTATAAAACAACATGTTCCCACATACAAGTATGCACCACAAAATGTACTGGAGAACGATGAATACAAATTATACTGGAACAGAACCATTATAACAGATAAAACAACACCACATAACAAACCTGACATCATACTCACCAATAAAAAGAAGAAATTAACACAACTAATCGAAATATCCATACCCAATACAACAAATATACAAAAGAAAACAGGAGAAAAAATTGAAAAATACATCCAACTGGCTGAGGAAGTCAAGGACATGTGGCATCAGGATAAAGTTGACATTATACCAATTATACTATCAACTACAGGAGTCATACCACACAATATCCACCAGTACATCAATGCAATACAGCTACATCCAAACTTATATATACAACTACAGAAATCTGTAATTATTGACACTTGTTCAATTACCCGAAAGTTCCTAAATGCAATGTAACATATACCGTACAGTTAAAAGGAAGTTACGCTTGATCAAGGTCCGCGTCACCTTCCATTTTTAACCAGACATAACGTCTGAGACAAGAAAGAAATAATAATAATAATGAAAATAATGAAAGTAAGGATAAATGGCAATACTAACAGTAATAATAAAACAAAGTGCATTAAAAATAATATAGACTATTTTAGAACAACTTAAATCATGTTTAATATTGTCAGAAAAAGAAAGAATGAAGAACAAGAAAATTGGAATGACAGTAGTAGTGGCTGTTAAGAGAGGACTTGATTTAAGTAAATAACTCTGTAAGCGAGGAGAAGGAAAAAGTTGTAGGGGGAGGGGGATTAAAGAGTGTGGGCTATAGACCAGTATGTGGGAGAGATAGCTATTGCGAGAGAAGGTGAGCCATTAGCTGCTTTTTGAAGCCTGGAAGTGATTTAATTTCTCTGATATTTTGAGGAAGATTGTTCCAAAGTCGGGTTATGGTTACAGAAAATGATTTGGATAACATGACGGCGTTGCGTGGTGGTACTGAGAGGATCTTACTTTGTTGAGAACGAGTATTTCTGCTGTGCTGTTCAGATAGTAATGTAATGGCTGAAGATAAGTAAGAGGGAGTCTGATGATTCAGAAGACGATGGAGTAAACATAAAATATGGTAGTCCCTACGTTTATCAGCACGTAGCCACGATAATTGTTCATAGGCTGGAGTGATATGATCGTAATAACGAAAGTCACAAATACATCGGACGCAAGCATTCATCGCTAGTTCAAGCCTGCGAGAGTTTTCGTTCGAAAGTCCTTGAAGAATAGCATCGCCATAGTCGAGAATAGGGAGTGTTAGAGATTCTACGAGCTTCTTCTTAAGCTCGAATGGAAATAATTTTTTATATCTCTGTAGACAATGAAGGGATGCAGAAACTTTCTTGCAGACTGCAGTAGTGTGTTAAGTCCAATCAAAGTGGTGCTCCAGGATTATCCCCAGGTTCTTTGCAGAAGGAGAAAAAGTTATTTCGGTGCCATTTAAAATTAATCATGGAAGAGATTCTCTGTGCTGTGTTGTAAGAAGTCTTTTGTGGGCGACTAAGATTGCTTGCGTTTTGGAAGGGTTTAGTTTCAGACCTAACTTCTGCGACCATTCTGATAAAGCAAGTAAGTCAGCATTTACATTTAAGCTTTCGTAGCGTCCAATCTTTCATTTTGACTGTGTGAAGCAAGTACATGTGGCACAAAAGAAATCGTCACTACAGATATTCGGATTTAGGTTGACATGTTCGATATGCCTTCCATCATTGCGAAATTCTGCATCACCCGCTGAAGTGTCGGAACATCCATGCTGTCGATGACCTCGTGAATGGCTGTTTTCAGCTCAACAATGATTTTGGAGCTATTGCGGACACCTTGTCTTTAATATAGCTACACAAAAAGGAGTCGCATGTGTTCAGATCCGGAGAATATGGAAGTCAATCGAGGCCCATGCCAGTGGTCTCTGGGTACCCCCTAGCCAGAATGCAGTCCCCAAAGTGCTCCTCTAGGACATCAAACACTCTCCTGTTTCGATTGAGGCGAGCTCCGTCTTGTATGAACCATATGTTGTCGAAATCAGGGTCACTTTGGATAATGGGGATGGAATCATCTTACAAAACCTTCACATACCGTTCGGTAATCACCGTGCCATCGAGTGCCGTTGAGTGTGACGAGATTCCTCGATCCCGAAATGCGGAATCTCAATCCCCCAAATGCATCAATTTTGCTTATTGACGAACCCATCCAAATGAAAATAGGCTTCATCGCTAAGCCAAACAATATTCACACCAAAGTCCTGTTTGTCAATTCTGTGGACAGTAGCGTTGGTGAAACATAACCGCTGTTCCACGGCCCAGAGGCTGAATGGCTGATGGGTTTGAATTTTGTACGGGAAGAGACGCAGGTTTTCAACATCAATTTGTCGCAGTTTCTCCCAGTTGATTCCCACCGGTTGTGTAGCTCGTCTGATCGATTTCCTGGGCCTGATTCGAAACACAGCGCGTGTCTTCTCCGTGTTTTCATGCATGTTCACCCCTTTTGGGCGACGGACATTGCCAACACCGTCATCACGAACACTACTTGTACTTTCAAACTTTTGAATGAAATTCTTGATTGTTATCATACTTGGACCCGTTGTCTTCAGTTTGAACTCGATCGCAAACTTCCTTTGAGCTGCAGTTGGGCCGTTATTGTTTACATAGTAGATCGTCACAAGCGCTATACGTTCAGGCACGCTATACTGCCCATTTTCGCGTGCAAATGGCCAACAACAAGGCGCGTGCGCATGCGTATACAAATTCCCATCACGCCACGAGGACAATCGTGCAGTTTGAACGTCCTACCGCAAACCGTTCAATTGTTACGACGATTTTATTTCGTATAGTTCAATAATTGTCACCCTGTACATATGGTTACAATTGTTGGCGAAGTGGTTATCGCCAAGCGTGGACGTGCATCGTTTCCCTATCAATTCTTGCTGCAAAGAGGTTAAGCAGACTGCTAGATTGTTGATGTACAGAATATCTAATAATAAATCAGTACTTAAATACGCAGCTCTAAAACTTGCAATATATTTACAATGTGCAGCCGATATTTTTACGGGCAGGTACTTCGTTATATTTTCAATCGATATGTCGATAACGTTTTTAGGTATGTCGACGGCCAATAAGATGATTTTTTTTTTAATATCGATATATCGGATTCCCGATTAACAGTCCTTTGCATACCTGTACGAAGCCATTTACTGACAAGGGTAACGACAAGACTTATTATTTTGTAGGACGAGATGCGAGAATGTTAGTAACTCTGTCTGGTGGCCTGCCATACAGCCTTGCGATGAGATTTTTGGCGTGAAACGTCTATTCACACGTCGGTAAAGCTTTCTTGTGATCAAAATACCGTAAGATCTGATTCGCTAACAACTACGAGACTAGTAGTCCGTAAACAATGGCTGAGACAGCAACCTACCACGATATTAGTGCACTTGGCGTCCCGTGGTCGTTATCGGGAACACGCGACGGCGTTACGGTAAACAAGTGGTGACTAAGGAACATGCATCACACTGTGAATGCTTTCAAGACAGTTACCCATATGCTGTCAAGTGAGTCAACGTGTCCTCGTGAAATGTCGCGATAAAAGCTTACGATAATAATATTTTGGTTGACTAATATGTCTGTACGTGTTGTCGCGTAATTTTTATTTCGACTGTGTCGTCATCGTACCAGTGTCGGCTAATGCGCGTGATTATTACGAATAAACTTTGTGGCAAGTTATGAATTGGCGTAGCACGGGGAACGCGTTTCGCAAGGAGACCGATTCGGATGATGTTAAAAGCTTGCGGAGCACCAAAAGTGAGACGCTACAAGTATACGCGGAAACGGAAGTAAAAATCGGTATTAACTTGAAAATTACGAAATAATGAAAGATGTCGCCTCATGTCACTCGTAAACATGCTCTGAATTATAGAAAACGCAAATCAGTGGAAAGACCACTTCGAAAGGAAATCAAAAAGCCCCAGAAGTTCGGTGCCGAAGGAATGCAAGAACTACGGCAGCCTCGAAAACTAAATGAAAAAATGGCGCAAAGCGATTACATAGCGGCGAGCTACGGTATGGCTCTGAGCACTATGGGACTTAACATCTGAGGTCATCAGTCCCCTAGAACTTAGAACTACTTAAACCCAACTAACCTAAAGACATCACACACATCCATGCCCGAGGCAGGATACAAACCTGCGACCATAGCAGTCGCGCGGTTCCGGACTGAAGCACCTAGAATCGCTCGGCCATTGTGACCGGCCAGCGATGGAATGAACCCGTGATTTACCCATTCTGTTACCATTATACTACTCTGTGTAACCATTGTAAGAAAGAGATTGATGATTAAATTACTTATTAATACAAAACACTTATTACGATTTTATCCCGAAGTTTTCACAAAAAAATCCACTGCGTGGATACGAATTGGGCTCACAGAATTATTTCTCTCTTTGAATGTAAGAACAGAACGAACTTTCGCTTCGCTCGCTCTTATATACTTCATCGGGACATCGCTTCCTTTCATTATCAAATATTGTTTCAATTTGTTTTTATTTAGTTTGCATACCCATATAGTCATACAGAGGTCTGTATAAGAGTCTGGACATTAACGATCATCCAAAATCTGACGAGGTTCATCTGTCTCAGCTTGATGCTCTTGCTTGGACGCATATTATTAGTCTGTTGAGTACTGACTTTACAAAATACAGTTTACACTGATTGCGCAATGCCTCCACAAGCCCTTTAATGCACTGACAAGAGTGTTACACTGTGAAGCACCAGCCGATAGTTATCGAACTTTGTTGAGATGTCATCACAACGGGTGTTAAATTATTACTTACGCTTTCATGCCAAAAGGAACTGAAGTCCATCAGTATCAGTATGGAAAGCGAAGTCGTTCATATCCGGTGGCTAGTGTGAGGGGTGGGGGGGGAGGGGGGAGGGGGGGGAGGGGAGAGGGGAGGATAGCCTTGCTCTCAGGGAAAGAAAAAGTATAGCGTAGTCAGGTGTTTTTCTTTCAAGAAAATGATTTAAAGGTCTGTATTACGCAGGTTTTTAACAGGGCCGGAAATGGAACTTTTTTATGGGTACTTACAAATAGCCATTCGCCTTCCAAAACACTAAAAATATTCCACCCCCTGCAAATGTAACCTATAGCAGTTTCTTGTCATCCCTGAAATACGTGCTATGTCAGTTTAGGAATATTGCTAGCTGGAAGCTAGTATGAAAATATAAAACATCCCATCGCATCCCAGACATGCTTCATATATGGCTGACAAAACGGGGAACTGATAGACCAATCGAGGATCTATACATTCCTCAACGCGTTTGTGTTGTGAACTGTAGTGTGGGTCTTGCATTATTATGCTGGAATATGCCACTCGGTACCCTGGTACGAAGGATGTGACAACACTGTTCACCATCCTTGCCACAAGCTGGCGAGCATTCAACCTCCCTTCACCAATAATCGAATCAATGCTGTCGTTATCTCAACATCTCCCCACACCAAGATTCCAGGAGCTGGAGAGTTTTGGGTCTGGCGAACCACTGGTTCCTACGACCTTTTTTTGGGGGGGGGGGGGGGAGGGCAGCGGACATATCGAGGTCGATATGACTCTGCCACAAATAGAAGCGAGTCTCGACGGGGACCATTACATAATGCCATTCAATGCCCCAGTTGATTCTGGATCCAAACCACGCAGTTCTCTGTTGTCTGTGGCATGGTGTTAGCTGCAAACGACGAATGACAGCTCGAGATCTCAACCCAGCTTCCAGCACACTGTTTCCGATTGGTCGCCAGCAAGTCGAACAGTCTTACGATCTTCTCGTGGTTTAGTCCTTCTAGGAGGAGCTGTGCCTACTCTTCTTGTCACACTGTTGTCCCAATCCATTCCGTTACCTCTCTTTCTGCAGACATTAAACTACTGCCTGTCTGTGCGCTCTTCTGCTATGATGCTACCGTCATGTTTCCGGTGCCCATGATTAGCTTATTACAACTTCCTTGAAGATCGAAAGCTGTGGATGAGCTGTACGTTCACTTCCCTGGGGAAAGCTGTGTTGTGACTCCATCTAATAGCTACTAAATTCCAATAAGGTTAGGCCCACCAGTAGCCATCATGTACTCCCGCCATTCTTCCTGTATCTGAATGGTCTTTTTCTGTACTGAAAATAAGGTCGCATAAGCATGAATCATATATGAGAGTCACGGAAATACTGGTGTCTCAATTTGGTAGTGTTCAGTTAAATGATTTCCCATTCCATTTCCTCTTGGCAACTGAATAGATTTTTGTTAATACGCTTGTATGTTTATGGCTTGTGTAACCTTTTTGTCTAACGGAGCATAAAGAAACACCTTTGTGCACATCGATAGTGGTAAATTACGAGGACCGTTCAATAAGTAATGCAACACTTTTTTTCTGATAGCATGTTGGTTTTATTCAGAATTCCAATGCACCATATTATTCCTAACTCTTTTGGCTACAAATCCCTATTTTTCAACACAATCTCCGTTCAGTGCCTCGGCCTTATAAACCTTACTGTTGGGGTCTGTGTGCCCGCATGGTACCACTCTATTGGTCGACGTCGGAGCCAACGTCTTCTTGCTTCAATAACCCTCCCCATCACCCCACGTACTGCTTCCTACGGAGTGCAACCTTGGACCAGGTGGATGGAAGTCGGAAGGTGCGAGAGCCGGGCTGTAGGGTGAACGAGACAGTACAATGAAGAGTTCTTAGCCCCTCCGCGTGTGCGCAGACTTGAGTGAGGCCTACTATCGGAGAGAGAGCAGTGTGTTTGATTGTGATCCCCCGATCACCTCGAATGAGAGTGTCTGCACGTTCCAACATTGCAGGAGTCGCAGCTGTTTGTGGCTGAAATCGGGCAAGTTTGCGTGACCTTGCGATAACGATAGACGCCTCGCCCAACGACTGACCGTGCTTTGGTTCACTGCCTGGTCTCCGTAGACATTCTGCAAGCGCCTGTGAGTAAGCTCTGTTTTTTCGGCAAAGGAAACTCAGTGACAGCTCTCTGCTTTGAACGCACCTCAGTTACAGACTCCATTTGGAAGGCTAGTGTAGCGCTGCCACCTATCTCAACTTCATGAAACTATAGGCTGAAGCGGGAATACTCCACTGTGCCTCACAACAAAAATCTCATTTCTTCAACCGAAACTAGCAGATAAAAAAAATGTGTTGCATTACTGAACGCCGCTCGTATGTTGCGATGCATGAGCCATGTAATGCCGCTTGTAAAACGACAATTTCAACTGGCATAGGAGAAGCGCCAAGCGGTAAGTGCCCAAATGCTTCATCACACTGTCTTATCAGACAGCAATCTTGGTAAAAAAAAATCACGCTCGATCTAATGGAGATAAGAAATTACAAGCATTTGCTTCGTTGAGGCTGGCTGCAGACACACCATGAAAATCGGGCTCTGCGTTAGCTCTGCGCTGCTTCTCTTTGTCTGTTGCTTGGAACGCGGTGGGTACACTCAGCGTAATGGCACTACTATGTCCTTACACTGTCTACGCTGGATGAATTGGGACTTCTTATACACGTGCAGCCTTTCAGCAGGAGTATGATCAGTGGCAGTCAGCAAGATGAAGTACAAACACGGATTGGACAAGGAAATGGAAGGAGATCGGCTGTGATTTTTCCAAAGAAAACGTACTAGCTTCCGTCTTAATTGGTTGAGGGAGACAGCAGACACACTAGACCTGGACTGGCAAACGGAGACTTCAGTGAGAGTCTAGTGGCTTCAGCACTGCGCAGCCTCGCTCATTTCGGCGCAGGGGACAACGTAAGGCCCTGTGGTAGGTCGCGTGTGCCGCTGTGTCCTCCGAAACACCCTCACTCTCTTCCTTCCGGTTGCAGACTTTTACTACACGCTCAGCAAAGTAAAGTACAATCCTTCTGCTTCAGGACAGCCTGACAAGGGCGCTTTACTAGCTGTCTCTCTTCGACTTTCTTCGTGCATACAGGAGCTGAATTCCAACGGCCTTGCCTCGTTGAATATACCGTTTCCCGTCAGATCATCGAAATTAGCACCGTCGGGCGTGGCCATTATTCCGGTGGGTAACCGCCTGAGTATGCCACGTGCGGTTGGCTTTCTGGATATGGAAACATTATTTTGATCAGCGTGAGGGCTGTTTCACTTGTTCGGCGATTTTTTAATGACAAACATTAAATAACAACGTTTTAATATTACGTTTCGTTTCCTGTCAGACAAATCAGCAGCAGAGTATGTGGCAATGCTTTGGACGGCTTATAGGGAGGAAACTTTGAGCGAGGTAAGAGTTTACGAGTGGATTTCTCGGTTTAAAAGTGGTCAAATGTCAACTGATAACGAATCACGACCAGGACGTCTCTCAACTTACATAACGGACGAAAACATTCAAAAAATCCGTGTTGCGATGATGTATTATCGTCATAGAACAGTCGATGAATTGGGGAAAAGGACTGCAGTATCCTGGAGATCATACAAACAAATTTTGGCTCAAGATGAAACGTTCGCAACAAAATTCGTTCGCGTGTGCTGTCTGGCGACCAGAGGGCCAATCGCCTGTGCGCATGAGCAGGGAACTGAATAGACAGTTACAAATTGATCGAGATTTTGACGCAGAAGTAACCAAAGGCGACGACGAATAGTGGTGTTGTGGATACGATCCAGAAACCAGGCAACAACCCAGCCAGTGGAAGACTTAAACACAAAGGCAAAAGAAAGTAAGGCTGATGAGATGCCTTGTGAAGACAATGTTGGTTTGTTTTTTCAACATGAAGGGGATCGTCCACTATGGACTCTTTCCCCAGGATACCACACTTAGGCAAAATTACCACCTTAAAGTGTTCGTGCTAAAGCAGTGCGAAAAAAATGACACTCGTTGTTTCGATCAGATGATTTGCTTTTGCATCACGGCAACGCCCCTGCGCACACAGCACTGTCAGACAGATTTTGGCCAAATTCCCCATCACACCGGTTTCTCGCCCACCCTGCTCACCGGAGCGGGGCCCATATGACTTCTTTTATTCCTAAGAATGAAAATAAACCTGAAAGAGAAGCGTTTACAAGAAGTAGAAAAAAATATATCGCTGGAGGCACTAAATAGCATAGAATTTAAAAAGTGTTTCCACCAACGGAAAAAAGGTTGTGACAAGTGTATTATGTCTGATTGACATTATTTTAAAGGTGTTTAAGTTTCGAAAATGTTCCATCAGATACATGAATATTCTTGGGTAACCCCTCCCCTCGCACCCCTTCCGCTTCCTCCTAGTATGAAGGACCTCGAACAGGGCCGCTTGAGAGAGTAGTGCACTGACGCATGTGTTTTTGTATTGAGCAAGTCTGTTATGTTGGCGTTAAGAGACCTGCGCCACTTGAGTCCTACTCTAATCCTCTAATCTATCACAGTGCTAGCACACACACACACACACACACACACACACACACACACACACACACACACACGCACACGCGCGCGCAGCAGAGAGAGAGAGAGAGAGAGAGAGAGAGAGAGAGAGAGAAGGAATGGAGGAGGGAGGGAGTCGCTCGTGCCGTAGGTTCTTCTGATAACCCACACCGTCTACGGGAAGTACTCAGCGCCCAAAATAATTGGCCTTACGCAAGGGGAAATGTGCCTTGGTTAAGAGAGGCACTTCCTACGTCGTGTTTATTGTTTCTGTTCTAGTTTCTGAGGGCTGAATGACTTAAACGGTCGTTTGTGTTATATCACCGGATGGAGACTGACAAAAAGAACAAAGCTTACGTACTTGATACACTGATCGTCCGGGGCTCCCTTGGAGCGCTATCGACAAATTTCAGCAGTCGATCAAAGATGCGGTAGGGCACCATAAACTAGACTGGAATTATTTCATTGTTTATGTAAAAACGCTACTGTACCTTAGTTCAACTTTTCTGTGTAATCTGCAGTAATGATCTTTCACTGGATAACCTCTCCGCCGGCCGCGGTGGTCTAGCGGTTCTAGGCGCTCAGTCCGGCACCGCGCGACTGCTACGGTCGCAGGTTCGAATCCTGCCTCGGGCATGGATGTGTGTGATGTTCTTAGGTTAGTTAGGTTTAAGTAGTTCTAAGTTCTAGGGGACTGATCACCACAGATGTTAAGTCCCATAGTGCTCAGAGCCATTTGAACCATTTGATAACCTCTCCGTTGTTCCTCCATTCATTTCTATAACAATATATCATCGTATCTTCCTAGCTGCTCAGCTGTTGTCATATGTCCACATTTCTTCTTCTGACACAACTGACTGAGAATAATCTTCATTTTCGCAACATGCATTCTGTTTTTCATATAAATGGTTGTAGCTCCGTCATAAGTGGAATTAAGCAGTATATATTTTCATTTCTTGGTCGTGACTGGTTTCGGACACCTGTGTCCACTTTTAAACCATCTGTAACCCAAGCGTGACAAATACAGGCGACAGCCTATGTACAAACAGTGCCCTGCAGTGATTATCAAATAAGTACTTTGGTCGACTCAACAATAGTAAATACACCACATAGGAGAAACATTAGAGAACTTTTCACCTGCAGCATGTTGCAAGTTCGTCAACATTCTGTTTTTCCACTGTCTTTCATTATCAATACCCACTGATCATTTCCAAACACGCAGTTAGTTATGACATCAACGGCCGTGCCGAGGTGGATTCACCGGTTCCTGTGAGATCACCGAAGTTAGGCTCGTCGGGCGGGGCCTGTTCTTGAACTGTGACCGGCCCGGAACGCCGTGCGCTGTTCACAATTCTTCGATGACTTTACGACAGAGGGGACGGAAGGGTTGGTTATGTGAACTCCCTGATCACCATTCTTTGCGCCATGTCTTACCCAGTTCCAAATGTTTCTGCAGTGTCTCATTAAGTGAGGGCATGCGATAATGTTGCTGGCACTCTGTCCGTCGGATGGCGGACGTAAAGCCTCGGCGGCTCTCTGGTGCTCTTGGAGAGGAGCAGGCTGCGTACCGACATAGCGTTTCTGTAAAGACACAATTTTAAAACTTTCAACGAAGGTGGGCGGGCGCCACCGGACTGGGGGATCTTGGAGCGACACTTTATTTTTATTTACGCCTCTATGTTAATGTCGAATAGGCTCTAACTCCTCTCCCGCCTCCCCACCTGGATCACGCCACAGGGGGACCCGAAACAGGAGGGCTGAAAATGAACAAGCACCCTTTACTGCTTTAGTTCACGGTTAAATTTCGTCGAATGGTTTTGAACAGTCCCTAATCGTTTCGGGATGACAGTGAAAATTTCGGTCACGCTGCAGTGGGGATAAAGCCCCACAAACGTCGTTGGAAGAGGGTTAACGGAAGGTCAACTGTGTCAAAGCTTGGCAAGATCGTCTCCTGTTGCTCATCGCACTGTGAACTGTCGTTGTCGACCGCGAAATGTGTGGGAATAAAAGCCCCAAAGAAAGTGGTGGCTTCATTGACACATTTTATGCCACCTGCTGAGGCTTTTTCGAGTCAATTCTGAGCAGCGGTGTGTCTGAAACGTCTCCCTCGGCTACCCAGAAGAACCGCGTAACTTCAACATTGGGCGTACTGTTTCTGATCTCGACCGCAGGGGCATAAAAATCAGGGGTGAAATTTGGGTAAGAAGGGTTTGTGTCGATCTTGCCAACGTGTGGCACGTCCACGGTGGTGTTGGCTACAACTGTATCGAAATTTGGTGCCAACGCGACATCAGTAACCCAACTCAGACGTCACATCAGCTTCTGAGCTCTGGTCTTTTTTTTCGCACGTGTCTACTACACCTTGCCCTGTGAATCATCGTCGAACCAGAGGGTGGCACCACAGGGTGCCACCCTATTGCACAATTAAAGAGGAAGGTTATAGGGACATTTTCACCAAATTTAAAACTTCTGCGTCGCAATGGGAGACAATTACGAGATTTTGAAAAAAGTGATCCTTTGATTGGGTTGCGCAGCGTAGTTTAGCCGGTGGTGATTCAGTGATGTTTTGGATGTGCTTTTCGGACCATCACATGAGTCCCACTCATTCAGGTTACGACGAACGTGAGTTGGGACATTTATTTTCACAATCCCGCTGACCACGTGGTCCCCGTCCTTGTTCATGTTCATGATGAGTACGCGGTGGACGCTAGCTCTTCCAAGGCGGCAGAAGCTGTGTTCAGAGAGCTGACGTTCTACCTGACAAAGCCAACGGGGATTGTCAACAGACCAATAGCGCATGTTTCGGCGGTATACCTGGCCATGATTGGTAAATGTGTCTTCATCAATTAACAAGATACATGATACATCTGGAGTATCCCGTCTTGATACCCATGTACAGAAGTTAACATGATTCTCATAATAGTTTCCAAGCAGCTGTTGTTGGAGAGAGGTGTCGCAGGGATGGAACCTACGACGATCGAGAATGCGTACGACACTTACCTGACTCATGCCAGTTCGTCGTGCGAATGCGCGGAAGCTAACGTGCGGATTAACTGCAACACTAGCAGTAGCATTAATTTCCCCCTCTTGTGTCTTAATTGCCGAGATGGCTGGCATCTATTGGGATTTCTTGTTGCATACGCCGAATAAAAACGAAGCCCATTCTTTCTACATTCTCCATGCAGTATAAGCACGTCGGCTTTTTCTGCTTTGGTAAATCACACCGTCTACTCTCGACTTACTGATTCGCCTGCGACACACTAACTGACTAGCAACACACAAGCACACTGTAAAAAAACATAACATCCTACGTAGCCAGTACGCAGGTTGAGTGACACAAACAAGTGTCGGTTTAGAAACTTTGATCAAAATACGATGTCTCGTATACGACTCGCACTAGAATTCTGTAACAAATACAACTGACATTTTAATTTACCCTGTTTTTAGTATGTTAATGACAATAGGTATTGTTCCATATAAAAAAGTGTAGGTCTGCACAAAAAATATACTTTCTAAGTATTATTACCATCTGTTGACTGGCTGACAACACGAGCCCGTGACTACCAGTCCATTCTGTGAAAACAGCACATCAATTGTACTTTCCATTTCCGCAATATTTACGGTGCAAGTTTCAGGTTATTCACCCTATGTATCGTGAATAGCAAAGGTTCTGTCGTAATTACGTCAGACATCACTTCTGTTTCTTACTATGTCTTACTAGGTGACCTGAAAATAAATGTTACAAGAAAAATAATATTTAACCCACATATCGAAAATATAATTAAGCAGATTAACAATTAAATAATAGAATGAGTTTATAAGTGTACTTCTAACTGTTTTTGGTGTATAAAATTGTGTTTTCAGTTTTAAACTTCCGACTTGTTTGAAAAGGAACGTTTACAGTCGACCACTATCACTAGTCTTGACTTACGGACTTACGACAGTGGGTTATGGATGCTCACTACTGCAAAACCTCTATCTACGACTACTGCGCAAGTCACCTTTCGGTGTGTGGCGGAGGATACCCCTCCCACCTCTGCCCCACCCACCCATTCTCCTAGCCGCCTACTTGCTCCTTCGCGAATGGCGTGGGTAGAATGGTTATCGGTAAACGTGTGTGGGAGGAAGCAAAATATTGCCCGACTCTTCACGGAACGTACGCTCTCGAATTCCGGTGGTAAATCTGTACGTGATGCGCTAGGCATCTGTTGTAGCGCTGCTACTGAAGTTTATTGAAACACCTCCGTACCGCTATCGCGCCCACCAAACGATTCAGTGACAATGCGCGCCGCTCTTCGTTCGATCTTCTCTATGTCTTCTATTAATCTAACCTGGTAAGGGCCCCAGACTGATAAGCTTTCTTCAAGAATAGGTGCAAGTTGTTGTAAGCCACTTTCTTCGTGGATGAATAACATTCTTCCAGTGGATCTCAGCCTGCCATCAGTTTTGCCTGTAATTTCCTTTATTCAAAAGCTGTCAGTTACTTGCATTGCAGTGGAGAGTTGCATGTTGAGAGTTACCAGAAGAAAATGAGAAAAAGGAGTGGATATGAGGACAGAATGAAGTGGTAAACAGGACTAGGACTGTAGTGAGAATGAACTGGAGGCGGGCGTAACAAGTGGCCAAACGAATGGGTAGTAGACAGATCAAAGAGAGATTGATGGATTCCAAGGTACAAGAAGAAACCAAAACTACAAACTAATGGAAGGTGGGCAGGTAATAATAAGAAATACGCAGAAATAACACGGATGCTTATAGGCCGTATAGCATGAAATAGTCTAGAGAGGGCCTTTACCCAATAGTTGATGTCAAATGGCTGATGATGATGATGATGATAATGATGATGATAATGATGATGATAATGATGATGATGATGATGATGACGACGACCAGAACTGCTTATTTTCTTAGTTAAACAATTCCTAGATGTTTAATTCAAGGTGTATGAGGTGCGATGCCTTTATGTTTATCAGTGAAAAGCAAGTGCATTACGGTTGGAAATTTCCATTGGGGCCTGAATGTTGTTACATATTCCTACCGGAGGTAGGCCTATTATTAGTCAATAATAGAAGAAAAATTCCGAGAATCACAGACCCGGAAACCAATAACTGCTGAGATATGTGCCAATCTGTACTCTCACTTCCATGTGTCTGTTAAGTAGAAGTACACACTATAGGTGGTGGAGCATGTTGTTACCACGCATCTTGATACATTCTTCAGTTTTTCTTTGCAATGAATCAAGCATTCTCCCAAATATACATGGCATTATTCTAACAGCATGACATGCACTGATCACACGCTACTACAGGGTGGCCCAGAGATCAGAGTTCCAGGATACAAAGAAACACAGCAGAGGGAAGGAAATACTCTACTATCTTGACTATAGCAGATGTTGAAAGTGACCACCATTCGTCTCTTTGCGCTTTTGGGCCATGGTTATCAAGTTGCTGAAGGCGGGTCGAAGCTGGACTGGTGGCATTGCTACAATCTCATCCGAAATGTTATGCTGCAGTTCTTGAAGACTGTGTGAGTTGCTGCGATACACCGTAGACTTTAGGGTTCCCTGCGCAAAGTAAATGCACACTGATAGATCAGGTGATCTGGATACCAAGCTAGGGACGCGACCAGTATGACCTTTGACAACTCTGCAGGCGATAAGACGCTATAAATGTGCTCTAAGATTCCATCCTGTTGGTAGTAACTGTAGGAAGTTTTCTCCTCCATTAATGCTGCCACAAATGGTTGCAAAATGTTGGCAATGTAACGCTCTGAAGTAACCGTCTGATGAAAGAAGATGGTACCAATAAAGCGGCGTGCAGACACCGCACACCAAACCCCAACCTTCTGAACATGCAGTGGTGTTTCGTGGAAGTTATGCGGATTCTCCGCTGCCCAGAACCTGTGCTTCAGTGAGTTGGCACAACCGCTCAGATGAAACCAGGCTATTTCATGCGTAAAGAACAGATCCATGTCCAAGCCATTATTTGTACCTTAGTGAACAGCCACTCACAAAACTGGAGGTGCTGAGGAGCATCTGCTGGCTTTAATGCATGAACAACAGACATTGGGTAGCGATGCATGTGCAGGTCCAGTATTCGTCCGCATAATCGACGTGAAATATTGATTTCTTGCGACAGGCGTCGGGTTGATTCGGTAGCATTCTGAAACCTTTCCTGGTGAACTGCAGCCACGTTTTCTGGTGTGCGAGCACGCATCAGAATAGTTTTTGACTTCTTCAAAACGAATCCTGCCTGACGCCACTAAGCGTTGTATGGCACTCTTTACTGGCACTTTGACACCATTAAACTTCCCAGCATACAACTAACCACACCGTTGCGGTGATGTACTGTTGCAAGATCCGCAGAAAATGGGGCTGCGCCCCTCGAGCATAAACCACAGTCTTATGCGATGGCGCTGGTAATACACCGTACAAGAATCGGTGATGAACGGCACCTGTTGAGCTGTTTGGAAAAGTAAATGGCCCTAAAAAGTCTCTCACAGACAGTTTCTGCCCATACACTGACACTAAAGCGATCCTGATGTTTCACATTGATCACTACTCTAGAATTTGCAGTGCCCAAACGTGCGTATTGTGGTAATTTCCTATGTCATCTCTTGTCAATCCTATCTCATCTGTAAATACACTACTGGCCATTAAAATTGCTACACCACGAAGATGACATGCTACAAACGCGAAATTTAACCGACAGGAAGAAGATGCTGTGATATGAAAATGATTAGCTTTTCAGAGCATTCACACAAGTTTGGCGCCGGTGGCGTCACCTACAACGTGCTGACATGAGTAAAGTTTCTAACCGATTTCTCATACACAAACAGCAGTTGACCGGCGTTGCCTAGTGGAAGGTTGTTGTGATGCCTCGTGTAAGGAGGAGAAATGCGTACCATCACGTTTCCGACTTTGATAAAGGTCGGATAGTAGCCTATCGCTATTGCGGTTTATCGTATCGCGACACTGCTGCTCTCGTTGGTCGAGATACAATGACTGTTAGCAGAATATGGAATCGGTGGGTTCAGGAGGGTAATACGGAACGCCGTGCTGGATCCCATCGGCCTCGTATCACTAGCATTCGAGATGACAGGCATCTTATCCGCATGGCTGTAACGGATCGCGCAGCCACGTGTCGATCCCTGAGTCAACAGATGAGGACGTTTGCAAATGGTTCAAATGGCTCTGAGCACTATGGGCTTAACTTCTGACGTCATCAGTCCCCTAGAACTTAGAACTACTTAAACCTAACCAACCTAAGGACAGCCGGCCGCTGGTGGACGAGCGGTTCTAGGCGCTTCAGTCTGGAACCGCGCGACCGCTACGGTCGCAGGTTCGAATCCTGCCTCGGGCATGGATGTGTGTGATGTCCTTAGGTTAGTTAGGTTTAAGTAGTTCTAAGTTCTAGGGGACTGATGACCTCAGATGTAAAGTCCCATAGTGCTCAGAGCCATTTGAACCAACCTAAGGACATCACACACATCCATGCCCGAGGCAGGATTCGAACCTGCGACCGTAGCGGTCGCGCGGTTCCAGACTGAAGCGCCTAGAACCGCTCGGCCACTTCGGCCGGCGGGACGTTTGCAAGACAACAACCATCTGCACGAACAGTTCGACGACGTTTCCAGCAGCATGGACTATTCCAGCAGCTTAGAGACCATGGCTGCGGTTACCCTTGACGCTGCATCACAGGCAGGAGTGCATGCGATGGTGTACTCAACGATGAGCCTGCGTGCATGAATGGCAAAACGTCATTTTTTCGGATGAATCCAGGTTCTGTTTACAGCCGCAAGATGGTCGCATTCGTGTCTGGCGACATCGCGGTGAACACACATTGGAAGCGTGTATTCGTCATCGCCGTACTGGGGTATCACCCGGCGTGATGGTATAGGGTGCTATTGGTTACACGTCTCGGTCACCGCTTGTTCGCATTGACGACACTTTGAACAGTGGACGTTGCATTTCAGATGTGTTCCGACCCGTGGCTCTACCCTTCATTCGATCCCTGCGAAACCCTACATTTCAGCAGGATAACGCACGACCGCATGATGCAGGTCCTGTACGGGCCTTTCTGGGTACAGAAAATGTTCGACTGCTGCCCTGGCCAAAATCTCTCACCAATTGAAAACTTATGGTCAATGGTGGCCGAGCAACTGGCTCGTTACAATACGCCAGTCACTACTCTTGATGAACGGTGGTATCGCGTTGAAGCTGCATGGGCAGCTGTACCTGTACACGCCATCCAAGCTCTGTTTGACTCAAATGCCCAGGCGTATGAAGGCCGTTATTACGGCCAGAGGTGGTTGTTCTGGGTACTGATTTCTCAGGATCTATGCACCCAAATTGCGTGAAAATGTAATCACATGTCAGTTCTAATATAATATATTTGTCCAATGAATACCCGTTTATTCTCTGCATTTCTTCTTGGTGTAGCAATTTTAATGGGCAGTAGTGAATAAGGGGTAGTTAAGAAGTTCCTGTCTCAGGGCGTTGCTGCAGCGTATATGCAACTTAGTGCCACTCCGATACGAGTACGTAAGCACAGACAGGTAGAGAAGGGATTAATGTGACATTCGTAACTTTCCGAAGTGCGTGCGGTAAATGCGGACACGTGAACTATGGCGACGTTATTACCAAATGCGTCCAAACAGAGCCAACGTACTTTATTCTTTTCTCGGCTTCCGAAGAGCAAACACCAGTAGACACCCATCGGAGAATGAAGAATGTGTACGGGGCAACATGTCTGTCGAAAAGGAACGTTATGGAATGGTGCGCGAAGTCCGGTGCTCGTTCACGATAACGCACGTCCCCATATTGTAAATGCCGTGACGTAGAAGTTACGCGGACTTAAATGGGAGACACTCGAACACCCGCCCTATAGTCTTGGCCTTTCCCCATGCGGTTATCAACGCCTTCGGTCCCTTGAAAAAAAGCCTTGAAGGGTCGACAGTTCCTATCAGACGAGGATGTGCAGCTGACAGTTACGAACTTTTTCGCGCAGCAGGATGCCGTGTTTTATCTAAAGGGTATCTTCAACCTCGTGCGTCGATGGGATGATTGCCTCAACACTCACTGCGATAGTATCTGATTGGCCCTCGAATGGAAACTTCTTGATTGGTCCTTGTACTACACATTACTTGTCAAAAGTAAAACGGCCAATATCTCAACAAGTGTTGATTTTTGGATATGTAATTATAGGAACTTTCACTGAGGTTTGTCCAAAATGAGCACTTGTAGGAATATGTGACTTTTTTAAATTAGCTTGTATAGCGACAGTCGCCACCTTTGGTGAACTTAACCTGAGCCAGTATGTGACACCGGGGGATTTCAGTCTTCTCTTCCATTGTGCTTCTAGACAAAGGAGCTGCGCCTGTGAACGTACTTAACCCAATTAATCGTGCAGCCAGATAAATCCTTTTACGGGTTATTTGTCGCCACAGCATGCACTTTGCATCCAGAGATAGGCGTTTCACTGACCTAACAATGTGTGTTGCTCTCGTTGAGTCAGGATTTATTCAAATACGCCCAGGTATTATAAAAGAAGAGCTAACCCTTGTTATCTGCCTGCATTATCAAGTCGGCTTTACATATTCCGCGTCTTATCTTGCGCTAATACAGCTGCTTTATACTGCCGGCGGTTAAGCGCTTTCTGACGTACGTGCCCGGCCAAATACGCAAATTATCTTCTACGAGGATTCCTAAAAAGAGCTATCGAGCAATGTTCACTCAATCGCTGTAACATGAAGTGGAGGACACACAGATTGCACGTACTTATACTTACTAGCTACCTAATTGTCCTAATATGTGTAGGATGTAATATGGCTAGAAATAACGACAGTCACGATTTATTATCCACAAGTATTTATTTTTGCATGAGCCAGCTTTCAATCTAGTGTCGACTCACGATCGGATGCTGGCATCTGTAGAAAGATTAACTCTTGGAATCCGCACGAAGATGAACATCAAGGCTGTTCGCTGGCAAGGAAATCGCAAAACGATGCACCAATGGCAGTAGAACAGATTCAAAATTATTTTAAATACTTACGTGTCACGGAATCTAGAAAAGTGCGTAATATTTTGTCACCTTGAACGAAAAGCCGCTACAGCGTCAGTTATGCAGCACACTCAGCTTGAAGTGGACGTTGTAACACTAACAGTATTGATTTTGCCCCTGTTTATTGGATGTCATATCTGAAGTGCTCAATATATCGAGAGGTTGTAACAACGGAAAATTGTACTGAAATGCAGGACGATGTGCAACGAATTGACGCATGGTGCAGGGAATGCCAATTGCATCTCAGTGTTGACAAGTGTAATCTGCTGCGAATACGTAGAAAGAAAGATCCTTTATCATTTAGCTACAATATAGCAGGTGAGCAACTGGAAGCTGTTAATTTCATAAATTATCTGTGAAAAGGCATTAGGAGTGATTTAAAATTAATCGTCGGTAAAGCAGATGCCAGACTTTCATCGGAAGAATCCCAAGGAAATGCAATCCGAAAACAAAGGAAGTAGGTTACAGTACACTTGTTCGCTCACTGCTTGAATACTGCTCACCGGTGTGGGATCCGTACCAGATAGGGTTGATAGAAGAGATAGAGAAGATCCAACGGAGAGCAGCGCGCTTCGTTACAGGATCATTTAGTAATCGCGAAAGCGTTACGGAGATTGCAGATAAACTACAGTGGAAGACTCTGCAAGAGAGACGCTCAGTAGCTCGGTATGGGCTTTTGTTGAAGTTTCGAGAACATACTTTACCGAGGAGTCAAGGAGTATATTGCACCCTGCTACGTATATCCCGCGAAGAGACCATGAGGATAAAATCAGAGAGATTAGAGCCCACACAGAGGCATACCGACAATCTTTCTTTCCATGAACAATAAGAGACTGGAATAGAAGGGAGAACCGATAGAGGTACTCAAAGTACCCTCTGCCACACACCAAACGTGGCTTGCGGAGTATGGATGTAGATGTAGATGTATCAACCAATATTATACGCTGTTTCTATCGTCCCTTAATATACTATATATCAATGACAGAGATTTACTTTTCCTCGATCGACAGACGTATGGGACAATAGGGCAGTCTGTATTATTTCAAGTACCTGTCAACATTTTCCGTCTGTGTCGTCGCCGTGTGATCTGTTGAGACTTGCGAGTTCTACTGCGACTGGATAGGCGGGTATGTTATCGTGGTTAACACAGAACACTTTTTATACGGTACATTTTTATTCATCCTTGCTTCTAATGCTGAAGGTATTTTACTGATGGTGAAAAATCACAAAATACACGGAGTTGGCATCATTACATCACCAAAACAATGTACATATTTCTTTGTCTGAATTTACCCGTACCTCCTGCACACGTTACGATGAGCGCTTGCTTCTCACAACGTACAGTGCCTGACAAGAAAAATGAAGCACCCAGAACGGAAGGAGGAAACGAAATGAAACTTCATCTGTTGAAACTGTATGTGATGTTCCTTCAGTGATCACAAAATCGCGTTAAATTTACAAACAACTTGTCAGTGTGCGGTTGCACACCGTCTAGCCTGGGTGCTCTTAATGATTCGGATGGGAAGGGTATCGTAAAGACGTTGTATCCTCTCCTCATTCAAGTTTACGCACAGCTGTTGTAACTGATCCTTGATATTGTGGATACTGGCACTGGGCCGGAGTTGACGTCGGATCTGATAATGCAGATGTATCAAAAAATGGCTCTGAGCACTATGTGACTTAACTTCCGAGGTCATAAGTCCTCTAGAACTTAGAACTACTTAAACCTAACTAACCTAAGAACATCACACACATCCATGCCCGAGGCAGGATTCGAACCTGCGACCGTAGCGGTCACGCGGTTCCAGACTGTAGCGCCTAGAACCGCTCGGCCACCCCGGCTGGCGATTTTGTATCGGGGGCAGATGTGAGGATTTGTGTACGTCTGCAGGGGGGATATTCAACCGCCAAATAATTCCTAAAATTCATGGTGGAACCTTCAGCTGTCGTTTATTTTGCACAGTTCGCTACAAGGTTTCGGTCAGTGACCATTATCTAGCTTAACTGGCACAAACGTCAAGAAAGTTACACCATAATTTGAACAAAACTAATTTGCTCCTTTGAGCCCATCACAGTAAGTAAAAATTTTCTCACAATAACTGTGTACGGTAATGTTCGTCAAGAAGCATCTCCACGTCGACAGCTAGTAACACCATGGCTCCCCACACAAAGACCATAGGAGGAACACCGCTGTATCTCTCCAAAACATTGGAAGAAAAGGACCTATCTCCAGATCGCCCACCATGGTCATCCAGGAAAGGTCCGAACCACGATTCATCGCTGAACAAAATGCTACGCCATTCATAAACACTTCTTTCTTCCCCATCACGAGACTACTCTACACGCAGCCGTTCGTGTTGTGGTGTTAATGGCAACTTTCACATGGGATGGTAATTCTCTATTCTGGTTGCTGATAGTCTCCGAATGATGGTGCGAGATGACACAAAATCTTGCAGACAGTTTCTCAGATGTGAAAGTGCTACAGGGAACCTGGTGTAGAGTACGGCGATCTTCCTTTGTGGGGACAACCGGAACTTGACGAATGTGCTGCCAACTCTTTCGCTCGTAGTCCAGTATCGGGCCACTGTCACTTCCGAATGCCCCACAAATCTGGATATTGCACGATTCGACTAGCCAGCCAAATGGAGACCCACACTGAGGCCTCTTTCAAACTCCGTTAGGTGCTGATAACACTATCTCATACGACTACGCGACATCTCCGTATCCTTTACAGTGATCACACATTATCTGACGCTGTTGACACCACTTATATGCCCTGTCATGTCTGCTAACAGCATTAAAGATTAGCAACACTAATGCACTTCACAGATCGTTACAGAAACCATGTGTGAGAGAACCGGGAAAATCTCAGAACTTTTCGGCGCAGTTGTAGAATCTTGCTTTATCTGTGTTGGGTCTAATCGTAGGAGTCGCTTCTTGTCTCAGAGAGGCAATTTAATCTCTTATTTGTTCTCTAATGGAATGTATCGTGTAATTCAGAGATAATCTTTTTGCTATTGATAGACTTATTGGCTATCAAATCCAGAGTTAACAAGTAATACGTTTGGATCGGTTCTCGGCGAAACAAATGAGAGTATAACAGCCGCAGATTTAATGGGGAGAGGGCATGACCCTCCCCAGAGACACATTTCAGTAGAATCGTTTATACAGGGTGGCCGAAATAAAATTGACACAGCAAATATTTACTAAGACTCACGTGAAAGTGATCGTTGTTAATGGAGGAAGAGATTAGTGTTGAACAACGAGGTCATTAGAGACGGAGCACAAGCTCGGATTAGGGAAGGATGGCGAAGGAAACCGGCCGTACCCTTTCAAAGAAACCATCCCGGCATTTGCCTGAAACGATTAAGGGAAATCACGGAAAACCTTTAAATCAGGATGGCCGGAGACGGGTTTGAACCGTCGTCTACCCGAATGCGAGTCCAGTGTGCTAACCACTGCGCCACCTCGCTCGGTGATTGTTGTTAATGAACAGGTCCACTATCCATAAAAAAAATACTAGAAATTTGTGATTTCAGTGGACTAATCGGTTGCTGTCACACACCTGCGCCTTGCCCGCATGCTGTTCCGAGTACTTGGCTGTGTCATTACGTCTGCGTGAGAGAGAGGAACAGACGTGTTTAGTGACGAGTTGAAAGCAACACAAAACAGTGCTCACGACGAAACAGCACGTGTTCATTGTGGAGTTTATACGATGTATAATTCGTGGAAAATGTGTGCGGAACAGTTGGCGCAAGAATTTCAGACTGGAAGTTTTTTGACTAAATCTCCAGCAAAGTCTGAAATGCAAAACAGTGGTAAAAAGGGATGAAACAGCCTCTGGCCGTAATATGTCCAATATACGAGAATGGAAACAAAATGGAATGTAGTATTTACAGAGGCTTCAGCTTGCTGAATGTTACCTGCAAGATACTGTCTATTATTATCCTCAGAAAATTACAACCATTCAGAGAGTATAGGAATACCAAGCTGGCTTTCGATCAAAGCGATCGACAATGGATCACATTTTTACACTAAGACAACTGTTTGAAAAGCACTAGGAATGTGATAAAGATATCTATGGTCTCCATAATGAGATTTTCACTCTGCAGAGGAGTGTGCGCTGATATGAAACTTGCTGGCAGATTAAAACTGTGTGCCGGACCGAGACCCGAACTCGAGACCTTTGCCTTTCGCGGGCAAGTGCTCTACCAAGTTGGAAGGTGGGAGACGAGGTACTGGCAGAAGTAAAGCTATGAGGACGGGGCGTGGGTCGTGCTTGGGTAGCTCAGTTGGTAGAGCACTTGCCCGCGAAAAGCAAAGGTCCCGAGTTCGAGTCTCGGTCCGGCACACAGTTTTAATCTACCAGGAAGTTTCATATCTATAGTCTGTTCGTCAGTTTTCAACGTGCATATGACACCATCCACAGGAATAAAGTACAAAATGCGTTAAGAGACTTCAGAATCCCTGAGAAGCTAGTGAGAACGGTGCGGAGTTGTGTGGATGGGCCAAGGGCAGCAGTGCGTTTCCGAGGGTCTCGTCAGAAACGTTCGAGACAGATCTGAGACAAGGGGATGCTCTCTCATGTGTTCTGTTCAGTGTCATCTCAGAGAAAATAATAAGGGAATGTAGGCGCCAGGAGTGGGCTGGAGTGCAGATGGATTGTCACGCTTATGCAGGAAATACAGGTAAGTGACTCAAATTGTGGCTTTGAAGGAAATATGCCGGAAAGTGGACAGCTAGACACTGAAGACTGGGCTTAAGGTGAATAAAGACGAAACGGAGTTCATGTAATTAGGAAGAAGACAAGAGCATGAAGAATTTCATGACGTAGATGGCATGAGGTTCAAGACGGTACACGACTTCAAATTATTGTATCCAGTGAATAATTTTATACGACTGGCATACCACTGCCCTTGAAAACGACGTAAAGTCGAAACGCTTAAGGTTGTTGGAAAAATAAAAGTGTGATCAAGAAATAAGAAAAGTTATTAAAAGCGAAAAGCATTTGACTCAGTACCACAGCCATGCTTATCATCTAAAGTACGATCGTATGGGGTATCAAGTAAAATTTCTGACTGAATTGAGGACTTTTTGCTAGCGAAGATACAGAAAGCTATCTTGGATGGAGAGTCATCAACAGATGTTGACGTAACTTCGAGTGTACACCAGGAAGTGTGTTGAGACACTTGCTATTCATGTCGTGTATTTACGACCTCACAAACAATATTAATAGTAGCCTCAGATTTTTACAGATAATTTAATTATCTGTTGACTGTCTGAAAGAAGCTGCGTAAACATTCATTGAGTTATTGCTAAAATTTCAATGTGGTGCACACATTGGTATCTTACTTTAAATGTTCAGAAATGTAAAATTGTGCTCTTCAGAAAACTTCGACAGCAGTACCGGTGAGTCACAGTTGGAATCAGTCAGGTCGTAAAAATACCTGGTTGTAATACTTTGTACGGATATGAAATGGTACGATCACATAGGCCCAGTCATAGGTAGGGCAAGCCAGGTGTCAGACGTCGGTTTATTGGGAGAATGCTGGCGAAATGGGGAAATGGAATCAGTCTACAAAGGCGATCTGACCAATGCTAGACTATTGCTCAAGTGTATGGGATCCATACCAAACAGAACTATCAGGGGATGTTGAATGTACATAGAGAAGGGCAGCACGAATGGTCACAGGTTTGGAGTGTCACTGAGGTGTTGAAAGAATTGAACTGGCAGATACATGAAGATACATGTAAACTAACCCGAGAAACCCTACTTACAAAGTTCCAAGAACCGGCTTTAAATGATGACTCTAGGAATATACTACAACCCTAGCAAATAGTTAAACAGGGAAATATTTAAGCTGAAGAAGTCACAGAACTTTGTCTTCGTTTAATAAATGACGACTGGTAAGTGTCGTAAACGAAATTTTTGTCAAGCCTTCTCTTAAAGTAGGACATGTTTCAACTTTTCCATTATGTAAATGTTGGAGTAGGATTCTTCTTCTTCTTCTGCATTTTGTTCCAGTGATAAGTACAATAATAATTCGCGGTCACCAATTTGAAAAAAGATGCCTGTATTTCCACGGAATGGCCACTACTGAGCTGCAGACTACGGTACCCGGCCGCGGCACGCACAGGCAGCGCGCACAAAGTACTGTTCAACTTCTGTACTGACATATGGCTTTCGTTCCAACTTTAATAGTTTCGATGTATTAGTTACATTTAGTTCGCAGCAACGTATCACCTAAAACGAACGAAACGTAAAGTAGCCAGTGACAACATTTTTCACTGCAATCCCCTTAAAATTTATATCACGAGGCACTTGAAAAGTAGGTATATAACTACGACCAACATTGACAAAATACACTTCATCATCAAGCTGTAATGTGAAACTGTAAGATATGCAAATATCAACTTTTTTACCAAATAGTTTCTTCAGAATCGATTGAGAAGTATTTTACCGTTAAGGAAACACACAAGAGTGAACGAAGTGGTTTTTAATTTTTTAAAAGAAGAATTGAACCTCCAACGAGAAAGAAACTACAGAAGTTGACGTAGTTTTAATTAATTTGCATACAGCGTTCTTTTACAGCAAGAAATTCGGAAACTCATTTTTCTCGTGTACCGCTACCAACCAGTCTGTGGGAATTGCTTTCTGTCTGGCCAGGCCTTAAGGGAGGAATGAAAGGACAAACCCGTAACTAAGAAAAATTGGAGAAAGGCTGATTTCCAGACTGTAGGTGGAAACGACTGAAAAAAAAACCTTCGTCTCATTTACACGCTCGTTTAGCCACAGTTTTCAGATCTATTTTCACAAACGTACTGTTAAGTAATGATAATCCCACACGTCGGTTTTATAGTCGTAAATTATGACGCTGTCAGAGTTACGACAGTTTGTTATTATTACAGCTCTTAAATTAACTTCATAGCACCTCGTGTTCTCAAATTTTCGGACGAACGTTTTTTCAAGTACTATACTTGTCTGAATTGCGATTTGTCGAATGTTAAGCTGAAGTCGTGTGCCAATTAGCGACATAAACAGATCATAGTTATTACATTTTATGTATTTTATTGTTCTTACTAAAATCTAAGTCGTATGTGGCACGTTACAAGTGTGGGTGCTCTCAAATAAAAGTAATGTCGAAACTGCGAATATTTGCTGAAACACCAGTGAAAATACGCCTGACGACTCTTAGAAGCTTAGCGCGAGCGCTTATTATTTATATATATATATATATATATATATATATATATATATATATATATGTATATATATATACGATATTTAAACTTTTTATCTAAAGATCAGTTTGGGGTACCTCAGCGTAGCGGTTGTGTACTGTAACGTTTCTTTCAGCAGCCCCTCTGTTTGTTATGATTGTGATCAATAGGTTTTCAACCAGTATTGCTGAGATGCGCGTTAATAGGTAACTTTTGAGTATACAAATCCCCGCCAGTAGCTTTGTCCTTTCAATACAATTAAGTTTCTTTTAAAAGACTAAATTCTGAGGAATAATAGAATTTTGTGTGTAGAATGGACAGCTGGTTTAGTTCTATGCCCACTGTGAAAGTAAAAGTTGAATGAGTATAAGAATATCTTTGTTGATACATTGAGTAAAAATAACAATGAAATCCCAGCCATACTGACAAAAATCAGGAAAGAGAAAAAACCGTAACAACCGTTTATAAAAGTTTTTGCTCTTCTGTCGTACTTTAAATTTAAAAGAATCGTGCTATTACTGTCTTCCTTGCACCTTGTGAGAGAGAAATAACACATCCTGAAATAACTGATATTTACAATGCCACCAAAGTTGACGTGTACACTTTGGATTAATTACATCATACGTATTCATACACTAGAAAGGCAAACCGTAGGCTTTTTAGCTACTTTACAACAGTTTCGCCGTTGTTGGAAACATTCCATAGATTCTATTGAAAGGTAGAATACCGCATATGACGTCGCGTCTGGGAAGTTCTACTTCGCAGTCTCTACTTCACGCACTTTTACCTTCAGAACACTAAAGAGGGGGAAATGTTACATTGCTACTAAACCATCGTAAATTGTACTACTCCAGATTTATTCAAGGTAATCCATAATTAATAAGTTATGAACTAGTCAATGATAATTATCACATTTTCATGGTATGTTACACACCAAATTAAGTGCAAAATGTCCAGTTTTATACCTTACTGCAATTGTAAATTTTACGAGGGTTCAGTAATCTAAGGTTGAGTGATATTCTGAAATTTGATAAGCCATTAGAGGCATCATTTGATAGGGCACCTTCTGCGGTAAGAAGATTACTCCTGCTCGCAGTAAAAACAATAATAATCAGTGCACTGTACGGAAAATGTTCACATGTCGCGAACGTAAAACAAAAGAATGTCCAAACTGCAGTCCTCAAAGAAATGTTTCGTGAATGTAATGATGATATTTATATAGCAATTAAATGACTGTCCAGCCACACAGATTTGCGATTTCCTTTATTTACTTAAATGGCTTACAGCGGATGTCGATGTGATTCTACGGAAATGGCACGGGCGATTTCTGTCTCTATCCTTCCTAAGTCAGAGGGTGTGCATCGTCGCCGTCGCCGGAACATTAATCGCTAATCTTTCTTCTTTAAACATTCGGTTCCACGGTTAACGCGCGTGCTTAAAGTCGGCTCGGCACTTAAGCCGGAGAGGACTACAGAGTTGTAAGCTCTCGTGCTTGAGTACGAGTAAATCTGTGAAGGCGACAACCAAGGTTATCACTGCTGTTTCTAGGCAGCCACGTGTCTCAGGGTGTCTTTTGGTCTTCCTTAATGCATCATTAAGAACAGTCGAATCAGAGCTAGTACCTGAGGATTGTGTCGGTATTACGACGCTACGAGGAGTCGGTGTCTTAACGTTCACTAAACCATACTGCGACATAAGTGTGGTATATTTGACATAACTGCCAAGCTGAAAATGTTAGGTACGCATATTTTGTACGGATACATATCAATTCGCTTGCCGAGTGAGCGGGCCGCAGTGGTTGAAGACACTGGACTCGCAACTGGGAGATCCACTCAAGTACCCACATGGCATTTTTCGCCGTTTCCCTAGACTGTTTTAGAAACGTGCCGGGATCGATCCTTTCAAAAGCACGCGGCAGATTTCCTAACTCAACTTTGTTATGTCTGATTTTGCGCGTAGTCTATAGTGATCACGTCGTCGACGGGACGCCTCTCTCTCTCTCTTTCTCTCCCTCTCTCTCTCTCTCTCTCCCTCTCTCTCTCTCTCTCTCTCTCTCTCTCTCTCTCTCTCTCACACACACACACACTCACACACACACACACACACACACACACACACACACACACAAATCGCCTAAGAACGTAGTCATTTACGCCCCTTCCTATATGTAAGGAATCGATTGTAGTTAAAACACGTAGAATATGTTAACCGAATGCTAAACACATCTGTTCTGTTCACTTTCGCATCGATCTGTGTAAACAGTTTCGAAGTCGTAGCCCTAATATACTCTATGCTGAGATGACAAAAGTCGTGGGTTACCTCCTAATATCGTGTCGGACCTCCTTTTACCCGGCGTAGCGCAGCAACTGGACGTGACTTGGACTCAAAAAGTCGTTGGAAGTCCTCTGCAGAAATATTGAGCTATGCTGCCTCTATAGCCGTCCATAACTGCGAAGTGTTGGTGGTGCAGGATTTTGTGCACGAACTGACCTGTTGATTACGTCAAATAAATGTTTGGTGGGACTCACGTCGGGCGATCTGGGTAGCCAAATCATTTGCTCGTACTGTCCAGAATGTTCTTCAAACCATTTGCGAACAATTGTGGCCCAGTGGAACGGCGCACTGTCGTCTGTAAAAATTCCATCCATGAGTGTCTGAGAATGGTCTCCATGTTGCCGAAGATGACCATTTCCAGTCAATGATCGGTTCAGTTGCACCACATGACCCAGTCCTTTCCATGTGATCACACCCGACACGATTATGAAGGCACCAACTTGCACATGCCTTGTTGACAATTGCACTGTGGGTTGTTGACAACTTAGGTCTATGGCTTCTTGGGGTCTGCATGATGCTCGAACCCTACTATCACTTCTTACCAACTGAAATCGGAACGCCGCTGCTCTCGGTCGTTAAGTGGAGGCCGTCGGCCACTGCGTTGTCCTTGGTGAGAGGTAACGCGAAAAATTTGGTATTCTCGGCACACTCTTGACACTGTGGATCTCGGAGTATTGAGTGCTCTAACGATTTCCGAAATGGAATGTCCCATGCGTCTAGCTCCAATTATCAGTCTGCATTCAAAGTCTGTGCGGCCATAACCACCTCGGACACCTTTTCGCGTGAATCACCGAGTACGCCGGCCGCTAGTGGCCGTGCGGTTCTAGGCGCTTCAGTTTGGCATCGTGTGACCACTACGGCCGCAGGTTCGAATCCTGCCTCGGGCATGGATGCGTGTGATGTCCTTAGGTTAGTTAGGTTTAAGTAGCTCTAAGTTCTAGGGGACTGATGACCTCAGATGTTAAGTCCCATAGTACTCAGAGCCATTTGAATCACCGAGTACAAACGACAGCGTTGCCAATGCACTGCCCTTTTGTACCTTGTGTAGGCGATACTGCAGCAATCTGTATATGTTCATGTCGCTATCCCTTGACATTGTCACCTCACAGTACAATAAAAAAGAATTGTCAGACGCGAACTATTCAGGGATGCGTTGATGTTGGCTTGTCGGGCAAAATGGAGATTCGTAGGCTCATAGAGAAGTCACCACCCAGTTGATACATAATAATTGCCCAGTGGAAGTGCTTAGGGAGCTTATTTGAAAATACTGGAGACAAGTTTCGTTAACCTTCTTGAGTCGCTGTATACAATGAGGTAAATATTTTCCCTGGATTGTCTACTTCGCAGAAGATGGATGAGATGTCTTCTCTTCGCCAATAGGATGGCTTGAAGTTGCTGTGGACACTTTCAGGGGGGTTCCTGAATGTCTGCGGAGGAATGGCAGCCGGTTCTTCGTAAAGACCCGAAGTCAAACAAAACAGTTTTTTTTATGTAGGAGTCTGGAGCGAAGTCGGCGTTCTAACTCATCTCAAAGGTGTTTCACTGGCTTCAGGTCGGGGTTCGTGGCAGGCATCCCCGTTTCGGTAATGTTATTTTCCATATATCATTGTCTCAGAGGTCCTGCCTTATGACAGGATGCACTGTCAGGCTCATACAGTCAGCAAGCCTTCCGAACAGTTCCTCTACTGTACAGATCGCACAACGCTGTTGTGTGTTCATATCCTTCTGAATTAAGCATTTTCTTAAGCGCTATAAGGGGATCTCACTCTGACTGCGGAAAACACCCCTATATCTTAATACCAGTTCCTCTGTGCTTCACTGTTGGTACTACACATGATGGCAGGTAACGTTCTCTAGGCATTCGTCAAATCCAAACCCTTCCATCGGATTGCCACGGGACATAGCGTGATTCATCAGTCGAAATCACTTGTTTCCAATCATCTACTGTCCAATTGCGTTTCTGCTTACACTGCTTCAAGTGTCGATTACCAATGACTGCAGAAATGTATGTTTCATGAAGAGTTGCTCGACAATCGTACACCACTCTTTTTATGTCCTCACGCAGTCATTGTGCCAGCTGGACTGCTGGTAGCCGTTTGGAACTCACACGTGATTCCTTCCGCTGATTTCATGCAGTTTTTGCAACCGTTCTCTACAATGCTCGGACCGAGCGAGGTGCCCAATGGTTAACACACTGCACTCTCGCATTCGGGACGTCAATGTTTCGAACCTGCCTCTAGCCATGCTGATTTAGGTTTTCTGTGATTTCCCTAAATTGCTTCAGGCAAATGTTGGGATGGTTCATTAGAAAGGGCACGGCCGACTTTTTTACCCCTCCTTTCTAATCCAATGGGGCCGATGGCCTCGCTGGTTGGGCCCCCTCCCGCAAGCCTCCGCAATTTCCACTTCAGGATCACTTCATCAACAGTCGACTTGGGCAGCTGTGGAAGGGCTGAAGTGTCCCTGATGCATGTGTTAATCAGGTGACGTGTAATGAGCAGTTCATGTTCCAAGTCACTGAGCTCTCTTGTCCGGCCCATTTCTCTGTTACTGCTTCTCCACTGACAACGCAATATTCCCACCACTTTTTACGCTAGCAGGTCGGCCTCCCACGTCATCTAGTGATCAGTTCCGCTTTACCTAGGGTTCTTGTTACTCATGGTCAGATACTGTCTAAGTATGGTAGAGGAATGTAAATTTTGAGTACCTTGAGATAAGGAACTAATGTTCACAAATGAATATTTTTTATTGACATAAACAACTTAAACCTTCGTATCTTCTGCTAAGCTTTTCCATACATCCGCGTGTCTTTCTGGGACCACATCCTGCTGCGTGTCTGCAGATTCCCATCTTCGATAACCAGTCATTAACTGTTCACAAGGGTAAATTCTGTGATTCGTTCTTATTTTTGAAGACAATACCATTGATGTCGGTACAGCAATCAGCTGTCCTACGAAACATAACCAGTCTAGAGATAGGGTCTCACACTTACTGGTAGTTCAATAGTTTGTGCCGCATGAAAAATCGGATCTCCAACCATTTACTCCTATCTCAGAATAATTTAAAATCTTCTAAGAAAAATGTGGTCAGCACACAACTCTCCCGGTCGTACCAGTTTTCGTGACTGGTGCTTCTACTTCTCAATCAAGTAGTTCCTCAATTGGCCTCAAAAGTGCTGAGTGCAGCCCGCTTGCCAACAGCACTCAGCAGACCCGGATGGTGACCCATCCATTCCGCATGGAGTAGCCCTCCGGTTTGAGGTCTATGTCACCGATTGCACGGCCCCTCCCGCCGGAGTTTCGTGTCCTCCTTCGGGCATGGATGTGTGTGTGTGTTGTTCTTAGCACAAGTTAGTTTCAGTAGTGTGGAGGTCTAGGGACCGATGACCTTAGCAGTTTGGTCCCTTAGGAATTCACACACATTAGAACATTTTGAACATTTGACTCATCCAAGTGCTAGCAAAGCCAGACAGCATGATCCTCTGCCATCTGCAAATTTCGACCCTAAAGGTTTAGGATATCGTGTACAACCTTCTAGTGCAGCAGATCAATTTTCATATCGTAGCAAGGGCGCCTATGTCCTTGGGTAATTCGGTGGGGAGGGAGGGGGGGGGGGGGGGGGGGGAACGGGTGGTGGCGGCCTCCTCCCACAGCTCTTAGGAGCAGGAAGAAATATAGTGTAGTCAGGTGTTTTTCTTTCAAGAAAATGATTTAAAAGTCTGTATTACGTATGTTTTTAACTGGACCTGTAACTTTTTTGTGGCTGTTTACAAACTGCCATTTGTCTTCCAGAATATTGCCCCCTTCCATGCGTCCACCCTACAAACTATCTTATGGGCGCCTTTGTATCGTAGTGCTACTTGCAAGTGGAGTATTAAAGGCAGTCACTAATAATTGTGCGAAGGGTGTGTGCAAACGGAAACACGTAGTGGATGTATACCATACAAATATCTTCACATAGACTGCGTGTAGCATGCGAGAACAGTCCTTCCTTGATATCACTGCATGCATGCTCAGGGAAGGAATTGGTCATGGTCACAAAGCGATCTCATGCAGGTTCTTTCTGCTTTGCGAAACCAGTCTACACGAAGGCACAATGCGTTCACCACCACTTTGGACACTTCGCTAGCGAACTTCTCGCGGCCTGCACGGCCGTCTTACTACTCTTTGAGACGATCGTAAGCGGCAAAACTGCGCGGCGGAGAGCGTTACTGTGACATTTGAAGCCACTTCAGTGGAACAGTTGCGCAAGGCTCCGGGCGACGGGAACAAAGGCGTCCAACGGTGAGGTTGCCGGAAGCTGTTTGTCATGTTTTGGGCACAGTGGGAGGATCAGGTGGGTGTCTGCAGGTGCAAACCTTGCTGGAGGGAAGCCCCGCCGTGACTTATCACTCATTCCACAGCCAGCTACGAGCTGCGTGGGGCCACACTGCGAGATTCAGGACGCTGGAACGGAGGTTACTCTACTCGGAGCATACAGTCTTCTTTACTGTTTGTTACTCTCGTATAAACTGTTCAAAAGAAGTTTGTCATTGCCACAATCTTCATGAGCTGCATACGGTATTTTTTTATTTATTTTTTTCAAGAAAACATCTTTTACAATGCTGACATGAGCACAGTAAGTCGTTGCGTGAATCAATGTGTTTAGCGTATAAGGGATGGTTAAATGAAAACGAGACATGGAAAAAACTAAATAAACTGTTTATTATTTGACAAGTAATCGCCATAATTGTTAATACACTTAATGTCATTGTGATACAAGACGATCAATGCATTCATGAAAAAATGCTTGCGATTGGCTACGGAACCATGATTATACCCCGACGTGCACCTCTTCATCCGAAGAAAATCGACGACCACGAATGTCTTTTACTATATAAAAATGTTTTAATATAAAAACGTGTAATGCAAAGACCGTAGTTTTCAGTATACAGTTAAAGCACGATGACTAGTTTCGGTCGTTTTCTACAACCATGTTCAGATCGTTCAAATCGTAAAAAAGCGGTACACGTGCATTGAAAAATGTTATCAGTTGCTGTAGTCATGCAGTGACAGGCATTCGTATTATGTGCCAATAAGTCTGATACTACCCTACGTAGTTAAAAACTTCATCGTGTGCGAGCCTGGTTGTAAATCATAATTTCGCAAGATGACGGTTATGAAGAAGAAAAATGGCAAGGTGCGTTAATAAAAATTACAACATATGCTCATGATTCGTAACTGAACAGCAGGTATTGTAGTGAGAACAGCAAATGAAACGGTAACCAGCTGTTCCATAGGCTGGCTTACAAAGGGGTAGTTCAGCATGGCGTATAAAATAGCAATCTTAATAAATTTTGAAAAAATTGAAGATTAAAAGGAAAATACCACAAGCCCAACCTGCCTAGCAAGACACGCCAGAACTAAATTATGCAAGGGCTCCTACTTGCCGACAGAAGTAGCCAAAAACACCGATAGGTGGCGCGGAAGTGCTTGCATTTATAAAGATTGCCACGACAGACAATAAATGGTATCGTAAGCATAATGTTTATGCAAAAGAACACAGTAATGATCAATAAAAATGAAGGTATTATTTAATTTGTACGTAATGCAACACCTCAATAATCTTCATCTTGTATACATAATACGAATGCATGTCACTGCATCACTGCAGCTAATGAGGTTTTTCAATGCACGTTCACCACTTCCTTACGATTTGAACGATCAGAAGATGGTTGTAGAAAACAACCGACACTAGTTATTGTGTTTTAATTGTGTGCTGGAAATTACGGCCTGTGCATAAAATGTTCGTTACATAAAAAATTTTTATGTAACAAATAACATTAAGACTGCCGTTTCCTCCAGGAGATTGCCTGGCTTAACTACGAGCGTCTTTCTTCAGGGCTCTAAAAATATGGAAGCCGCTTGAGGGGAAGTCGGGTGTGTGTGGAGGCTGCGTAATGGCTTCCAGCGAAACTTCTGCAGCGGACTCGAAACAGCCTTGGCAACATGTTTTCCTTCAATGTGTAATGGCTTTAGTCGTGCAGAATCCTGGGTCGTTAATCTCTGTCGCACAGATTCCAACGA
The DNA here is from genome assembly GCF_021461385.2 of Schistocerca piceifrons. Classification (NCBI taxonomy): domain Eukaryota; kingdom Metazoa; phylum Arthropoda; class Insecta; order Orthoptera; family Acrididae; genus Schistocerca; species Schistocerca piceifrons. Next base: position 536,274,441 of record NC_060138.1, read on the forward strand.
ACTTATAATTATCCTTAGTCATCCTCAAATAATTTCTGAACGAATATTTGTCCCTTAGTTACATTCGAAGAAATATCAAGTTACTCTTCTCCTCCCGTCTGCTCATCCGTTTTTTTTTTTTTCTTTCCTTAATGAATGTCTTCTTATTTTTGTTTGGTTCGCTGTCACGGCACATGTCGCTGTAGTTGCAGAGAAAGCGAAATATGCCGATTTCCCGTTCAGCGTTCGACGCAGAAGGCGTCACACTTGCGGTAGCAATGGAGGGCCATGTTGTCAGATCACTTTCGAAACAGGAGATCTTACTTATGCCTCAGACAAATTAGTCCTCACAAACTGTGGGGTTTCCGTTCCAGAGTTCAGCTCTTACTTCATGGGTCGCGTCATGATGTGAAACAGTGGAAACGGAAAGCAAGAACAATATCTACGAACTGTTTCAAATAGATTCACATGACTGTATCTCCTACGCACATTAACAAAAGTTGAGCATCATCCCTTGTAACCTCCTAACAATATACTTTCGTAACCTCGCAATAATAATGAGACTAACCTCACAATAAAACTGTGTCTCACATATAACCTTTCAATAATTAACTGACTGTGAACGTAAATCGGTAAATCTGGACGTCAGCAATGCTGCATCATGGCCCTGAAAAGTCATTCTGAATAAATTGAAAATTGTTACCTCAATGAAGTCGCCGGATAACGCGTATATATCTGCTCCTATAAGAAATTTTTCTGGCACAGCCCAGTGCAGTGCTGCCCATTAGATTTGTTATGTATAAAAAGAAACAACTGATTTTTCTTTACGATAATAGTGATGACCATGGATAGGAGAAATTAGTAAAATCCTTTAAATTCAGATGAATAATTGTCAAAAGTTATCTTTCTTATAAAGATTATTATTAAAAGATTTTTTAAAAATCATTTACATGGGACTTGATATAACAATAGTACAAAATCAGTTGTTACAAATTACACATGCGCGCGGCTGCTTTCACCGAATACTACATCGTTCATGCACGGCCATCGCTCTCCACGTCCGACCCAACAGCCCGGCTGCGAGCTGCTGCTACTACTACTACTACTACTACTACGACTACTGACACAGCTCTCTGGTCTGCGATTCTATTATAGCATACATATCGCAGGCACCGCGAGAGCAATCCATCCAAATTCATCTGCTCGAGTGCGCTAGCAATAAATCCCTTATTCATGGACCTCTTACGCCCTTTATTTCGAAATTCATGGAACAGAAAAAAAATTGGTGCTGAGGCATGGGTATATACACTCCTGGAAATGGAAAAAAGAACACATTGACACCGGTGTGTCAGACCCACCATACTTGCTCCGGACACTGCGAGAGGGCTGTACAAGCAATGATCACACGCACGGCACAGCGGACACACCAGGAACCGCGGTGTTGGCCGTCGAATGGCGCTAGCTGCGCAGCATTTGTGCACCGCCGCCGTCAGTGTCAGCCAGTTTGCCGTGGCATACGGAGCTCCATCGCAGTCTTTAACACTGGTAGCATGCCACGACAGCGTGGACGTGAACCGTATGTGCAGTTGACGGACTTTGAGCGAGGGCGTATAGTGTGCATGCGGGAGGCCGGGTGGACGTACCGCCGAATTGCTCAACACGTGGGGCGTGAGGTCTCCACAGTACATCGATGTTGTCGCCAGTGGTCGGCGGAAGGTGCACGTGCCCGTCGACCTGGGACCGGACCGCAGCGACGCACGGATGCACGCCAAGACCGTAGGATCCTACGCAGTGCCGTAGGGGACCGCACCGTCACTTCCCAGCAAATCAGGGACACTGTTGCTCCTGGGGTATCGGCGAGGACCATTCGCAACCGTCTTCATGAAGCTGGGCTACGGTCCCGCACACCGTTAGGCCGTCTTCCGCTCACGCCCCAACATCGTGCAGCCCGCCTCCAGTGGTGTCGCGACAGGCGTGAATGGAGGGACGAATGGAGACGTGTCGTCTTCAGCGATGAGAGTCGCTTCTGCCTTGGTGCCAATGATGGTCGTATGCGTGTTTGGCGCCGTGCAGGTGAGCGCCACAATCAGGACTGCATACGACCGAGGCACACAGGGCCAACATCCGGCATCATGATGTGGGGAGCGATCTCCTACACTGGCCGTACACCACTGGTGATCGTCGAGGGGACACTGAATAGTGCACGGTACATCCAAACCGTCATCAAACCCATCGTTCTACCATTCCTAGACCGGCAAGGGAACTTGCTGTTCCAACAGGACAATTCACGTCCGCATGTATCCCGTGCCACCCAACGTGCTCTAGAAGGTGTAAGTCAACTACCCTGGCCAGCAAGATCTCCGGATCTGTCCCCCATTGAGCATGTTTGGGACTGGATGAAGCGTCGTCTCACGCGGTCTGCACGTCCAGTACGAACGCTGGTCCAACTGAGGCGCCAGGTGGAAATGGCATGGCAAGCCGTTCCACAGGACTACATCCAGCATCTCTACGATCGTCTCCATGGGAGAATAGCAGCCTGCATTGCTGCGAAAGGTGGATATACACTGTACTAGTGCCGACATTGTGCATGCTCTGTTGCCTGTGTCTATGTGCCTGTGGTTCTGTCAGTGTGATCATGTGATGTATCTGACCCCAGGAATGTGTCAATAAAGTTTCCCCTTCCTGGGACAATGAATTCACGGTGTTCTTATTTCAATTTCCAGGAGTGTAGAATGATTCAGCTACCCCTACCGATATCCTATTGTGCAACCAACAATGTTATATCTGGCCTTCAAAAACAAAGCGCATGAGTTTTGTATTCGCTCGCTCGCTACGCGCAAACTATAAGTTTTCAGACAAAAATGAACAGGGCCTCTATGTAGGAAATTTAATTTAGTGTAACTTTGTACTGGGATAAGTTTTAGATAAAGGCCGTAGTTTGAGAGTTAATCAAGAAACCCGTTCAAAAGTGACCTTCAAACACACCCTCACTCCCACACTCAGCCCCACCGGTCAAGACTTCTAGTATGTTATTAATGGCACTGCCTCGTACCACTGTACAAAACAAAATGCACCCCCACTCTCACACTCAGCACCACCGCTTAGAATTTCTAGTATGTTGTTGATGTCATTCCCTCCTACCGCTGTAAAAAAATAAAATGTACCAAAAACTCCAAACAAAATGTAACTTCCTGTTGGCAAATTACTTCGAAAGTTGAAAAGGACAGAAAATAAATAACAGTTTCCTACTGGTTGCGTTGTAGCCGAGCTGTTCTAGGCGCTTCAGTCCGGAACCGCGCTGCTGCTACCGTCGCAGGTTCGAATGCTGCCTCTGGCATGGATGTGTCTGATGTCCTTACGTTAGTCAGGCTTAAATACACTACTGGCCATTAAAATTGCTTCACCACGAAAATGACGTGCTATAGACGCGAGATGTAACCGACAGGAAGAAGATGCTGTGATATGCAAATGATTAGTTTTTCAGAGCATTCACACAAGGTTGGCGCCAGTGGCGACACCTACCACGTGCTGACATGAGGAAAGTTTCTAACCGATTTCTCATACACAAACAGCAGTTCACCGGCGTTGCTGGTGAAACGTTGTTGTGATGCCTCGTGTAAGGAGGAGAAATGCGTACCATCACGTTTCCGACTTTGATAAAAATCGGATTGTAGCCTATAGCGATTGTGGTTTATCGTATCGCGGCATTGCTGCTCGCGTTGGTCGAGATCCAATGACTGTTAGCAGAATATGGAATCGGTGGGTTCGGGAGGGTAATACGGAACGCCGTGCTGGATCCCAACGGCCTCGTATCACTAGCAGTCGAGATGACAGGCATCTTATCCGCATGGCTGTAACGGATCGTGCAGTCACGTCACGGTCCCTGAGTCAACAGATACGGACGTTTGCAAGACAACAACCATCTGCACGAACAGTTCGACGACGTTTCCAGCAGCATGGACTATCAGCTCGGAGACCATGGCTGCGGTTACCCTTGACGCTGCATCACAGACAGGAGCGCCTGCGATGGTGTACTCAGCGACGAACCTGGGTGCACGAATGGCAAAACGTCATTTTTTGGCATGAATCCAGGTTCTGTTTACAGCATCATGATGGTCGCATCCGTGTTTGGCGATATCGCGGTGAACGCACACTGGAAGCGTGTATTCGTCATCACCATACTGGTGTATCACCCGGCGTGATGGTATGAGGTGCCATTGGTTACACGTCTCGGTCACCTTTTGTTCGCATTGACGGCGCTTTGAACAGTGGACGTTACATTTCAGATGTGTTACGTCCCGTGGTTCTACCCTTCATTCGATCCCTGCGAAACCCTACATTTCAGCAGGATAATGCACGACCGCATGTTGCAGGTCCCGTACGGGCCTTTCTGGATACAGAAAATGTTCGACTGCTGCCCTGGCCAGCACATTCTCCAGATCTCTCACCAATTGAAAACGTGTGGTCAATGGTGGCCGAGCAACTGGCTCGTTACAATACGCCAGTCACTGCTCTTGATGAACTGTGGTATCGTGTTGAAGCTGCATGGGCAGCTGTACCTGTACACGCCATCCAAGCTCTGTTTGACTCAATGCCCAGCCGTATGAAGGCCGTTATTACAGCCAGAGGTGGTTGTTCTGGGTACTGATTTCTCAGGATCTATGCACTCAAATTGCGTGAAAATGTAATGGCATGTCAGTTCTAGTGTAATATATTTGTCCAATGAATACCCATTTATCATCTGCATTTCTTCTTGGTGTAGCAATTTTAATGGCCAGTAGTGTAGTCGAGGTTTAGGGGACTGATGTCCTCAGATGTAATGTCCCATAGTGCTCAGAGCCATTTGAGCCTACCGGTTGATTAGTGACTGGTTCGCTAAATGTTAAAATGAAAAGACCCATGCGTCTGCTAGTGCACAGATGGACGTAAAACATATAACTGCAGAGCTCAGACTGAACTCTGACCACGGATTGTTCCCGTACTAATGTGCCAGTGCTGCTGTTCTGCTCACCATAAATTATCAGAGAGACGAGGAGTGCAGTTTCTTTTCACTTGTATCAGGGCGCTGATAACCTCTCCGTTGGGCGCCCATTTGCTGCAATGGAGGGAGTCACCACAGATTTATTCAGCGCCACGACCAACGTCGAAGTCCAGTCTTGTCTGTCAGAAGCTAGCAGCCTGCCCTTCCCTTCCTGCCAAGACGACATGGCCACCAACCGTTTTACGAGCCCTCTCTGTCCTCCAATGGCATAATTCCTTCTTTAGCAGAAATCTTGCCAAGAAAACACATCACGTAAAAACTCCAGTGACTTGTCTAACCTCTCTTCTTCGCTAAAAAACTTCCTTCTATGTTATCTGTCTCGTGACGTCACGTGTATTTTTACAAATCGTCTTTCTTCGCGCTCAGCAGCTAAGCCTTGCTTGTCGTGTCCTGAGAAAGCTGAAGAACTGTGCCCGGGCTACCTACTAATTCAGCGCCCTCTACGTCTCTTTTCGAAAGTTGGAGATTGTTATCTCCTCAAGACAATACTCAGAAGTCGGAAGAATGCCGGCCTCATCCTGATACACGTTCTTTCTCTCATCCCACAGCTCTGCTTCCCAGGCTGGAGTGGAGACGTGCCACACAGCCAAACAAAAGCTTCCGTATGCCGGGGCCGCCCGGCGACGCAACTTTCACATCGACGGCATACGTCTCCCTCATCTGCAGCGTGGCCCAGCGCCGTCTCTGCGAACGCTGGTCGCTGCTACGCACCGGGCCCTGCTTTTTCTGCTGGTCCCACAACGCGTGTAGTCGGCCCATCGCGTCTACGTTTCCCAAACTCTCTCAGAAAAACAAAGAACGGATGTACACTAGGTTAACCGTGGAAACGCTAATTAAGACAACAAGTTAGTGAGAAGTCAGCACATACAGGCACTGCAGTCACATTTACTCGCCAAAGCTGTTATAGTTAGACCATGTCTCCTCATTATCCAGGTACGGAAGTTAACATACTGAATGAAGAAAAGACAAGCGGAATTGCTTTCCGCTTTTCAAACTGAAGTGCTACAATCCACTCGAATGCAGCGTTCTGCGTATAGGAAGTGCCTTCAGTAATTGTGTTTATGTTTACAAACAAGGTCAGGTGTGAGATTTCAATCGGTACAGGAACTGTCACAATAGCAACACCTACACGACATATGGAGGTGAAGCAAAATTTTTGTTGATGTGTGTGTATGAATGAAGATAGCAACTTGGCGTACATTTTAACTTCCGCGTCGAAACTAAAACTTTTCCTTGGTGTCAGTTGCAAGTTTCCAGTTGATTAGGCTGCCGGTGGGGGTCACTCTGATGCAATTATCTCTCTCAGTCGCTCATTGATTGCCCAATTTGCGGCGAGTAGCAAGCAGCGTTTTACGTTCGCTGTTTCAACAGGGACAAAAAAAGAAAAATGGTTCAGATGGCTCTGAGCACTATGGGACTTAACATCTGAGGTCATCAGACCCCTAGACTTAGAACTACTTAAACGCAACTAACCTAAGGACATCACACACACCCATGCTCGAGGCAGAATTCGAACCTGCGACCGTAGCGGTCGCGCGTTCTGGACTGAAGAGCCTAGAACCGTTCGGCCACACTAGCCGGCTCAACAGGGAGGATTCAGTTGCAAATGTGTGGCGTCGTTTTTATAGAGAGTACGGCGTCAACGAGGCATCAGCCGTCGGGGGGTATGGATCTCCCATTGCACTATTGGCCTTATCTCGGAGTCTGTGATTTTTTGGCAGGCATTTGAGAAGATCTTGTCAATGTGCCTCCCCTTCGAACAGATTTCGGTGAACCGCGACGCCACATAGCAAGAACATTGAATGCAGTGACTCCAGGCAACCTCGCAAAAATGTGGAACAATTTTGACTATCGTCCGGATGTTTGTCGCGCATCGGTCGAGGGCAAATTGAAAATTTGCGAAATGTAAATGTAAACTTATACCCAAAACTTAATTTTTAAAAAAGTCCGGAAGATATATATACCCGCATGTAATAGATATATAACCTTGTAAAATGGGATGATTCGCCTAAAATAAAAAAAAAAACTTTATAGTCGTCTGCACAAGTTAAAATTTACTCCAAGTTTTATCTTCATGCATGTGAAAGTACAATGTTGAGTCAAATTAATACGACCACCTGTCAAAAGCCTGAATAAGCAGCATCTTTTGCGATTTGGACTGCTACGAGGCGTGCAGGAAGTGTGTCAATGAGGTTCTGGAAGGCACCGGCAGGGATGTGGAAGCATGCCAACTATAGTGCCGCGCTAGGCTTCTCGAGCAAGGATCCATAGCGTGAACAGCCCAACTGATGGGAATGAAGTTTTTCGCGACGGCACTTATATGTAAAACATTCTCGGTATTCTTGCCGCTTCAGTTGTGGATAAAATCTCCAGCTTTCGACGATTACCTCCATCATCATCGTTAGGAGCAACTGACTGTCTTCACTGCTGCTGTGGTAGCCTTTTTATAGCCCGCGGACGGCTTCTGATTGGTCGGCGATTACGTCCTGCTGTCGCAGACGGTGTCACTGTGTGCGCCGGTGGCGCCACCGCTTCCGTTGGAACTTAAACCTTGGAAGGAACGTCTCTGCTGCTTCTCTGCATCAAGCAGCAGTGAAGACAGTCAGTTTCTCCTGACGATGACGATGGAGGTAATCGTCGAAAGCTCGATATTTTATCCAGAACTGACGCGGCAAGAATACTGAGAATGTTTTACATAGCCCAACTGATGTTGTACCGCCGCTCGGTTAGAGGCGCCATGTCACGGACTGCGCAGCCCCTTTCGCCGGAGTTTAAGTAGCGTGTAAGTCTAGGGACCGATGACTTCAGTAGTTCGGTCCCTTAAGAATTCACACAAATTTAAAATTTAGTTGTCCCACGGATTCTCGACTGGGTTCAAACACGGGAGGTTTGGTGTCCAGGGGACTAGCGTAAACTTATGCTGGTGCTCTCTGAACCACGCACGTACTGCGAGCTACGTGACACGCTGCATTGTCCTCCTGATAGATGCCATCGTGCCGGGGAAATACGAACTGCATGTGGGCGTGGAAATGGTCCCCAGGGATAGATGTATACTTGTGTTGATCCATTATGCCTTCCAGAAAGGCGAGATCACCCATGAAATGCCACGAAACATTCCCCCATATTGCTCCCTCCTCCGGCCTGGACTACTGCTGCCGGCCGGTGTGGCCGCGCGGTTCTAGGCGCTTCAGTCTGGAACTGCGTGACCGCTACGGTCGCATGTTCCAATCCTGCCTCGGGCATGGATGTGTGTGATGTCCTTAGGTTAGTTAGGTGTAAGTAGTTCTAAGTTGTAGGGGACTGATGACCTCAGAAGTTAAGTACCATAGTGCTCAGTCATTTGAACAGAGCCATTTTTTTGACTATTGCTGCCGGACGGTAATAGCCAACGGCCAACTGTCCAATGGAGCATGAAACGTGATTCACCTGTAGAGGCCGCCTGTCGCCAATCAGTGGTTGCCCAGTAGCTATACTGGCGTGCAGCCTTCGTCGCCAGTGAGCAGCAGTCAGCATGAGTGCACGAACCAAGCCCATACACAAGCAACATGAACGGTCGTGGAGGAGACACTGTTGGTAGCCACTTGGTTCATCTGGGTGGTCGACTGCTGAACACTTGCACGTCTGTTCACCCGTACGCATCTCCGCAGCCGTCGTTCACCCCTATCAACTGTGTCGCGTCATGCACCACAGTTGGCTCGGCGCCAGGTTTGGATAGCGCAGTTGTGTCGTGAGAGGTATACTTTAACCACGGTGGCATGCGAACAATTTACAAACCTAGCCATTTTGGAAATGCTTTCACCTTGGCCCGAAAGCCAATGATCATGCCCTTTTTGAAAGTCGGATAAATCCCTCAACTTCCTTATTACAACGTCTGAATTTGAAACATCCCCTTAGAAAGCCGGCCGGAGTGGCCGAGCGGTTCTAGGCGCTTCAGTCTGAAACCGCGTGACCGCTACGGTCGCAGGTTCGAATCCTGCCTCGGGCATGGATGTGTGTGATGTCCTTAGGTTAGTTAGTTTTAAGTAGTTCTAAGTTGTAGGGGACTGATGACCTCAGAAGTTAAGTACCATAGTGCTCAGTCATTTGAACAATTTTGAACCCCTTAGAAAAATTAAGAATGACAGTGCTGGTAAACTTCTTACGTTATCTGATTTTCAAACAGCTGAGCAAAACTGAACGTATTCAGACATTTCTCTCTTTACTTATTCTAACCAGCAGTAAACTGATACACATTTTTTTTTGCGTAACGCAATCTGACTTTCAGTAATCCCTACAAAAGAATGGCCCTGACTAACAATAATCTACACTTTACAAAAATCCTCGTTACTCAAACTACTGCAATACAGCGTGCGTCAATACCGCCAGCTAAATAAAAGATTCTAACTACTGAAGGCACTAACTACTGACAGGTGTAGTTAGTAAATTAAAGATTTTGATGGAGAACAAACAATGTATTTACCTTAACAGTGTTCAAAAGTATATATATATAATCAGTTCATGATATCCGGTCTAACAAATTTCGTTTTTCTGACAGACATACGTCCAGATCGTCTGCCCTCAAAACTCTACCATCTCTCTCCCCACATCCACCACTCCTGGCGGCTCACCTCAAACTGTCCAACGCTACGCGCTGTTCACATCCAGCTGCCCAACACTACAGTAGCGAATATGCCAACAATGCCAACCAGCCACAGATTGCACACAGCGCAGCCAGTGATTTTCATACAGAGCGCTACGTGGCGTTACCAACGTATAAACCTAAATAGCCTTCTTACAAATTGCTTACCCTATCTCCCCGCGACGCTATATAGCCTATATATCCTCCACTGCTAGTGCAATCACCTGTCGTCTGGTAGTGGTTATCGCACGCAAACGACGAACGCAGGCGGCAGCCACGTCAATGTGACTGGACTGTTCGTATGAACGTATTTTAGTTCATTTGGGCCACTTCTTGAATAGCTAAAAGGCAAAAAATAAAAAATGGGGGCAGCTGTTGGAGCTTATCAGAAATGGACGGGCTGGTAGTTGCATAAAAAAGTAAAAATAAAACACAGTTCGTTACTTGGCCGGTACATTTGATCCAGCGGCGCCGGTTGACCTTAATGAATCACACTGGCAGGTAACATCCGTGTGCCGGGCCGTTTTTGAACCCGGATCTCTTAGCTCGCGCTGACAATGCGCTATTGAAGAACGCCTCGCTGCTGACGCGAGGCTTGAAATCCGGGTGTCGGTCCGCCGCTTGTGTAGCTGCCGTGGGTGCATTTCCGGGGGGGCGGGAACGGTTTCACGGAATCCGTTACAGAGGTAGGCCTCATCCGGTCCTTCTGGTGCGAGAACTTGTGTTTTACTGTCGCAATTACGAAGGAATGGCCCGTCCCAAATAGCACAAAGTGGAGCTAGTCACACTGAATCGGTTAATATGTGGATAGCTCGAAGCAACGGTTAACTCCGGTGCTACCGTAGCAGGCGACGAATACCTCGAAGCCCTGCGGGAGTAAAAGGCGGGAGCAAGCATTTGACCGGAGTGTAGCTAATTAAGCTCCTGGTTTGGGCGCTGCTCTGCCACAGGTGGAGGAACGTCGAACACCACAATCATGTAAAATGACGGCACAATGCTCATTATGTAATTGAAGGTAGAGGGAGGACAAAGGAAAGGTAAGAAACTAATAATATCAGCTGCATCTGGATTTTTTGCGGTATCACTGGCGACGAGTGAAAATGAGTGCCGGAGCGGGACTCGAACTGGAACCTCCTGCTAACTATGCAGTTGTGTTAACCACTGCGCCAAGCATGTACAATGCTTATCTCAAATGCGCGGACTATCTCGGCGTGATCCACGGCTGACCCACACTTCCACCTGTCCGCAGCCCCGTCCATCTCCTCCATGCTCACTAATTTTTAGAGTCCATCGAGACGAATCAACTATATGAAAGCGTGGTGTTCGTTTTTCAGACATGTCTGAAGGAACAGACATTACACATTCACACAAATTTTATGATAATGATGAGGCGACAAATATAAGAAAGTTATAGACTATGAAGAGGAAAGCATATAAATGAAAATTTCTGAGGGAAGCCACATAGAAAAGTATCGAAAACATCTAAAGCAACATATAGCAATATGTATCTATCTGGTTCGCTATTTTGTAATGCCGTAGTGAAAATGTAATATCAATATGTTTAAAGCATCAAAAAGTGTCAAAAGTGACATATATACTCACCCTACACTATTTGATCAAAAGTATGTGGTCATCTAATGCTGGACCTGCTGTAAAATGCTGTGTCATCTTGCATTTAGCGTTTTCTTATGCGCAATAAGAGGACCACATCTTCTTCTTCTTTTGCTTACGCCTTTGTCCCGCAGTTCTCGGGGTCGGCGTGGTTACAATTGGATTTGGCAAGGTTAATTGGAATGGGTGGCTGGATGCCCTTCCTGCCGCCACCCCATACCCCCTGGGATGGAATCATTGTACCCCCAGCTGCCTGCGTCTAGTGTAAAGTGTGAAATAGTGCGAACGTGTTTCAAATGTCTGCGAGGGGTGTAACTGAGGCGGGACGTGGGGACCAGCCCGGTATTCACCTAATGGGATGTGGAAAACCGCCTAAAAATCACGTTCAGACTGGCTGGCACACCGGCCTTCATCGTTAATCCGCCGGGCGGATTCGATCCGTGGCCGGCGCGCCTACCCGAGTCCAGGAAGCAGCGCGTTAGCGCTCTCAGCTAACCTTGCAGGTAATATGGGTACTACTCCTAAGTACGAAAAACATCCTCATACCATAATACCCCTCCTCTGCACTTCGCTGCTGGCAATACACACGCTGCTAGGTAACGTTCCTCAGGCATTCGCCAAACCCAAACCCTTCCATCGGATTGCCACAGGCTATAGCGCGTTTCATCACTCCAAATCACTTGTTTTCAGTCATCCAGTATCCAGAGACGTCTCTCTCTACAGTACCTCAAGCATGGTTTAGGATGCAAGTGCTACTGTTCTGATAGTTATTCCACACATATCGTAATTTCAGTAGCAGATAGTTGTATTTGGGCATGTACATATGCGCTCAGGTGTCGCGACTGATGTACACTTTCATCTCATGGAGAAAAATTTATTAAATATAAATATTTAGGGCAACTAACCTTCGAGCACTCATTATTTCTGTTATTGTACCTTCAGCCAATAGTGCTCCATATTTGCTGCTCTTTGTTAACACGGAGTGCAACTACACTCATGTTCAAAAACAACAGAACACCTTGAACGACTAGGGATAGGATGTTCATATTCAGAGTACATGTATATTAGTATGTTCTGCAGAAATGATTAGCATTTCAGTCACCTCTGTGTAATGTGTGTCCTATTGTCTACTAAACACAAAGACACATGGGGCATGATAACTTGTTCCTTGCGTGATGGCATCGATGCGTCTAAGGCGCGAATGGGTTCCTGTGGTATAGCCATCCATGCTACATTCAAAAAATGGTTCAAATGGCTCTGAGCACTATGGGGCTTAACATCTGTGGTCATCAGTTCCCTAGAACTTAGAACTACTTAACCCTAACTAACCTAAGGACACCACACACACATGCTACATTCACCTGGTTCCAAAGTTCATGTGTGGGGTTGGCATTGGGTGACAGCACTGCTCCCGTCGTTTCATCACATGCCATACATTTTTGATTGGTTACAAGTCTGGTTGTCTAGCGCGCCAGGGGAAAAGGTTGACGTCCTGTGACACCAAGGAGGTACGTGTTCGTGCAGCAACATGTGATCGCGCGTTTTCTTGCTGAAAAATGTCGTCTGCAGTATTGTGCCGAAAAGGTATGGCTACGGGCCGCGGGATGTCATTCACGGCTACGTGACACTTGTCACATAGCCCCAGACACGCACGAACTGCGATTTGTAGCTGTCTATTATAGCACCCCGCGCCATAAGGCCTTGAGTTGGTGCTGTATGTCTTGCGCGAATGCAGTCACTGGTATACCGGTCCCCTGTCTGCGGCGAACCAAAAGGCGGCCATCATTTTCAAACAAACAGAATCTGAATTCGTGCTTTAATGCTATCTGATGCCATTCCTGTACTCAGTGACGTCTTCCAAACACCACAGGCATCCAACGTGTTTCTACACATTCGTCAAAGGTAGACAGAGAAGTGGACAATGCGCACGTAACCCATGTCGTAACAAACGGCGACGGACTGTCACCCCTGATACTGTGCGATGGATTACTCTCTTCCACTGCTGCGCCAGAGCCGAGGAAAACGCATCTTTGTCCTGCAGTGCCATTCGGATGAGGTGTCGATCTTCTCTGAGGGTGGTCTGGGTGGTGCAACCTGACCCATCTTGTCGGTTCCATGGCCTTCCGTGAACTTTTCTGCACACATTCGTTGCACTGCCACACGAGCAGCAATTTCCCGGATATACGCATCACATTCTCACATGCAAATAATGCACCCTCTTCCAAACTCACGGACTAGACCTTACGGTTTGCGCTTACGCCTGCAAGGCATCCTTCACGTCTGCTCAAGTCACACTGATCCATTACTTTCAGTTTATAGCGACAACGAGAACCGCAGGCTCATTTTATCGGTACGTGTTGTTGCAGCGCGATATCCGTGTTGACCTTGAACCCGCGGGCCAATGTGGTTCAAATGCTAATACTTTCTGCAGATCGTACTAATGTACATGTCCTGCGAGTATGAAAGTCCTCCCTATTATCGATCAAGGTGTTCTGTTTTTTTTTCTGAACGTGAGTGTATATTATTGTGCTGACGTCCAATTTATCTAACGACGAAACGAGAGAAGTACAAGGTAAACGGTTTCTTTCCTCGCTGATCGTCATAAATAACTAAGTAACAAATGTTCGTAATTGTTATTACATTTCTCTTGTCTAAAATACGTACAACATCTTGTGAATTTCATTATATATACGCGGTGATCTCCCCCCCCCCCCCCTCCAAAAAAAAAAAAAACACCGACAAACCTTGGGGACAGGTTACTTGTACCAAAACAAGGAAAAATGTCTAACAATCATGAGCTCTATAATGCATTGCTTAACAGCTATGAGCACTTGTTCAGTTCAAATCAAATGGCTCTGAGTACTATGGGACTTAACATCTGAGGGCATCAGTCCCATAGAACTTAGAACTACTTAAACTTAGCTAACCTAAGAACATCACACACATCCATGCCCGAGGCAGGATTCGAAACTGCGACCGTAGCGGTCGCGCGGTTCCAGACTGAAGCGCCTAGAACCGCTCGGCCACATCGGCCGGCACTTGTTCAGTAGAAGAGATGAGTTAGACAGCAGCGAAGATAAACAAGTGCTCATAGCTCTTAAGGTAGGCGTTTTGGAGCCAACGTTTACTAGATTTTTTTTTCTTGTTTCAATGTAAGGACCTGTCCCTAAAGGTCGTCGGTGTTTTTTGGGACACCCTATCCATTTCTTTCAATCATCTACGGACGCTACATCTCGGTGACTCCCTAAGCACGGTCGTTGTCCTAGCTGGACTGTTTGTAGCACATTGGAACCCACGAGAATTCCTTCCGCTGATTACATGTGATTGTTACAGGCACCCTTCGCAACGTTCGACGGTCCCTGTGCGTGATTATATGCTCTTGGTTTAGCTGTGGTTCTGCCATCTCGTTTCCACTTCACGATAAAATGGCCAGAAGTAGACTCGAGCACTTTCAGAAAGGTTGAAATGTCTCTCATGGACTTGTTACTCAGATGACACCGAATGAGTAGTCCACGTTTGAAGTCACTGACCTCTCCTGACGGATCCACTCTGCTGTTACTGCTTTACTAACACCACAGTACTCTCCTCTTAGTCTTATAACGAATCGTCCCCCTCTCGTGACATCTAGTGGTTAATTCCGCATTTCATAGGGGTCTCCGTATACTTTTAATTAGATAATGTATATGTGGGATTCGACGAAGCGACGCCCCCATACTATGGACGCGGGCTGAAATTCCCCCACTCCTTGTTCAGCCGAAGGTAGTCGGTAGCTAAGACTGCAGCTGCGCGGAAGGTCCCCTTTAGAAACCAGCGCCGTAACCTGAACTACTGCTGAGTGCAATCAGATGTCGCAGAGAGACTTCGATCTCCTAAAACGTGTTTGACAGCGACAGCGGAATTTTCCCAGCCGCCAAGTGACTGCCACTTGAGATCGACGGCGTCGTCACTTTTATAACCTGGAAATTTTTTGGCGGCCTACTTATTCCCGTAGATACCGTTATTTCTCTGACGTGTTTACTGCTTAATCTCCTTTCGAGAACAACATTTTGCGCAACGTTAGCTGTCAACATCAGTTCCTGGAATACAATGCAGTACTGACAGACACAACATGTGCTGTTCCTCTCAGGAGAACATATTATGTTTCTTCTTTTCAACATGGCGCGCATGCGGAAATGGCCAATATTAAGATAAGTGATAACGCATTAGAAAATCTACTGAAATCTCTTAACAGAGGTAAAGTGATCGGGCCCGGCCGGATATTTGCATCTTCCTATGTAGATTATGCGACACTTCTACCAGTAGTTTGACGCAAGTCGATGGTGCGACGAAGTATACCGAGCAGCTGGAAAAAGGCGGTCATTCCCGTTTTCAAGAATGGCTTCGGACAGGTACGCACAGCTATAGACCTATATTCCGTCCGTCAGTCTGTTGTAGAATAATGGAACACGTTTATTGCCCGCGTATTATGGTCTTTTTTGTGGATTGAAAATCTATATGGGAATCAACATAGGTTCAGAAAGCAGCGGTCTGCCTGTTCGTCCACGAGGCCCAGAAGATAGTAGCTAGCTGCGTCCAGGTTGATGTTGTGTTTGACTTCTGGAAGCATTCGACTAATTCCGCACTGTCGCTTAGTCAACGAAACAAGTGCTTACAAGAACATCGGACCGACACTGTGTTTGAAATAAAGACTTTCCAACTTGTCGCCCTTGTGTGTACGATGGCTTATAAACTCCATAAGATTGCGAAAGATTTTAAATTTCGGTGTTTCGAAATGCTTTTTAAAGTATTAACTTTCATTACATAATAAAAAAATTTTGTGTGAATTCCTAAAGGAGCAAACTGCGCCGGTCGCTGTGGTCGAGCGGTTCTAGGCGCTTCAGTCTGGAACCGCGCTGTTGCAACGGTCGCAAGTTCGAATCCTGCCTCGGGCATGGATGTGTGTGATGTCCTTAGGTTAGTTATGTTTCAGTAGCTCTAAGTCTAGGGGACTGCTGGCCTCAGATGTTAAGTCCCATAGTGCTCAGAGCCATTTTTTGAACCAAACTGCTGTCATCGGTCCCTAGACTTACACACTACCACTCACGCTAAGAACGCCACACACACACACACACACACACACACACACACACACACACACACACACACACAAAGCCATGCCCGAGGGAGGGGTCGAACCTCCGGCGGGAGAGGCCGCGCACTCCATGACAGGGCGCCTCAAACCGCGCGGCCACTCTGCGCGGTTATATAATAACTTGCTATGTGAAATGAAGTAAGCGCCGGCCGTGGTGGCCAAGCGGTTCTAGGCGCTCAGTCCGGAACCGCGCGACAGCTACGGTCGCAGGTTCGAATCCTGCCTCTGGCATGGATGTGTGTGATGTCCTTAGGTTAGTTAGGTTTAAGTAGTTCTAAGTTCTAGGGGACTTATGACCACAGATGTTGAGTCCCATAGTGCTCAGAACCATTTGAACCATGAAGTAAGCGTCAACAAGTGTGCGTGAGTGTGAGTGAGTGAGCTAGTTACATGTTCCATAGATGACTTAAACTATTCTTTTAACGAAATAATGTGGAACGATTCAGTTTACAATCCATGTATGCACGATTACTGTTAACCTTAATGAACACATTATTTTTTTAGTCTACTTTACTTAAAAAGACAGTTTTTTCTCAAGCTGCCAGTTTTTAAATAGAAACTGGTCCATGGAACACAAGAAGTTGTCCAGGACAAATGATTTTAGGTTAGATTTAAAATTTACTTTGCTACTGTCATAGATTATATGTTATTGAACAAATGATCAAAGATTTTTGTTACTGCATGATGAACTTCTTTCGGAGCCACTGACAGCTGTAACAATGCGTAGTAAGGGGCATTTTCCCCTCTATCGCTGTAGAAATTGACCTCACTGCTCTTCTCATATTGTGATGGATTATTTACGACGAGATTCATTAGCGAATATATGTTTGTGACGGCGTAGTTAAAATGCCTGGCTTGATTGATGATGTACCTGTATGACGCCCATTGGTGATCACCACATATTACTTTTTACTGCTCGCATTTGCGTAATTAATACTTCTTTTCTTATTGGTGAATTACCCCATAAAATTAATCAATGAGACATTATTGAGTGGTAATATGCAAAACATATCAGGGAGTTAATTCGTTCGTTTCCAAGATTAGCAATTATAAGAAGATACGAAGAGTGAAAGTAGATGAACTAGACTGTTTGCGAAGCTCAGTAACATGCTCCTTCCACTTCAATTTTTTAGGTGTACATACTGACGAAAACTGGGAGCATTCTATCCTATTTGATGACTCCTTGTCAAGTGTGCACGCACGTCAAACACCTATAAAGTAACAATAAATTCGCCGACAAAAGGTGTACTATGATTAGGTACCATGTACGTGGGACATATCTATAGGATCGATTCTGCTGGGCGGTGGTGATTGATATCGGTATGTTTTGAACTACTGTTTACTATAGCTGAACGGTATCAAATCAACTCGTGCAGAGCTATGTTCTGTGCGATATACTATGAGCTTTTATGTTAGTATGTTATGACACCACGGCAGCAGTGTTCTTTAAGTCGTTGACCAGTATGGGACGTTGTTCTCGTTCGACTCTACAGCGACTGCAGTTACACAGCGTGAATCGCGTAAAAGTTGCACCGCAGATATTGCGAAAATGGAAAGTGCTACTGCTGCGCTTTTTTTCGCAGAATGGATTGGTAGTCAGGAGCTCTTATTGTTAGCCAATCAACAAATTGTAATACTTAGAAAGTGTATTTTTTGTGCAAACATGCACTTTTTTTAAATGGAAAGATGCCCATTGATATTAACAAATTGAAAGTAAGGTAAATTAGAATATCAGTGGTGTCTGTTTGAGGATTCTAGTGCGGTTGAGAGACATCGTATTTTCAAAAGTTCCCATACCGACACTTCACGATACCTCTGGTAGCACACACTAAAGAACAACACAAATGTATACGCTAGTTACGTGGATTATGACCAGTAACAAGACAACTGACCATCACAGGTTGTGTTCAAAATGACCACGGCAGCCCCAATACACGCTTCCCTTATGGTATGGGACGACTGCTGAACAAGTGCTAACTTTTCAGTGGAGATGTCCGGCCAGGCTTAAGTAAAACGTCGTTGCCTATCATTGAGACTAGTTGGTATGTCCTTGACGACAGCGTTTATCAGCTTTCCCCTAGAAAAAAGTCTACAGGCGTCAAATCCTAGGAACTGGCCAGCCAAGGTACGGGTCTTCTGCGTCCAATCCAACGATTTGGAAACAATTCGTGAAGACATACTGTAGTACTTCGTGCACTATGGGCTGGACAGCCATCATGTAGGTACCACAGGTTCCTCCTAGTCTGAAGAGGAACGTTTTGTAGCAGCTGTGGAAGATGGTCTGTTAGGAGGCTGCGATACTTGTCCGCGTTCAGTATTCTGTTATGAAAAACGGGCCTGTGAGATGAGGGCTGACTATTCAATACCACACATCTACACTCCATGAAAGCTGAAGTTTCACCTGACGAATTGTGGATTGTGATCACACCAATAGTGCATGTTTCGGCGGTTTATCTGGCCATGACTGATAAATGTGGCTTCATCATTAAACGGGATACATGGTACATCTGGAGTAGCTTGTCTTAATGCCCAAGTACAGAAGTTAACACGATTCTCATAATCGTTCCCATGCAGCTCTTAACGGAGAGAGATGTGATAGGGACGGAAAGTATGTCGATGGAGAATGCGCAGACACTTGTCTGACTCATGCCAGGACACTTGTCTGACTCATACCACTTCCACGTGCGATTGCCCTGGAACGAACGTGCGGATCAACTGCAAAAGCAGCAAAAACATTAATTTCCCCCTCTTCTGTCTTAATTGCCGAGGTGGGTGGCATCTGTTGGCATATCTTGCCGCATACGCCGTACACGAACGAACTGCTTTATGTTACTCTCTCCATATATCATGAGCATCTCGGCTTCTTCTGCATTGGTAAATCCCATAGTCACACATTAACTGACAAGCAAATCGCAGTGCACTCAAGGAACACGCAGGCACACTAGAACCAAACAGAACAACATCGTATCTAGGAACTACACAGGTTGAATGGCACAAGCAAGCGTCAGTGTAGAAACCTTTGAAAATACGATATTTCGTAAACGACTCGCACTACAGTCCTGCAACAGCCGGCCAGTGTGGCCGAGCGGTTGTAGGCGCTACAGTCTGGAACCGCGCGACCGCTACGGTCGCAGGTTCGAATCCTGCCTCGGGCATGGATGTGTGTGATGTCCTTAGGTTAGTTATGTTTAAGTGGTTCTAAGTTGTAGGGGACTGATGACCTCAGATGTTAAGTCCCATAGTGCTCAGAGTCATTTGAACCATTTGAATCCTGCAACAAACACCGCTGACATTCTAATTTATCCTACTTTTATTTTGCTAATGTCAATAAGCATTGTTCCATTGTAAAAAGTACGTTTGAATAAAAAATATTATTACAGTCTGCTTATTGGCTAACAAAAATGGCTCTGAGCACTATGGGACTTAACTTCTGAGGTCATCAGTACCCTAGAACTTAGAACTACTTAAACCTAACTAACCTAAGGACATCACACACATCCATGCCCGAGGCAGGATTCGAACCTACGACCGCAGCGGTCGGCTATTGGTTAACAGTACGAGCCCCTGCGGAAACCATTCTGCGGAAACCACACATCAATAACACTTTCCATTTCTGCAATATCTGTGGTGCAAGTTTTAGGTGATTCAGCCTGTATATTTAAATGATGGACGTACCTATAATGAATAAGCATCTGAAAATAGCACATCGCCGAAATCAGGTGATGGCGTGACGTAAATGGCGATAACCGTAATATAGCCGAGGTGGAGAATATAATTGTCTTTTAAGATCCTGTATAGTTTTCTGCAGGCAGGATCCAACCAGGAGAAGATTAAAAGTATGCGATGATTGTCAAGTGGAGTGATACAGTGTTCTCCAAAATACGCGCACGAGTATTTGATTGCAGACGTGTGCCGCATTGCAGAGATAGCGCCTATCGTCCGTACGCAGCTAGTAGACAGCAGGCCTGACACGTGAGAGTGATACGGCCAGACCTTGTACTGGTCGTCAGGGGGGGACACGTCATCGCCGCCACACGCATGGGGCACTCCATCTTCCAAGTCGTGTTGGCCTGTCAAGGGTCCGCACCGAACACGTCAGTTCCGCTTCAGCCGGGATGACGAGGTCGCCATCGGGTAGCCCTGACTACAACAGACACGCCGAGCATTACAGTGCAAATCAATCGTTATTTCAAGCTTGGGCAACAACCACTTGATAGCACTCACGCCATGCAGGACATCTTCTCGTTGATGGGTGTAAAAACTGCACTTCCACGAATTTTAGTCCTCTTCTGAACTACCTATTTGGAAACTGGCTTTGAGACCTTTGATTTTATCCATACTGGATGAGAGGTCGTGGTTGTGAATGTCAATGTTCAAAAACATATCGGCTCAACCACTTGTTTATAGTGTAAAACACTAAGATTGACGCGTTTCGGAAGTCACGCTTCCATCATCAGAATAATAAAAAGTAAAAGAACCTGTTAAAACTCGCTAAAATGGAACATGCACCAGGCACAATATAATTGATAATAAAATTAAAACAGCATGGCTACTTCCCATGTTGCAGCCGTGTCTTCCAATGTGCATCTCCACGTAGTCGTTAAAATATAAAAAACTCTAAAATGGTGTCGCCTATGGTGTACAACATCTAACTACATGGCTCTCTCCTCTATCGTCGTAAACCGCCCGTGCGTCTTCGTTGATATCACACACCACGTAGCCAAACACGACATTGAAACGCGAGTGAGCTCACGCGCAAGTAAACAAAGTTACAAAGAACATAGCGATGCTTTCCAGGTTAATTATTTCGAAAAGTCAGCTGTAGGCACGCATACTTGGGAAACGGGACACCCCATGTTGGGAATAGATCAGGATCTCGTTATTTTACATAGACAGGACAAAGGCAAAAAGCTGGATCTACTAGAACAGCTGGAAATTACGATACATAGCGTGGATAATCAGAACACACTGAATGAACAGCTAACTGGTGATACAAATAACTTTTACAAACATTTCACTGGTTTCTTTTAGTAACTACATTTTTAGCAATTGGCAGGATACCATCATTTCATGAGGTCCTTGGAACATGTATACGTTATCTGTTTGTATAGACATCTCTGTGACTTCCTTGTTTACTTGCGCGTGAGCTCACTGGCGGTTCAGTGTCGTGTTTGGCTACGTGGTGTGTGGTATCAACGAAGACGCACGGGCGGTTTACGACGATAGAGGAGAGAGCCATGTGGTTAGATGTTGAACACCATAGGTGACACCATTTTATATTTTAACGACTATGTGGAGATGCACTTTGGAAGACACGGCTGCAACAAGGGAAGTAGCCACGATGTTTTAATTTTATTATCAATTTTATTGTGCCTGGTGCATGTTCCAGTTCAGCGAGTATTAACAGGTTCTTTTACTTTTTATTCTTCTGATGATGGAAGCTTGACTTCCGAAACGCGTCAATCTTAGTGTTTTACACTATAAACAAGTGGTTGAGCCGATATATTTTTTAACATTGGCTTTGAGAGGATAGGGAAAAACGTGTTGTTATCTTCTAGGCCTGTCCTCAGCGCACGACTCAGTCTGGAGAAGGAGGTATTTAATGAAAGGCGGTTCCCTACACAAATATCATCTTCTTTTTCGACATTATTGAGAACAACCGCCAGTTTTCAGTTTTTTCCGCTACACTGTTCATCCAGAAGCTTGCCTCGCAAGTTTATACACGCGAATGACATCTGCATAGTGGCTCAACGGACTATACCGTCAGACAGACAAAATGTATTCGCAGCTCCGAATACGATTAGACATCAGTCTGTGGATGGTTTTTAAGGCGGTTTTCCATCTGCCTAGGAGAATGCGGGCTGGTTCCCCTTATTCCGCCTCAGTTACACTATGCCGGCGACTGCTGCGCAAACACTTGTCTCCACGTACGCGTACACCATAATTACTCTACCACGCAGACATTTGGGGTCACACTCATCTGGTATGAGACGTTCCCTGGGGGATCCACTGGGGGCCGAACCGCACAATAACCCTGGGTTCCATGTGGGGCGGCTGCGGGGCCTGCTGTGGCCTGTTATGGGGTTGTGAACCATTGAGGGCTGCGGCGGGAAGAAGCCTCTCCGTCGTTTCTGGGTCCCGGTTCAATACACAATACACAATGGCAAAACGACGATAGTAACATTCTCTCTCCCAGTGCAGTAATCACAGAAAGTGTGCGAGCACTAAGGGGCGTGAACTCTGTGATATACGGAGATTGAGACTTGCTCACATAGCCGAGGTAGTTAAGGCGACTGCTCCCGTTAAGCAGGAATTCTGGATTCGAATCTCAGTCCGATACAAATATTCATGTCCTTAATAAAAATTGCACAGCTGATTGGTCTGTTTCTACGTCTACATCTGCATGGATACTCTGCAAAACATCTTGTTCCAATCTAGTGTAGCGCGCAGAAAGAACGAACACCTATATCTTTCTATACGAGCTCTGATTTCCCTTATTTTATCAGATGATCGTTTCTTCGTACGTAGGTCGATGTCAATAAAATATTTTCGCATTCGGAGGAGAAAATTGGTGATTGGAATTTCGTGAGAAGGTTCCGCCACAACGAAAAACGCCTTTGTTTTAATGATGTCCATCCCAAATCCTGTATAATTTCGCTGACTCTCTCTCTTAAGACGGTTGTAGATCGTCAGCAGTATCAGTTCATTCCGACATGCACCCATGTCCGGCCAGAAGACGTGTAACCTCAAACCAGACCAGCTGAAGAGAGAAGTTCCAGCATATCATCTTAGCATAGAATGAGATTTTCACTCTGCAGCGGAGTGTTCATCTTAGCGATCAATACGCGAACCACTGTCCGTGAATAATATTCAGAAATAATATATTACATAGGACTAACAGTCCAAAGCTTCTGGGACTCATGTTGGATAACTCGCTTACCCACAGTATCTGCCTTCGGAAAGTAGATGCAAACTTCATAGAGTGCGGACGGAGAGCCTTTGAGAATGTCTGCATTGGCCTTGATTTATTCATTAGCTGAATACTGTTCAGGTGTATGGATCACATAGTGGATACTCGGGATCGATGAAACGTGAGCATTGTATCTGGTACGCTACCCCTGTTCGGTGGCTCCCAGTGCTAAGCAGTGCTGTTCTATCTTATATAAAAAGACAGCAGTCTCCAGCTTAGTTATGGCCACGAATGAAGAACAACCAGTTTCTTCCTCTATACGACAATCCAGTGAGGTTTTGTTACAAGGCTGAAATGTGCATGAGGTTGAGGTGCTCTCACTGCAAGCAAGATCTCCGCTTCTGTCCCCGATAGAACATGAGTGGGACAAGCTCGGACGTCAATTCTATCTCACTGACAGTATCCAGGATGTCAAGGACAATATGCAACAGTTGTGGGCCGGTTTGGTCCAGGAGAGAACACAACCGCTTTATGAGACCCTCCCCAACCGAATCAGTGCATCCACGCAGGTCAGCGGGGGACATCGTAGTACTCTTAAAGTGTGTTAATACTACCAAGTTCCCCCTCAAGTTGTATTTCGTTTCCTTCTCCCCTCTTGCAGCTTCTCTTTTCTTCCTTTTTTCTTTTTGATCAGGCAGTGTATCTCTATAGCTCTTATTTCCTAGTTTTTGAGCAGTACTATTATCTGTAAAAATATTGGGAATGTTTTAAACACTAAGTATATTTTTCTTTTAAATTTCCCAACTGCTTCAAACGGTAAATGACGTGGTTGATCAACAATGACTGACACCTCTTTTTTTTTTCTTTCTTCATTGATGTTTAATACTCCATCTCAACATTTGCCTGATCTTTTTCAAAGTATTCGCCTCCTACTTGATTGCACTTTTATTTATAGCGTCTCTGCAAGTATTTGAACACACAGTGCAGGCCATTCTTTGTCAGGTCCTTGAGAATTGACCTTCTCTGAAGTCTTTGAATCACCGTGACACTGTTGTACGAAGTAGTGCATCTTCGCCGTACGCTTGCTGTAACCTTCTTTAAGTTTCAGTGGCAGTGTGGTTTTAACGAACACAGAATTTTAGTGCGCCGTACTGCTCCTCTCGCGCCACGTCCATTGTTTGGTATGCGTAATTCAAACAGCTTCTACAAAATATAGCATTCGTACCAACCTATCGATACGAGAGTGCTGCCTCCTATGGACATTGTACATAAACACGTGCTCTTTTCAAATATTCATCTCACAGGTTGGAAACTATCACGGAAACTACAGGAAGAAATCTGTCTCAGTCTTTGTTGATCAACTGGAATAAATGGCTCAAATGGCTCTGAGCACTACGGGACTTAACTTCTGAGGTCATCAGTCCCCTAGAACTGAGAACTACTTAAACCTAACTAACCTAAGGACATCATACACATCCATGCCCGAGGCAGGATTCGAACCTGCGACCGTAGCGGTCGCGCGTTTCCAGACTGTAGCGCCTAGAACCGCTCGGCCACCCCGGCCGGCAACTGGATTAAAAAATAGTCTAGATCGCAATACTATTTTATTATGGACCAGTTTCGACTCCGCGCAAAAGTCATCTTCAAAAAATGGCTGTTGCTGGCACCTCCTCGGAACCTTACGCAGCAATGTAAACTCCTACATGAAGTCGAAACCGGTCATTAGTAAAATATTGTTGCGATCTAGACCGTTGTTTTAACCCAGTTGCATTACCAGATCGCTGTTTCTCCTCTGGACAATGTTATCCAAATTTATTCTTTGTTGATCAACCCTCGTAATTATATGAGTAAATTCGAATTTCCTACAGCGGTCGGGGAGCAGCGTGTCTGGAAAGGCACACAGTGGCTCAACAAAACTGACGATAACTGCGTTGAGGTGGTACTAAAATTCAGCATTGCCTGTAGTGGTGCATTGTCATCCTGAAACACTATGCCGTTGTCGCTGGACATACTACTAAATCTCGTGACCTAACGGCGTACCGATGTTTGTGTGACTGCCATGTCTTTAGTTTGCGGTGAGACTGGAACTGCCCGGGCAGGCGGTCTACACTTCCCGGATCGACAGTTGGAGCAAACAACGGGTGACACAGACCTAGTGTCGATTAGATAAGGCGCCGCATAAACAAGCAGCGGTTCGCGCCGGCTGTTTCCACGTTTGTCCCTCCGCCCAGGATCGCTCACGTGCTGAAAACCATGTCCCTGATTCCCACACATGTTTCTCCAAACTTTTTTGGTGTCTCTCTCTCTCTCTCTCTCTCTCTCTCTCTCTCTCTCTCTCTGTGTGTGTGTGTGTGTGTGTGTGTGTGTGTGTGTGTGTGTGTGTGTGTGTGCGCGCGCGCGTGCATCTACGCGCTGTAAGTACTTTACAGATGCCCCTCTCAAGAAAAAAATAAAAAATTATGGAACATTCAAGCAGCAACACAAGTCGACAGTGTACCCACGGTGGCGTCTGTTCCTTCTTCTCTCATATATATCAACTACTGAGTTTTTTTTTCTAGACGGAAAATATGTTGTAGGAAATGTAACGAGTCGTGTCCACTAATTCCTACTTTGATCGTAATCTACATGTACGTAATTGCGGAGCGAGCTATGTAAAACCTCCACATAAAACTGCTTGTAGAAAAGGTAGACGCCAGACAGATTCACTGTCGAATTCCAAGGTAAAACAGTTATATCCCCAGCTGGAAGGTTGCTATGAACACCCAAGTGTTTGCTGTCGCCTACCTCTGATCATTCAACTGATTCAACTGACCTACACAGCCATTTATAGGGAGGCCTGCTGTTCAACGTGGACTCCAAGTCACGGTAAAACCTGTCAATTTTCGGTATGAAAATCCTTGCGAGACGTGCTGGAAGCGACAAGTGACATAAAAAGCCTTGGACAGACTGGGGGTTGGACCTGCAATCTTTGGACTTGTACTTGACACCAACTGAGCCAGCGAAGAACGCTGGACGAATCCTGAAGAAAAATTTACTCATCCTCGTCGCACCGATCTTTGAGTGTTGCTTCTGAGTCTGGGACCCTATCCAGGCAGTATTAGTTGAGGAGTCAGCAAAGAGAGAAAGGAGAGCGGTGCGTATCGTCACTGGTTCATTTACGAGTAGAGCGCGTCAAATCGTTTCGTCGACAAACTCGCGAACCAGACGCTACAGAAGAGGCACTGCGCATCAAGGACGACTTAAGTATTAAGACCAGGGAACCACCGATTCCTTAAAGAATCGAATTCCCGAGTATAAAACAACTCCGAAGTTGCAAGTTAGTTAATGTGTTAAATATTTGACGTCAAGCATATAAGCGAGAAAAAGTTTAGAAAAGGTTTGAAATCGTGCATAAAGTTTGTTGGAAGTCGCTAAGTGTTCTCATTATGAAACGCTGGATGTGTATAGTCTGGGTAATTTGCGCTCCATTTTAAGCAAAACCAAGTTTTTCAAGCATCTCAATGTTTGTGAAGTCGTATCTGAATAGCGTCGGTAGTAAAGAAGCAATAAATTAATACACCATGCCTAATGGTGAGGTTTCACTGCAGGAAGGACTAAAATGTGACAGGCGATGCTTACCTTTCATCATTTTAAGGAGGTGTCAGCGGGGAAAAGTTTCGTAAAGGTAATTAGTAAACAGTAACTCGTCATCTACCTAAGTCTTCGTAGTGATTTTGACTGTTTATTAGTGAAACTCTATCAAAATCCTCACAGTAGTTTCTGAAATCAGCCTACGCATAAGGTCAGGAAAACGGACTGGGGGACTTTGGGTTGGGTTGTTTGGGGGAAGAGACCAAACAGCGAGGTCATCGGTCTCATCGGATTAGGGAAGGATGGGGAAGGAAGTCGGCCGTGCCCTTTCAAAGGAACCATCCCGGCATTTGCCTGGAGCCATTTAGGGAAACCAAGGAAAACCTAAATCAGGATGGCCGGACGCGGGATTGAACCGTCGTCCTCCCGAATGCGAGTCCGGTGTGCTAACCACTGCGCCACCTCGCTCGGTGGGGGGATTTTAATTTATGATAAGTATTGACGTCGGTCAAGCTTCGTTGCTCTCTGACGACTGTTACTATACTGCTTTCCCCGCCGGATATCGCTTACTCCCTAACTGCAGTTCGTAGCTCCCATCGTTGTCACGAGATGTCACTCCAAACGCCAATTGAATATTGAACAGATAACAACGCCTATTTTACACATTCATCATTACTATAAACAATAAAAACCACACACAAACCTTCCTCGTGACTCATTTTATCCATTACCTAAAACCATACAAAAATCGCTACATTAGTTCCCAAAATTGGCCGAAACATACCGACAGAAAAACGCGGCTGGAAATTTGTGGTAAGGACTATGGGACCAAACTACTGAAGTCATCGGCCCCTAGGCTTACACATTATTTAAATTAACTTAAACTAACTTACGCTAAGGACAACACACACACCCATGCCCGAGGAAGGACTCGAACCTCAGACGGGGGAAGCCGAACGCGGCTGGAGGGTTTAATTTTCGTATGTATAGACAGCCTTAATACGGAGCAAATTTTTCTTACAGAAACCACAGGAAAATGCACCACATGTGAATGCAAAATCGTTCTTATTAAAGAAAAATGCTTAAGAAATCATGTTGTTAAAGAAACAGGGGTTATATTGTGGAGTACTGGAGCGATGTAAAGTGGAATGGCCACATACAAGATGCGTTCAATAAGTAAGGCCACATATTTCTTTCTCGGCCAGCTTCGCATATATAATGCGGAATTTGTTGTGGGACATCGTGTAACATTCCCGCTTCAATCCCTATAATTTCATGAAGTTCCGATTTGTGGCGGCGCTTTATGCAGACTTCAAAATTGTGTCTGTAACGGAGGTGCTTTCCAAGCAGAATGCTATCATTCAGTTTCTTTTGGCGGAAAACGAGTGCATCGCAGATATTAAAAAAAGACACTTGCAGGATGTCTACGGAAAACGCGCAATGAACAAAAGCACGGTGAGTCGTTGAGCGAGGCGTCTGTTATCACCGCTATAAGGTCACGCACACTTTCTGATCTCTCACTTGCCGGCCGGCCGAACACACATGTGACTCCTGCGGTGTTTGGAACGTCCGGGGGCACTCTCATTCTAGGTGATCGGCGGATCACAAACGCCGAGTGGTACGACTGTTGGTGCTGCTGATTCACTCGTCCACCAGGAGGGCTACTCAAAGGTGAGTGCCCGCTGGGTTCCTCGTCGCTAAACAGAAAGAGCAAAGAATGACCATCTTTCTGGCCCAATGAAGGATCATTCCGCGGAAAGCAGTGCGTGAGAGGTTATTGATACAGCAAAACGTTGACCCTGACGACGACCAGTAGAGTGGTAAGACGCTTGTGTTACCACTCCTTGCACGCCCTTCCAATAAGGTGGCGTAAGGCCGTCGCATTGAACGGAGACTAATCTGAAAAATAAGATTTTGTAGCCAAAGGAGTGGGGAATTCTGAATAAAACCAAACTGATTTCAGAGAAGTACACAACTGACCATTAAAATTGCTACACCAAGAAGAAATGCAGTTGATAAACGGGTATTCATTGGACAAACATACTAGAACTGACGTGTGATTACATTTTCACGCAATTTGGGTGCATAGATCCTGAGAAATCAGTACCCAGAACAACCACCTCTGGCAGTAATAACGCCCTTGATACGCCTGGGCATTGAGTCAAACAGAGCTTGGATGGCGTGTACAGTTACAGCTGCCCATGCAGCTTCAACACGATACCACAGTTCATCAAGAGTAGTGATTGGCGTATTGTGACGAACCAGTTGCTCGGCCACCGTTGACCAGACGTTTTCAATCGGTGAGAGATCTGGACAATGTGCTGGCCAGGGCAGCAGTCGAACATTTTTTGTATCCAGAAAGACCGGTACAGGACATGCAACATGCGATCGTGCATTATGCTGCTGAAATGTAGGGTTTCGTAGGGATCGAATGAAGAGTAGGGCCACAGGTCGTAACACATCTGAAATGTAACGTCCACTGTTCAAAGTGCCGTCAATGCTAACAAGAGGTGACCGAGACTTGTAACTAATGGCACCCCATACTATCACGCCGGCTGATACGGCAGTATGGCGATGACGAATACACGCTTCCAATGTGCGTTCACCGCGATGTCGCCAAACACGGATGTGACCATCATGATGCTGTAAACAGAACCTGGATTCATCCGAAAAAATTACGTTTTGCCATTCGTGCACCCAGGTTCGTCGTTGAGTACACCATCGCAGGCGCTCCTGTCTGTGATGCAGCGTCAAGGGTAACCGCAGCCATGGTCTCCGAGCTGATAGTCCATGCTGCTGGAAACGTCGTCGAACTGTTCGTGCAGATGGTGGTTGTCTTGCAAACGTCCCCACCTGTTGACTCAGGGATCGAGACGTGGCTGCACGATCCGTTACAGCCATTCGGATAAGATGTCTGTCATCTCGACTACTAGTGATACGAGGCCGTTGGGGTCCAGCACGGCGTTCCGTATTACCCTCCTGAACCCACCGATTCCATATTCTGCTAACAGTCATTGGATCTCGACCAACGCGAGCAGCAATGTCGCGATATGATAAACCGCAATCGCGATAGGTTACAATTCGACCTTTATCAAAGTCAGAAACGTGATGGTACGTATTTCTCCTCCGTACACGACGCATCACAACAACGTTTCACCAGGCAACGCCGGTGAACTGCTGTTTGTGTATGAGAAATCGGCTGGGTACTTTCCTCATGTCAGCACGTTGTAGGTGTCGCCACCGGCGCCAACCTTTTGTGAATGCTCTGGAAAGCTGATCATTTGCATATCACAGCACCTTCTTCCTGACGGTTAAATTTCGCGTCTGTAGCACGTCATCTTTGTGGTGTAGCAATTTTAAATGGCCAGTAAGTGTGTTACACTACTTATAGAATGCCCGTCATAGTATTCAGCCCCTCATTACTTTTCAAGGAAAACATCGAACAGTGGACGGACAAAGTTTCCATTTGTTTACCTGTTTTACCTGACATTTTGATTGTACGTATCTTCAAACATATAATGCAAAAGTCTGTGGAGTCTTTCAATTTTTCAATCTTTGTTTCAAATAATACTAACAAAAACCGAAAATCAGTTAACTGAGAAACCGGTTATTTTGATTGGTTTGAACAGTCAGATTAAACTGGAGATGGATAAAAGCTGGTGTAATCGAAAACTAGTTATTTCAGCGATAACCGCCATCGCTAGCTTGAGCGTTGCCGGGACTCCCCACGAACTCCAGTGGCAGATAAGAAAAACTTCGGTATCACGGAGATATTTCCTGCTGAAATTCCGAGAGCGTGCGTTCCGAGGAGAATCGGGCAACATAATCACTTCCTCTCAAACACGTCTTTTGCGAAATGAGCGTGCTGAGAAAATCAGAATAATTAGAGCTCAGCCAGAGGTTTACGGATAGTCGTTCTTATGACATACAATTCGCGAAGGGAACAGGAAAATGGGGAATTGATTATGGTATCAGTAGTATCCTCCGACTTATACCGCAAGGTGGTTTGCAAAGTACAGATGTACGTAAGAGTTTTAGTAAAAGAAAAATTACTTTTCTCCTACTTGCTACTCAACAACTACTCCTTTCCATGTTCTGCGCTCTTATAGTGTTACATTTATGGTTTACCTCGCCAGTTTGCGAATTGTTAATTTTGAAAATTTCACTCGCGGAGCACCGGGATAGCAGGTTGTTCCGGCAATTACTGTCGTGGGCCGCGAGTTGTCATTACGCTAAAATGCTACTATCGCCTGACGTGGCGTGTTAAAGCGAGACCTTGCTCCAGAAACCCGTTCGGCGATAGCCCGCTATCTGGCCAGGCGGCCAGGCGTCCAGCGCGCACGGCCGCCCCGGAGCAAATTCGCGGCGAGTTTGCAGTCGAGGAAAAAGCGGCCGCTTGCGGACGGCCGGCGGGCAGCGATCGGGGCGCGTTTGTGGAAACGTGGCGGCCGGGTTACGTCAGCAGCCACGGCCGGTAATCACGTACGGGGAACGCGATAACGAAACGCCAGCTGCCAGCAGGCGGCGCGGAGGTCACGGGGGCGGAGAATGGTGGCAGGCCTGCTGGGCCGCTGCCTGCCGGCTGCAGCCGTGTCACTGCGTCAGTCCGGCTCCAGCTGGCGTGCCGCGCGCATCGTTGCTACCTGAACACTGCCCACTGCTCGCGGTTCGGCTACGTCACATAACGCCCGGCCTACCAGTTTCCGTGCTACAGCGCCGCGCCTTATTGTTGCGTCACGAACGGACTCTGGATTCGCGTTCTCTCCTCTTGCAGCTACGGTAAACCATTTTCTTCTACATTGTTGTACATATTTGGACACGGAAAACTTTCATGTCCATCTTTAACATCACCTGCTTGTTAGTTGTTGTTGTTGTTGGTGTGTGTGTGTGTGTGTGTGTGTGTGTGTGTGTGTGTTGTGTTGTGTTACGGCTAGCATACGTCCGAATTTTTCTGGGCATATCCTTTGTTTGCGCCCTGACATTTGCGTGCGGAAGAATTTTTTAAAACTTTGTTAAAAAGTCATGTATTTTGATTCGTCTTGAGTTCAGAGATAAATTATGCGAAAAATTTTCAGCGAGGCGTCCCTCGCTGGCAAATCTGAATGATCTAATGAGCGACCGTTATTAAAGTCCGCACGCAACTTTAAGGCCCAAGCCTCCATTGTTATGATCGTTACGTGTCTAAGTACTATCAACCTGAGTGGTCTAATTGTTATAACAAGCTTAATTTAATATAGTATTCATTGCCACAAATACGCACCGCTTCTGAATATGAACGTCTAAAAATAAGCGTTCAGGAAACCTTGTTAGTTCCACGTGTAATTTCTGCCACAGAAGATGATTGCACTAAGCACGATAACAAAAGCGTTCCCTCGTACCAGAACTCACCCGGCGTACTTCTGCCTCCGCACCCTGACCCAGTCAAAGTTCAAGGGTCAAGAATAGTGAACAGTCACTGGTTCTCTGTGTAAATATTGCTACTGTAGTATTCTGGATGTGTTTGGAAAAACCAATAGTAGACCGTGTTTTTATCAGGGCTATGAATTTTTTACTTTATTTTCTGGGTCACTACATTCATGAACTACTTATGCAGAAAGGGTTCCTACGAATTATTGAGTGAAAAGTATTTGTGGTGGTGAATTGCGCTCATTTTATCGCTTTTCCGTTGTTAATGTATATTGTGTAATTAAGAGTCGTTGTGTGGCTGTTGAATGAAGTGTTCGGTTTTTAATTCCAAAATTTGGGACGTATCTCCTTCTTTCATTCTCAAAATTTAGAAAAGTCCTCATTTTCTGCATTCAAAAGATATTAGGCCTAGTGTATATTGTAGTCACCTGTGCAGAAACTGGTTAGATGCAGCTTTCAAAGCTAGCCTATCTTGTAGGAGCTCTTTTCCCCCCATATCTCCACAAATGCAAAACTAAATCCATTCGAATTCGTAACTTCTTGTAGGCTCCCGCAGCCTGTATGAAATTATCATCTACGTGACTGCTCTGTGACTCGTACGCAAGTGCTTGGCAGAGAGGTCGTGTAACCACCCACACACTACGAGCGTTCCATTCTCGAATTGAACTACCGATAAAGGAACTCTAAATCTTTCCGTCCGAGCTCTTGATTTCTCTTGTTTTATTACGATGACCATTTCGCCCTGCGTAGATGGGAGTCAAGAAGAGGAGAACGTTGCTGATTGAATTTTCGTGAAAAGAAGCGCTGCGACGAAAAATATATTTGTTTCAATGATTACTATCCCATCTCACTTACTCTTGTCACATTCTTCCCTATTTCACGACACTACAAAGCTAACTTCTTCTAACTTTTTCATTGTCGTCCGTCAATCCTATCTAGTAAGAATCCCACACCGGGCAGTGTAAGTTGTTCGCAGTTGTAATCCCTAGGTAATATTTGAATCGATAGCTTTTAAAATTGCTGTGTTATCTTATAACCGAAATACGGAGTAATTTTTTAGTGCTCGTTTTCCACGCAGTATTGTACAAGACTTATATTCTGCTACTGAAATTTCTGGATGTCATTGTCAAGCATAAGTAATCGATTCCATGTCTTGACAAAGCTGTTAGTTGTAACAAACTTGCAGGATCTTTATAACAGTCGAAACAATAGCTGAGGTCACTTACATAAACAACGTAAAGCCTAAACGTTCGGTCAAGTCTTGGTATCACTCCACAATTTTTATCCCACCCATTTCCCTTTATTACCAACAACCATTGCGTGAGGCCTCACGATTCGTCCTCTTCTTATTTTTTTTTCGGTAAAATTCAGTACCTCTCCATTACTTATTCAGATCTGTCAATCTAATCTTGCACGTCCCCATTCTTCTGTAGCACCACATTTCCAGAGCGTCTATTCTCATCTTGTCTGTACTATTTATCGCCCACTTCACTTCCACTTAAGGCTACACTCCAAAGAAATGCTTTCAGCAAAGACTTCCTTATAGTTAAATTTATGACCAGTGTTCGTAAATTTCTTTTTTTCTGAGAAGTTTTTCT
Organism: Schistocerca piceifrons; assembly: GCF_021461385.2. Classification (NCBI taxonomy): domain Eukaryota; kingdom Metazoa; phylum Arthropoda; class Insecta; order Orthoptera; family Acrididae; genus Schistocerca; species Schistocerca piceifrons. The sequence goes on from NC_060138.1 coordinate 536,308,305, forward strand.
TACCTTTGCAAGTCTGAATTTTATATTCCTTTTAGCTCTGGCGTCGTCGGTTATTTCGCTGCCTAAATAACAAAACTACTTACAGCGTCTCATCTCCTAATATACATCATATGCGCCGAAATACTCGGAGTTTGCCTTATGTGATGGTCATCATCCAACTGCTAAAGGATATGACATGTCTGTGCAACCGCTCCTTTCTACTTTATTCATTCTTCTTCATTTTCTTGATAATATTTTAAATCTTGTTACCTCCAAAAGATCCGCTACTTTCTTGCATGGTACTTCTCTTGTTTCCTTTTCCCAACTTTTTTCCATCCAGTCCATCTACTGAAAACTTACGTGTAAAGAAATGACCAAAACGTTTAAATTACTGCTCTTTCAGTAATCAGTATAAGATTTCTTTTGTAACTGATTTCTTTCGAAACATCTGCATTGGTTTCTCTTCGTCCTGATGGCCCTCGTTAGCCCCCCATCCAAACCCACATTTCCATATCTTGCAAGCGCTCTTCGTGCAGTCTTAGCAGTGTGTAGCCTTCACAGCCTTACAGCAGCGCGTTCCAGATAAACGTCTTAAGAACTGTTCTTTTTTTAATTCCTGCAGTAAACGATTTGTTCACTAATAGTTCCCTTCCTTTAATGAAAGCGCGTTTTGGTGCTACAATACTTTTTCTGTTCTATTTCCAGCACCATGTGTTCTCTTCTGTATTTAAGGTGCCTGAATAACAAAACTGATCATTTTTCTGCTTTATTTCTTTCAATCGTGGTGTCAGAAGTTCGTTCATCTAAGATTTGCTTACTAGCGTTATGTTTCTTATTCATTCAAAGTCCAACTTTTCATAATTTTTGCCAGTTTCCATAGTATAGTTTGCATATTATGTTTTTCATTGTTAGCTATTGAGGCAACACCACCCGCAAATCGTGTACAATGAATGGGAATTTGTTCGGCTTAACTCAAGATGTTTTCGCTTTGAAGACATCATAGCTTTTTCGATAAAAAAAATGCATAAATTTTATGTTCATGAAGCACTTTTAGCTTTTTAGATAAAAAAAGGTTGTATAAATTCAATGTTCAGGAAGCAATTTTAACTTAATGTTGCTCTCGTGTTACACATTTTCTCCAAATTTTCCTTACCATTTTAGACATTCGTAACGAGAATAGTGTATAACATATGGGCTGTTTATACACACAAACTAAACTCTGTAGCGCACAGTGAAGAATTTTTTTTTCTGTTTTACTGTGTCTGAAACAGTGTGTGCTATTCCGAAAATGCACCTCTTGACTCCCATGCAAGCTTGTAATTATACTGCTATTTTGCATAGTGTAGCACTTCTTAGTGACTGCTGTGAAAATTTCGTCTCAGACAAGGTACAGTTACTTTTTAACACGAGAGAACAACATTTTTGCCCTTATTATTTTGCGTGAGTGTGTGGAATAATAGGAAAGGAGGCTGTAATGTCCTCATTTCTTTATTTATTTTGATGATGATGTTAATTAAAAAAGCGATCTTCAAAGACGCTTAGTTTGAGCTACTCTTCTGGTATTAAAGATTGCCAAAACTGCTGTTATAGAAATGTTGACTGAATTATGTTCTGTACTTTGACCCTTCAAGTAAACTAGTAATATTGCTTCCTTAGAGGCGAAACGGAGTTACTTAAGATTTTTTTCCCCCGTAGAACGAAAGGATATTAAAGGATAAATTTACAGCCTACAGTCACATGTGGCTTTTCGATTCCGATCACTAGATGCGTCTAACGGAAGCGTAGCGATTAGTTTGCACAAGCACATTAGCAACAAAAATTTTTTTACCCTGAAAGTCCAAGAAGTTTCGATATTGGATTAATGAAAAAAGAGAGAAAAGTTTAGATGGTGTTTCAATGCTTCTGGTGTTCTTCACATGCAACGCACAGGACGTTCATACAACCTTGCGAGACTGTCGCAGAATTCCTTTTTTGGGACGTTGTTTTAAATGTCAAAAATGTCATCTAAGCGTTCCCCGTTCTTGTGAATTTCTACACTTCGTCGTTTTGTGATAGGTTTATATTGATAACACCAAATGTCATCTGTGATGATTTTTTTCCAGAAAAGATTTTCCGCGTCTTGCATTTCAGTTAAGTAGTGGCAGACCTCCTCGCGGCGTTATTTGCGCGGGAGTCAATGTGTGTGGGACAATCTTCGCACAAACTTTTCCCTTATTCAAAACATTCTGGAGACTGCCTTGAACAGTTGAGTTAGAGGTGTTGCTCCATTGTGATTTGTGACACAAGAACGTTGATACGTTACGGTCGCACGTCCACTACCCAACACTGCATCTTCACATAGCACATGATGTTTACAGTAGTTAGTCCAACCTGCCACCGTAGTTCCTGCACTGACGTCGCTCGTATGACAGGAATAAAATCAGTCTCGGAGATTTTTAGACCGACGGGGTACGTGTTCTATTCTTATGAATTTGGCATAATATATGTTTTTCTGATGGTAATTAATAATCATCCCCGGAGTTGGCCTTTAATTTGATTGGGAAATGAGAGGAGCTACATGCTAATGTACGAAAGTTAATCTGTATGTTCTACATATGCTACAAGAACCATTTGTTATATCCAAGCGGCTACTTCTTGTTGTATCGGTTATTAATTTGTGGAAAGCAGGAGCTGCCAGGAGTCTTAGAAAACGTCAGCGAAGAAGCTGAACGACTACACCAGTCACCTTCGATATCCACTCTATTCACTACGCAGAATAGTAACCAAACGTTCTTATCAAATGACATGAATCTTAAAATAAACAACTTCGTGGTGCACAATTCGTTTAACTTCACTAATAGTAATACAACGCGAAATATGGAACGATAAACGCAGGAACAGTGGCATGAGTCTCCCGTGTTACTTTGATCTTGCACCTGTAGCATAAGCTTGTAATGCGAGTGACACAAAACGCAGACTTTGTGCTTCGCCCAAACATGCTTACACGCCCTCCAACCTTCATTGTCACAGCTCCTTCTCATTTCGCTGGTCAGCACGTTCTGTTGTTCAGTAAGATTGTCTCTTTCTATGACCTTCGCTTGTTTCGGCGTTGTACGCACTAGGCACATAAGCGTCCATTTGCGTGTGTTTATCTCCATAGCCACGTAAATATTTGCAAGTTCTTTTTGGATCAAGGGCAAGGAGGGCAGCGTTGAGATACAGTTTCAGCTTTCACATTCGAGTAAGGTCATAAGCTCCGTCCAAACGAAACCTTTTCCATATGGTTGCTACATTTCATAACATCGAAAATATTTTGTAGTAGTTGCAACTTTTTAATCATTTTTATTTCTTATTTTTGGCAACCTTGCACGGTCGCGAAGCCATAAGGTAATGGAATATATGCTCAGCCTGAATATACACGAGCTGTTCTAAGAGAGAGTCAGTATTCGGGGATATTACAGGAACGATCGTTCTAAGCGAAAAAGAGCAGTAAACATGAGCTCTAAAATGCACACCTTAAAAACTATAGGCACTTGTTCATTTTCTCTATTGTCCAACATATCTCTTCTACTGAACACGTGCCCCATAGCTCTTAAGCTATGCATTTTGGAGCCAATTTTTTACTAGATAGTTTTTTCTTGTTTGGTCCACACTACCTCATCCAAAAATATCGAAAGCAAAGAGTTTGCAGTAGAAGAGATTAGTTTCTCAGTATCGAAGATGAAGTTGCGCTCATAGTTCTCAAACCATACTTCTTTGCTTCGAATGATATTCCTGTCGTATCGCGGAATAATGATAATCCCTCCTGGGACATCCTGCACTCCGGCCGGTGTGGCCTAGCGGTTCTAGGCGCTTCAGTCCGGAACCGCGCGACTGCTACGGTCGCAGGTTCGAATCCTGCCTCGGGCATGGATGTGTGTGATGTCCTTAGGTTAGCTAGGTTTAAGTAGTTCTAAGTTCTAGGGGACTGATGACCTTAGAAGTTAAGTCCCATAGTGCTCAGAGCCATTTGAACATCGTTTTATTAGTGGTATGCTAGGGAAATTTTATCAGTCTATAAACGGGATTACTTACAAATCACTCGCGCCGCGCAACCCGCCCTTGAATCTTGTTCAGCTGTGTCGGACACGTACCTAATAGCACTAACAGGGGATTCCGAGTGTTGTATTAAGCCAGCGGGGTCCCTATCAAATGCTAAGAAGAGGCACTTGGTTTGCTTCAGGCCTCAAAGTTCAGGATATAAGATAAAGCAGCATATTACTTTGACCCCTAAATTGTATGTACATCACTTGAAATGGTTATCATCATACAAACATTTAAAAGGTAAATTGTTTTCAAACTGTGAGAAAATATAAACTCTACTCTACTGCAATTACATTTTAAATACAGATTCATTTCATTAAATTTGTGCAAAATTATGAAGTTAATACAATGATTGAAATAAGATATTCAATGATAATAAATTTAAGGAAAGAATTTTATTTAAAACCAAATTAAACGTACAAGGACACAATCATTTTGATAAGGATTTTTTTTTAATTACCGTTCTGTAAGTATCGAACACACGATCCATAACTTACGAACCTAGAGCTATTGGACAAACTCGTCTTATTTTGAATAGTTTAATCATTAGTCTAACGAGAGATTACTTTCGTCATATTCTCAAAACGAGGGCCCATCAGGTTGGGTGACTGCATGGTGTGAAACCCGGCACCAAATCCTACACCAGTGTGTGAGTTATTTCAAAATGTCAGTCCCACCCCTGGTGCCTCCGTGGCAAATAAATCTTTTTGTATGCGGAAGTAAATGAATTATAACGATAACTTTTTGCCATCCGATCAAATACCGATAATTGATACCTATACTGCTGCGTATTTTGCGCATAGAACCTACTTGTTTCTTTCGTAACTGCGTAGCGTATACAAAGAAAAACATAAGCTTAGCTTATCCTTCATTGCTTCTCGTTTCCCTGTAGGCAAATTTCGCAATCACTAGGTAAAATTTTATTTTTCCCTGGTAATATCTTCAAGTGTTGTTAAATCGTAGGATTTTATCCTTTTAGTCCATAGCGACCGGCAAAGAGACGAAGACATCTGACAAATGCAGGAACCGCGAAACTGCTAACACTTTATACAACAGTACTCCACGACGTAAGTAATCGTCACTCTATACGGTTTGTATCAGAAGTACTGCAGGGATAGTAAATAGACAGGAGAAGGAATGAACGACTGTAACAGTAGATTTACAAAAGTAAATACGGTAGCCATTAATTACTTTCTTATTGGTAATCAGAACACTTTTCTAATTGAACGGGTTGTTACGACTAGCTCGTACAACATTGGGGAATTCCCCTGTAAGTTTTGCGGGTACGTTCGCCAACGTAAGGTGTGGTCGACGCACACTTTTAGAAGTGAGTTGAAACTGTTACTACTCTTTGTAGATTTGGACACCATCATTCTTCTGTTGGACAGCATCTAGAGTCTCATTGATACCTAACTTTTCTTTTTTTGTACACCCAGGTGCGGCGCTTGTAATGCGCGGGACCCAAGCATTTGCTAAATCTTGCTACGTGGCTAATACAGCACTGGGAATATTCAACGTGTACAGAGAAGGGCAGTACGAATGATCGATCAATGGTTTGTTAGAGTAGTTACAGCGCCCGCAGAGGTGTTTAACAGGATCTTCTCACACTCCACACGTGAATGGAACGGGAAGAAGTCGTAATAACTGGTACAAAGGGAAGAACCGCCTGTCGAGCACTAAACAGTGGTTTGCGGAGTATAGATGTAGCTGTAGATCGACATCGAAGGGCGACGTGCGCTGCACTTGTACTCCGGTCTTCACAATGAACTCGGCACTATTTTCTCACGACTACCACCTGGCCGCATCAAACCAATCAGAAGATTGATGAAAAAAAAATGGCTATGTTACTGGCAAGCCAACTCTTTCCCCGCCCCTGCGGAATTATTGGCCTAAACTACCTATTATGCTTTGTGATAATGGACCTTTCACAGTACCAGCTACGTTCGACGAACGCTAACATGTGGTCGTCAGCCGTGGCATTCACGAGTCCTTGAGCCTTCCGGCTCCCAGAGGATTCCCGCCTGCTGGTTGCTGCGTGCAGCGGCCGTACGGCTTTACTGCCATGGCAACCCTGTAATAACATATTTATTTATTTTTCATCTTGTTTTGGTCCTGTTGCAAGACGCTAACTCAACCTAACCAACCTTTCGGTCGTTTTGATAATCTGTTCCGGTTGGATCGACTGAGGGACAGATTACTTCCCATGAACTCGGATGCGCAATGTGTGTGTGTGTGTGTGTGTGTGTGTGAAATCTTACGGGACTTAACTGCTAAGGTCATCAGTCCTAAGCTTACATACTACTTAACCTAAATTATCCTAAGGACAAACACACACATCCACGCCCGTGGGAGGACTCGAACCTCCGCCGGGACCAGCCGCACAGTCCATGACTGCAGCGTCCGAGACCGCTCGGCTAATCCCGCGCGGCAATCGATTTGTCGCGCAGTGGATTGAATAATGAGAAATATTTTGCTCTCGTAAAGCAGTCGTGGGTGCCGGTTCTTACAAAATAATGGATTATTAATTGATTGAATTAAAACTCTTGGTCGAAATTAACCCAATTGTATTCAGTCTTTGCAGGCGCATACGTGAAAAAAAGGGAAAGACAACGCTTTAACAAGAATAACAGTGTTGCAAAAAAAAAAAAAGATGACAAACATTGATGTAGACACAATTTAACTCAATATTACCCTGAGGTGACAAGTCATGGGATTCCTCCTAATGTCGTGTTGGACGTCCTTCTTGCGCGGCGTGGTGCAGCATAGGGTTGTTGATAAAATATCGATATATTTTTGTATTTTATAGAAATGTCGATAGATTTTGACGCTATATTTTACCCGATATATCGATATCGAAATAGCGATATCGAAACGCGGTAGTTTTATATTTTTTCGCAATTTTCGGTAAATATTTGAAATTGTTCCTTTGAAATTGTACTAGAACATAATTTTACTTTCACTGTGTGAAGGAGCCGTACTACTTTTCGAGCTCCATTTACGTCCAATCTTCTTTCATTGTGTGAAACAAGTACAGGTGGGACAAAGAAGAAGCGCCATTGAACTGGGGGGGGGGGGGGGGGGGGGGGTTGGCGGGGTGTGAATGGCATAAGATTTGCGATGTGGAGAAATAGCACACCAGTTGCGTTAAAAACAATCTTTGACGCAACTAGCGTGCTGTTCCTGCGCATCGGTATCGTTCGAAAACAGTTGCTGAAAAAGATGACCACAATGTAAAAGAGAATATAGGCCTTTACGGTGGCTGGAGGCGTATGAGGGGATATGCTGACGTAATCTGCGCTCGGCGCTACCAAGACTGCAACATTTAACCACACCATGCAGTTTTGGCACTAGAACACTGTCGCTGGCGTTGAAAAAACCAGGGAAGTCGACATACTGTGTTTCAGAGAAATCCAATATGTGATGAAACCGAGCGACGGACCCAACGGACACATGTTATTGTGTCACTTACATGCAGTGACTGTCGCCAACGAGAACATGCACAGTGTTCCTTTCAATTCTTGCTCTAAGGGGGATAAGGAGGCAGCTAGCTTGTTGATGTACAGAATGTCTAATAATAAATCGATACTTAAATATCTTACACGGGCAGTATATTTACAATGTGCAGCCGATAATTTTATAGGCAGGTAGGTCAGTTATTTTCGATATATCGATACGCTTTATTGATATACGGAGAGCTATATAATACTTTTTTAAATATCGATGTATTGGACACCCGATATTTTTAAAAATATCAAGTGCTAGCGCAGCAACTCGACGAGACAGGGACACAAGAAGTCGTTGGAAGTCCCTTTGAGAAATATTGAGCCATGCTGCCTCTATAGCTCTCTCAATAATTGCGGAAGTATTTCCAGTGCAGGAATTTATGCACAAACTGACCTCTAGATTATGTCCCATAAATGTTCGCTGGGATTCATGTCCGGACATCCCAGTGGCCAGATTATTCGCTCGAGTTATGCACAATATTCTTCAAACCAATCGCAAATAACTGTGGTCCTGTGACATGGCGCATTGTCATCCACAAAAATTCTATCGTTATTTGGGAACATTAAGTCTATCAATTGCTGCAAATGGTCTCCAAGGAGCCGAACATAACCATTTCCTATCAATGACGCAGTCCATTCCATGTAAACACAACCCACAACATTATGGAATCACCATCAGATTGCACAGAGCCTTGTCGACAACCTGTGTCCATGGCTTCATGGGATCTGCGCCGTACTCGAACCCACCCAACCATCAGTTCATACCAACTGAAATCGGAACTCCTGCGACCAGGCCACTGTTTTCCAATTGTGTAGGGTCCAATCGATATGGTCACAAGCCCAAGAGAGGCGCTGCAGGCGATATCGTACTGTTAGCAAAGACACTTGCATTGGTCGTCTGCTTTCCATAGCCCATTAGCGCCAAATTTCACTGCACTATCCTAACGGATACGGTCGTCGTACATCCCACATTAATATCTGCGGTTATTTCACACAGTGTTGCGTGTCTGTTAGCACAGACAACTCTATGCGAGCCCCGCTGTTCTCGGTCGTTAAGTGAAGGCCGTCGGCCACGTTGTCCGTGGTGAGAGGTAACGCCTGAAATGTGGTAGTCTCCGCACGCTTTTGACGCAGCGGATCTCGGAGTATTGAATTCCCTAACAATTTCCGAAATGGAATGTCGCAAGCGTCTAGCTCTAACTGCCATCTTGCGTTCAAAGTTTGTTAATTCCCGTTTGTGGCCATGATCATGTCGGAAACCTTTTCACCTGAGTTCAAATGACAGCTCCGCCTTTGTCCACAGAGGCCATATTGAACAGCATTTCTTGCCCAATGGCTGCAGTGTATTCACTGCAAACCTGGTGGCCATGTCTCGTGCTCTTCAGTATATCATTTCATGCCCCTAGGAATCGTTTCTTCTGTGACTCCTTGAGCAGCCTACAAGCTGCCGACCAGTGCTACCCTCGCCATCCTTTGGTGGCGTCCACCCTGGAGCCCATCTATGCCCTGGACCGGTCCCGTCGTTCAGTGGTGTTTGTGTGGACCCCAGGACACGTCGGCATCCAGGGCAACGAACTTGCTGACAGGCTGGGCAAACAGGCTACGCGGAAACCGCTTCTGGAGATGGGCATCTGTGAACCTGACCTGCGTTCTGACTTACGCCGCAGGGTTTTTCGGCTGTGGGAGACGGAATAGCATAACAGTATACACAACAAACTGCGTGTCATTAAGGAGACTTCGAATGTGTGGAAGTCTTCCATGTGGGCCTCTCGCACGGTATCAGTTGTCCTCTGCCGGCTCCGCGTTGGCCACGCTTGGGCGCCCCATGGCTACCTCTTGCCCCGTGAAGACCCGCCTGGGGTGTAGGTGCGGCGCCCGGTTGACAGTGGCCCATATTATGGTGCATTGTCCCACTTTGACTACCCAGCGATGAAATCTTGGGTTACCGGACTCGTTGCCGCTCACTTTATCTGACAACGCTGCAGTGGCTGATCTAGTTTTTACGTTTTATTCGTGAGGGGGGGGGGGGGGGTTGTTATCATTTGATCTGAGTTTTAGCGCATGTCCTTTGTCCCTCTGTGCCCTCCACCTAGTGCTTTTAGGGTGGAGGTTTTAATGTGTTGCAGAGTGGCTGGCTTCTCCTTTTTATTTTCGTCGTCGGCCAGCCACTGTAATCTGCTTTCTTGTTTTACTCTCTTCTATTTCTTGCGTCTCTGTGTTGTTTTCTTGTCCTCATTTGTTCCTTCTAGTGTTCGTTGCCTTTCCTTCTTTCTTGTGGTTTTTCCTTTCTTTCTGTTCTATCTTATACGTATCGTATGTTTGATTCTCACTCTTGAGGCTTTGTTTTATTCGGAGCAAGGGACCAATGACCACGCAGTTTGGTCCCTTCCCCTACCCCCCCCCCCCCCCCCCCCCCCCCCCCACCCCACCACCACCCACTTTTAAACCAACTAACAGCTCCGCGGATGCACTGCCCTTTCTTTTATACCTTGTGTACGCGTTCGTACCGCCATCTGTATACGTACGTATCGCTATCCCATGACTTTTGTTACCTCAGTGTAGATTGGCTTGGCAAGGCCTACAAGGTATAGGGAAGATGTGTGTGACCACCATCTCAACGACTGGACGCGAAATGATTGTTCTGATCAAACAAGGTGTAGATTACACGTGCGAATGCCTAGAAGAGCTCAGTCGTGGATGAGCCGTCAGCTTCGAGACTAGATTTAACGGTGCTGCCTAAACGTATATAGCGTAACCAATGAAAAGACCTAATTGTGATCCTCCTGTGATGACCCACATGCAAGCCGCTCTCACCAGGAATTACACGGAGTTAAGACCTGCATCTGCTGCAGCTTACCGGTGGCAGCAAGTGGTCAGCGATGACATGATGAGGTGACTCGAGATAGCAAGTTGCAGCTCTTGCTATGGCTCTCAGTCAAGTCTGTCTCGCTTCGCACAAGATCTGTGCAATTGAGCTTCGACCAATGGGAACGACTGAGCCAATGATTAACCAATGTGAATTTTCCAAATTGTGCACCAATACCCCATCTAGTAGATATCATTTTAGTCACCCCAATGACCTACCTTTCTGTGCATGACATTTTGAGAACTAGAGTTCCAAACTCCCTTCCAGATGATGATTTTTTAACCAATGAGCTGCCTTCCCGCGTTGCGAGAGTAATTTGTAGTCAATGTGGAGTGGCGTCCGGATGCCGCCAAACTTCCCCCACAAGCCTGAAAAGAGACAACTTTAACAATGACCGCCGCATAGCTTTCCATGTGAATACGTTACATGGTTATTCCTTGGCCATTCGGGCAAGTTTTCTTGGAAGGCCGGACGGCGAATAACACGGAACCAGGATGCCCTTTGAGCAGAGATTCCGAGCGGTAAAACAACTTATTAGCTCGGACACTTGTCATTGTCCCTCATACTGAGCTTTTTAGGAGGAGTCACCGACTGCACACCGCGGGGGTGCAATTTTGAAGAATTTTGCGTGGGCGTGTCTGGCTAGCACAACAGCGTGTTCCGTGTAGGTTACCTGTTGGGGGCGGTCGAGCCAATGCCCTCATACTTGTATCGACTTTTCCTTAAGAATTCGCCATTACCCTATGGATGGGAAAAACCGACCGGTTAAAACCGATACCGATATTTTAATTATGGACAATCGGTATTTTTCGGTATTTGTTAGGTCTCAGGTATAACAGATATGTTTATTTAATACTGATAACCAAGTGTAAAACTGACACATCAGTTTGCCATAGCAATGGTGCTAAAATGTTTCGTTTTCAAATAAAACTTTTTTTAAAAAAAGCAAGTTTGGTAATAAGTTCTGTGGGCTCTGAAAGACTAGTATCATCTTTGAACGATATTGATGAAGTCAACTTACATATCAACACTTCATAGAATGAGTATTTATGAACAGATTGGACAAAATAAAAATTTACCAGTGGATTGATTAATTAATGATTGAAATTTTAACTAGTCATTTGTCCTGTAAAATCAATATTTTATCTACTAAGTTGTTCATTTGAATATTCTGAAAGAACATTTTTGGTTTTGTCAATAGAAAATCAGTTGCATTCGGATTACTAAAATGGATTTTTCATTTGAAATAATAAAAGAAAAAGAAAGCTACAAATTATAGACTAAGGCTTATTACTTATGTCACTTCTTTGAAATAATAAGGGCAAGGAAGTTACACCAACAGTAATAATTTAAAAACTTAACAAATCATTCCTAATTTTTAATAAAAACAGAAAGTAAGTGATCTGGCTGTGTCTACAAATTTTGCAGCCATTGGAATCGGAAAACTTAAAACGAAAAATAGTTTCCAGCTTAAGTCTCCACCTTAAGCACTGAATGTTCGTAATTCCAAAACAGTGACCATACAATCTTCTGTTACAACACGATTTCTTAGCACAATTTAAAAAATTAGAAGCATTAGGAGAAAACTGCTGAATTTTTTGTGGTATTCAAGCCCTTATTACTTTTCGAGAAAAGTAGCGAACAGTGAAAAGACTTAAGCTTTCTTTTAGTTACGTATTTTATTTTGACATACTGGTTCTACATATCTTGGAACATACAGTGCAAGAGACTGAGGGAAATTTTGAATTTTTAAATCTTCGTTCGATGTCGACGTTTATTGCTCAGAATAATAGAAATAAAAAACCGAAAATCGGTTGCTTCAGATATCGATTATTCTGAGCGGTTTTAACTGTCCGTTAAATTAGAGATGGAAAAAACCGGTATACTCGAAAATCAGTTGTTTAAGCGATAAATGCGGTTGCTGCTTTTACCCCTAGAGACTCGCTTTCCCTCCTACCTGACTCCGCGGAGTCGTGCAACTCATTAAATAGACGAGATGTAACTCAATATACAGAATGAAAAAAGAATTTGTGCTAGCGACTCGACCTTTGCAATCGTTGACATATTCCACAATATAAGCTCAGATACCCACCAATCGGTACAATTATACGGATTTCAGTAAATTGGTGTAGTAGCTATGACTATCATCATCACCTGACTGACTGCTGACTGACGCGTTTCGCTGTGAGAACTTATACAGATGTATGACAAGTTAACAGAAAACACAGAGGAGACGAGCAATATATTGTGAGTGTGGGGTTAAGTTTGATCGTAAATGCAAATGACTATTTTCATACACTGTATCATGCACTACATATAATTCATACAATTTATCGCACACCTGACTGCTACGATATGTCTGCTAATTCTACATTATAAAATTCCTCTTTATTCGATGAGGAATTTATTTACCGAATATTAACTCTGGTGCATCAGAAATGATTTCAGTTGTTTTAAAGGCTTTCTTGATCAACTTGACGTTGTTAGTAAAGTGACTGGTTGTGTTGTACATGTAGGACACAAGTGATAGACCCAACGTTTTGGCATGTGGCAGGTAAATGTTATTGCAGTTTCTTGCTCTGTGATGTGATGTTGCGAGATATATATAATTTGTGTGTGTGTGTGTGTGTGTGTGTGTGTGTGTGTGTGTGTGTAAGGCTCATATCGTTAGCGTAGGGAAAAGAAAATGGCTCTGAGCACTATGGGACTTAACATCTGAGGTCACCAGTCCCCTAGACTCAGAGCTACTTAAACCTAACTAACCTAAGGACATCACAGCGTGTAATAGATTGATGACAGTTTATCAGTAAAAACTTTAATATGTGCGCTCCAATTTAGATCACTCGGCATATATTATTTTAGATCACTCGGCATATATTATTCATAGGAACTCACATCATCAACTAGTTGATCCAATATGTTCATTTGGAATGTCTCTCATTCCTTTACTTCCCAACTTTTAATCGTATCAGAAGCACCAAACACTATATATAACAACCAACAACACGAAATTAGTGAGCAAAAATTTTTAAAATAAAAATCTGTGTATAAAAACCTGTGTGACATGTAGCTTTGCATGGCTAAGAAATATTGGATCAGATCTGGCTAGAGACACCGAATTTGTGATAGCCTTCATGAGCTGCTCTACAGTGCAGGTGCTTGGGCATAGTTCGCACTGCGTAAGACGAGTAGTGGCCACAGTCGCACAGCACCGGTTCGTCTAATAGTCCCCATCTATTCACAGTACTTCCTGTTCCTCCGACTCCTGAACGTAGCTTTTTCAAACCGTCGTCTGTGTCCTAGGGAAGTTCTTCCCTTACAAAGTTTAGCCCAACCTCGGAGATTTTTTTTTGTCACTTCTGTACTCTGAGACTTCCTGTTTTGTGCAGGAAGCTACTGCTCGAACAGGTTGGCACACAAAAAGGGGGTGGGCCATAGGAGTAAACGATTTAATTTTTGCCTTCGTGACTGCCATTCCGCTTCTGATACTAGTAGGGACGATACAGGCTAGACTGAATTAGGCACTATATGCCACGAGAGGCGGACCCACCAGCAGTATAAAAGGAGGTGGGGAGTATTATGTTGTGAGTGGAGAAACACTTAACAGCAGAAGGGATCGGTTAGGAGAGCTCAGTGACTTCGGACGTGCAATAGTCTTTGGCTGTCACCTGCGTAACAAATCCATCACAGACAATTCAACACTTCTAAAGTTGACGGACGGGGAGTGTCGAGCATTGTGGAGAGTGGTTGTAAAAAACCGCAAGAAATCAACGGAAGGAATCTCTCAGGAATTCGAAAGTGGTACCAGCAGCCTAGCTAGCGTTTTTACTTGCATGTGGAGTTAGAGTGGGGTACAGTGGTCGACAGCTGTTCATAAACCACACATTTCTGCAGTCAATGCTAAGCAACGCTTGAAGTGGAGCAGTGACGCCACTGGACAGTAAATGACTGGAAGCAGGTGATTTGGAGTGATGACTCACACTGTACCCTGATGGAAGACTTTGATTTTGGCGAATGCATGGAGAACGTTACCTGCTGGCATGTGTAGTGCTAGCGGTGAGGTACAGAGGAACTGGTTTCACAGCATAGGAGTGTTTCCCTCGGTTAGTGTGTAATCCCCTTTTTGCGCTTAAGACAACACTAGAAGTGGAAGGACATGCGCACACATTTGTCGGCACTGTATAGTGCTTACTGTAGAGGAACATTTGTACAGGTATTTATGACAAAGCGTCTTACAAAGGACGTTAAGAAAGGCAGGAAGATATTTTTGCTTAGCGAGAGTGACAGGATACAAATTTCAGAGTATCTGAGCAGTCAGCGTCAGCCGTGATGAGGACGAAGATGTGAAGATTAAATGGAAAAAAAATCAAAGGCATTGTGCAACATGACCTAGACAAGTGTGTTTCGAGTAAAGTTTTATGGCATGGGAAAGATCCACCATGGACTAATAGCCGTGTTAGAAAACTATTACGTAACCGAAGAAATCTTCATCTCAGATTCAAGAAAAGTGAAAATCTAGCTCACACACACACACACACACACACACACACACACACACACACACACACACACACACACACACAAACTGAACGAAACGAAAATGAGCGTAAGGAGAGCAATGAGAGAAATGTTCAATGACTTTGAAAGTTAAACTTTTGTCAACCGATATGCGTAAAATACCTAAAAGGTTTTGCACATATGTGAAATGAGTAAGTTGATCAAAATCATCTATTCATTCACTCAGTGACCATTTCGGTACCGAAACAAGATAAGAGAGAAGGCCGGAATACTTAATTCGGTCATCCAAAATTGTTTCACTGCGTAAGATCGTAACACGGGCCCTCCTTCCAATCATCGTACAAACGTCGAAATGGTAGATACTGAGATTACCGATCGTGGAATATAAAAACAACTATAATCCCTTTGTGGTGGATAGGCGTCAGGACCAAATCAGGTGCCGGTACCTAGGAGATATAAGGGGCATTCAAAAAGAAACGAGCCAGAGACATAATTATAGAAACCAGTACCTGTTGTTAGAAGTATTGACCCTGGCTGTTGAGACACTTGTCCTACTGTGACACAAGGCGGCGAATGGCAGTCTCATAAAATTCCCGGGGCTGCGATGTTAACTCCTCCCCCTCCCCATGGACCTTCCCGTTGGTGCGAAGGCTTGCGTGCCTCAGTGATACAGATGACCGTACCGTAGGTGCAACCACAACGGAGGGGAGACCAGACAAACATGGTGTTCCTGAAGAGGGGCAGCAGCCTTTTCAGTAGTTGCAGGGGCAACAGTCTGGATGATTGACTGATCTGGTCTTGTAACACTAACCAAAACGGCCTTGCTGTGCTGGTACTGCAAACGGCTGAAAGCAAGCGGAACTACAGCTGTAATTTTTCCCGAGGGCATGCAGCTTTATTGTATGGTTAAATGATGATGGCGTCCTCTTGGGTAAAATATTCTGGAGGTAAAATGGTCCCTCATTCGGATCTCCGGGCAGGGACTACTCAAGAGGACGTCGCTATCAGGAGAAAGAAAACTGGCATTTTGTGGATTGGAGAGTGGAATGTCGGATCCCGTAATTGGGCAGGTAGATTAGAAAATTTAAAAATGGTAATGGATAGGTTGAAGTTAGATATAGTGGGAATTAGTGAAGTTCGGTGGCAGGAGGAACAAGACTTTTGGTCAGGTGAATACAGGGCTATAATTACAAAATCAAACAGGGGTAATTCAGGAGTAGGTTTAATAATGAATAAAAAAATACAAGTGCGGGTAAGCTACTACAAACAGCATAGTGAACTCATTAATGTGGCCAAGATAGACACGAAGCCCATGCCTACTACAATAGTACAAGTATATATGTCAACTAACTCTGCAGATGGTGAAGAAATTGATGAAATGTATGATGAGATAAAAGAAATTATTCAGGTAGTGAAGGGCAACGAAAATTTAACAGTCATGGGTGACTGGAATTCGAGAGTAGGAAAATGGAGAGAAGGAAACGTAGTAGGTGAATATGGATTGGGGGTAAGAAATGAAAGAGGAAGCTGTCTGGAAGAATTTTGCATAGAGCATAACTTAATTATAGCTAACACTTGGTTCAAGAATCATAAAAGAAGGTTGTATACATGGAAGAATCCTGGAGATACAAAAAGGTATCAGATAGATTATATAATGGTAAGACAGAGATTTAGGAACCAGGTTTTAAATTGTAAGACATTTCCAGGGGCAGATGTGGACTCTGGCCACAATCTAATGATCATGAACTGCAGATTAAAACTGAAGAAACTGCAAAAAGGTGGGAATTTAAGAAGATGGGACCTGCATAAACTGAAAGAACCAGAGGTTGTACAGATTTTCAGGGAGAGCATAAGGGAACAATTGACAGGAATAGGGGAAAGAAATAAAGTAGAAGAAGAATGGGTGGCTCTGAGAGATGAAGTAGTGAAGGCAGCAGAGGATCAAGTAGGTAAAAAGATGAGGGCATTTAGAAATCCTTGGGCAACAGAAGAAATATTGAATTTAATTGATGAAAGGAGAAAATATAAAAATGCAGTAAATGAAGCAGGCAAAAAGGAATCCAAACGTCTCAAAAATGGAAATGGAAGAGGGTGTAGATGAAGATGAAATAGGAGATACGATACTGCGTGAAGAGTTTGACAGAGTACTGAAAGACCTGAGACGAAACAAGGCCCCGGAAGTAGACAACATTCCATTAGAACTACTGACGGCCCTAGGAGAGCCAATCCTGACAAAACTCTACCATCTGGTGAGCAAGATGTATAAGACAGGTGAAATACCCTCAGACTTCAAGAAGAATATAATAATTCCAATCCCAAAGAAAGCAGGTGTTGACAGATGTGAAAATTAGTGAACTATCAGTTTAATAAGCCATGGCTGCAAAATATGAAATCTTTACAGACGAATGGAAAACTGGTAGAAGCCGACCTCGGGGAAGATCAGTTTGGATTCCGTAGAAATGTTGGAACACGTGAGGCAATACTGACCCTACAACTTATCTTATAAAATAGATTAAGGAAAGGCAAACCTACATTTCTAGCATTTGTAGACTTAGAGAAAGCTTTTGACAATGTTGACTGGAATACTCTCTTTCAAATTCTAAAGGTGGCAGGGGTAAAATACGGGGAGCGAAAGGCTATTTACAATTTGTACAGGAACCAGATTGCAGTTATAAGAGTCGAGGGGCATGAAAGGGAAGCAGCGGTTGGGAAGGGAGTAAGACAGGGTTGTATCCTCTCCCTGATGTTATTTAATCTATATCGAGCAAGCAGTAAAAGAAACAAAAGAAAAATTCGTAATAGGTATTAAAATCCATGGAGAAGAAATAAAAACTTTAAGGTTCGCTGATGACATTGTAATTCTGTCAGAGACAGCAAAGGACTTCGAATGGACATTGTCTTGAAAGGAGGATGTAAGATGAACATCAACAAAAGCAAAATGAGGATAATGGAATGTAGTCGAATTAAGTCGGGTGATGCTGAGGGAATTAGATTAGGAAATGAGACACTTAAAGTAGTTAAAGGAGTTCTGCTATTTGGGGAGCAAAATAACTGATGATGGTCGAAGTAGAGAGGATATAAAATGTGGACTAGCAATGGCAAGGAAAGTGTTTCTGAGGAAGAGAAATTTGTAAACATCGAGTATAGATTTAAGTATCAGGAAGTCGTTTCTGAAAGTGTTTGTATGGAGTGTAGCCATGTATGGAAGTGAAACATGGACAATAAATAGTTTGGACAAGAAGAGAATATAAGCTTTCAAAATGTGGTGCTACAGAAGAATGCTGAAGATTAGATGGGTGGATCACGTAACTAATGAGGAGGTATTGAATAGAATTGGGGAGAAGAGGAGTTTGTGGCGCAACTTGACAAGAAGAAGGGACCGGTTGGTAGGACATGTTCTGAGGCATCAAGGGATCACAAATTTAACATTGGAGGGCAGCGTGGAGGGTAAAAATCATAGAGGGAGACCAAGAGATGATTACAGTAAGCAGATTCAGAAGGATGTAGGTTGCACTAAGTACTGGGAGATGAAGGAGCTTGCACAGGATAGAGTAGCATGGAGAACTGCATCAAACCAGTCTCAAGACCGAAGACCAGAACAACAACAACCCAGCGTCCACTTCAAAAAATACATCACACAGACTGTTGAAATATGATACCACACACAACTAGGTTAACACGTTCCACAGAAAGATGGTACATGCGACTTCCCACCGTTGTTGTTGCAGTTGCAGTCTTCAGTCTGAAGACTGCCTTGATGCAGCTCACCACTGTACCCAATTGAGTGCAGACTTCTTCATCTCTGATTAACTACAGCAACATGTATCCGTGCAAGAGTGGCCATATGATATTTTGTAGGGGAGGGCCTAGACCTGAGGGTATGGGGCATTTTTAATATTTTGGAAGATGAATTCTTACTTCCAAGTAGCCATAAAAAGTTCCATTTCATTTCCAACCATGTCAAAAACTACATAATACCGACTTTTACATAATTTTCTTGATGGAAAAATACCAAATTATACATACCGTTTTTTCCTCCCTGAGAGTTGGTGGGGGATTAGGGGTGACCTTCCATCCATATGAACCTGCTGGCTGTAGTGAAGATGGTATTTTTAAAACTTTTACAGCCTACACGTCCCTCCAGTACCAAATTAAGCCGTTAGAAAACTTATAGTGCCATAGGCTCTCTAGCCCCCCTTGCAGTTATTGTATTTGTATTTTATTGTTTTATTGATCCTCTTCATCATTTCTGTGTATAGATACAATTTGATTTGGGACAAGTCATTATTATGAGAAGATGAGATGAGAGAACATAAATTAATGTGATGATTATAAACTGTGTATCTGTCACAAATACCCAGGAGCCAACATAAAAAAAGGCTGTAAGCAAATTAGATTTTTAGGCAAATTATCACATACACAGTTATACATAGTTTTTTTCAGTTAAAACTGTGATTAAATCTAAAGAAAGTACATGTGTAAGTATTCTTCTTAAGAACACTAAAAAAGCAATAGGGTGTTTACCATTCTTCCCATGTCACGTGAGTGTAGTTTACAGCACTTTTTTTTTGCACAAAAGATACAAATGTACACTACACCATCATTCTCTGCTTCTAGATTTAAACAGTTAATCTAATTAAAAAATGTTTATAGTGATTCTTTTGCTTGAATAATGAAAGTTTGAGATATGATGATTTCTATGATACCGTATTTTGTCACAAGATATCTAATACTGTGAAGTAAAACTTGTTTTGCTTATTCTTTAAGTTTCCAAACTTCCAACCGTGAGATATTATTTCATTAATATATTACACAGTGATTCAAGTACCTTTACTGTCAGCTTGGACACAAACAGAAATATTATATTCCTTGTATCCTACAAAGAAACCCCTTAGGTTTGAAAGTACAAGATTGTTTTTAGTTCATATAATGCCTTTTATTATGGTAGATACTTCTGTACCCTTGTACAAAAGTGCAAATTTTTGTTTGTTTAAGAATATACTGACAAAACCTTTTTATTTTTAGATTTAGATTGGAAAGCAAGAAGGCAGTGAAAAATGGCTTTTGATGACATCTTCCCATACTTGGGAGAATTTGGCCGCTACCAGCGGCGTATTTACTTTTTGCTGTGCCTGACAGCAATTGTGAGTGCCCTCCATAAGTTGGGAGGTGTCTTCCTTCAGGCGAAAGTGGACCACAGGTAGGAGTATTATAACCTAATAGAGATAACTGTATAGTAATTCAGATAAACTATAGTAAAGATAGCAGCAGCTAAGTAATTGAGACAATTCAACAGTTTTTCACAACTCTTTGAATTTTAAATCCAAAGAATATTAATGTTCAAACTGATTCACTCTGTTGATAGTATTATTTGAGTAAACATGATGAGAAAACTTCCACAAGTTTGTGATCAATTCATGAACAGAAGCACATTTTCTTATCTTGCTGTGTGATCTCTTTTGGAATAATTATTGAGACACTTTAGACTCATTTTTAATTGAAATAAAAGGAAAGAAAAAATATACTATTTTTTTTGGCCTCCCTAGGTCTCACCCAAGCAGTGAATACTAGTTTGTCACCAATTTGCACATTTTTACAGATACAGTGTGTAAACTGTCATGTATGCAAAGTATACTGACTTTCATAATCATTACTGCAGCTGACCAACAAATGCATAAAAACAAAAATTATGATACACACATTCTTTAAAAATCACACTTTGTTACTTAAGTGTATTATATATTCTATATAATATGTATGAACATTTTATGGGCATGTTCTAAGGGAACAATAGGTAACTGGACAGTTGATGCATTTCCTCTATTCTGGAAACTAAAGAACTGTTTATCAGTTACACTGACAACAGAAGCTGTTAAAAAAATCACTCATCATGTTTCTGTTGAGCCAAGCAGGTTCTAGTAAAATACACATTTAAAATAACACGTAAGTTCCTATCTGTCATTGTAGGCAACATTTTTCTGTCTTCCTTAACCAAGGCTTTGTACATTGCTCAAATTACTTTTTGAAAGCATTTTTCCTCAAACATCATTCTCAGGCAGTAGACCATCAGTGTCTTTTGATGTGTAAAGATCTCTTTTTTAGCAGCAGTGGATAAGTTGATCAACCAGAAACAAACTCGAATATTGTTAGATAAATCCCTCACTCACTGCGCTGTACCAATTTTATCAGCAATGTTGGAAAAATACATTCTCAACTTCTAGAGTATATATCCCAAAGATATTTTCCTCAGAATTCACATTTTATAGTTTTGACAATGCCTTGAATAACTGGATGCACTCAATATTTTTATTTTATACGGAAACCATAAAATAATCATATAATGCTCCAGCTTATTCTTCCAGTGTGTCCGCTGTCATTACCTTCTAGACATTTATGCTTGCTATCTGTTTCCTAGCAGTGGACGGCTTTATTCTCTGGTTACATTAACCTCTTGACTTTGTAAATTATTTATTCACTCATAAAATTACATCTATTCTCCCACCACTCAATTCTGACCTGTCAAGTGCCAGATATTGCATTCATCATGTGAAATATTTCTTTGGCGTGGAAAAATGGCGTTTTAGTGTTTTCTTTGTGTTTTCTGCCCCTCTTTGTTCTATAACGGTAATTATTGTCCTGCTATCATTCATTGTCTTCTTTCTAGTTGACATTATGTAATCTCTTGAAATGTTCATGTGAAAAGTGTGTGTGATATTTATTACAACTTTTAACTGCCAAGTTCTCATTCTAGCATTTTATAATGCTGTTTCCCAAAGTCCTTGGTTAATCAATTCATCTGCTTGCTCTGTCTGATTTCTACATGTTTTTAATTTTTTTAGCATCTGATGAAATAACCAATTGTAGAATGTTTTTGTGAAGTCCATCTCCATTCTACTCTTCTTACATGTCTTCCTGCTACATCCAACCTTGACATATTAAGTTTTGTCATGTATTCAGCTCAAATTGGAATAGCTCGGCTCATGGGTAGTAAGTTACTTGCTTTGTGTGGTGTCTGTCCATCTGTGGCACACAGAACTTCACTACATGTTGTGATGATCTCTCACTGCAGTGCAGTATATCAGAGGCTGTGTATGAAGCTGTCAGGAGTGGCATAGTACAACACCACCACTTGATTGGCACATACTCTCTGGAGATAAACAATGGTCTTCAGTGACAGTATTGGAGCCATCATCCTTCACCCTCCAAATGATCTGGGATGTCTAGTGTCTTTCATACGCTTTTGCTGTGCTGTCTTGCTCCTATAAAATTTGCATACTGTGTGCTGTATGCATGTAACACTGAGTCGCAATCACTGTACTCAAGGACAGATACCCATACTGACTGTTATTGACACAGGAAGTAATTTCATACAGAAATACCATGAATATCACATGTTTCTGGATTGACACACACAGCTCAGTTTACTTAGTGTTGTCAAGGGGCAATTTTTAAAGACATCTTTGAGAGTCCTTAAATGAAAAATGAGTGCGATCAGTATCCATCACCTTATAGGTGACAAATGTTCATTCAAAATATTATTCATCACAGTTGCTTTGGCAGTAATGTGCATTTTTATTGTAATGGATGGTTATACCAGTAGTATTGAATAAAATTGAGTACCTAAGATATTTTTGTATGTAGATAAGGCCCTATAAAAGTTCCAGAGCCAAAGCATGTTGAGTTTTTATGGAATAACACAGAAAAGCTGTCCAGTGTAGTAATATATACAAAAACTGCTCACAGGAGTAGTTGAAATGGCATTTATTGAGAAAAATATCAGTGTATACAATCATTGAGGTGCTGTAATTAATGTTTCATTAATTTTAAATGTAATATGAGCTGACATGGTTAATAATTTTTTTCTATGAATTAAGCTGACTGAAGCGAACACCCACTGCAAAATTTTTTTGGAGCCTGTTTTAATATTTTTTTTTTTTAACTTTCAAATTTTTTTAAAAAATTAAGTTCTTCATTTCTTTACCTTTTTCTGCTTTTATGTTTCAGGTTTTTGGTTCTGATGAGCTTTATAATTTTATTTCTTAACACTCAGGTTATATAATGGTGTTCCTGCTAAAATGTATTCCAAATTTTCACAGAGAACATCTTTGGTGTAGGAGATTCAGTGATGTTTCTCATTTTTGCAAGTATATTTACAGCAGTTTATTAAAGATATTTCTGGCCACTGACATAGTAATAAGCTTTGGGGAAACCTGTCTGTGTCACTGTTGATTTTACAATGATAACATTGTGCACTGTTATAAACAGTGAAAGTCCTGTGTTTTCACAACAGAAAGTAGTATTTCTATTCTTGTTAAAAATGCTGATCTCCAACTTATAATCTCATGACTGTCAGTCCTATTTCGTTTCCCCAAAGGACAGAGTGTAATTCTCAAATGTACACAGAAAAATAATACATATAATTTATTCATAAAATATGGAGTACCAATCCCAAAAGAAGTCCAGTTTTAACCCCAGAAAAACCTGTCAGAAAGTCATGATGATTGTTTAAATACAGTTTGCAGTGTGTGGTGAATTAGGCAATGTAGCTGATGATGAGCAGTAGCAACATCAATACAAGTAACCACTCTGGTCATAACTAAAATCAGACAAAAAAGAAATAGTGATGTTAAGCTTCCTATGAAATAAATATGAAAACATTATATATTGTAATTTTAGGTCCATAACGCAAATGTAAAGCATATGTGGACAGTGTACGGGTAATATTAGATTAAAAAATCCAATAACAATTACAAATCTAAAGCACCTGTGGAAATATATGGTGTGTGTGTGTGTGTGTGTGTGTGTGTGTGTGTGTGTGTGTGTGTGTCATGGTACACATTTAGTGTCACTTCTCATTGTGATCCTGAGTCTGCTTATTTTAGTCTTAGTCACGAAAGTCAGATTCACCTCATCAAGTGTGTCCCTGTTACCATCCCAGCTTTTTTTCAAACCTTAACATACTAAATTCTGCTTGGGCCACAAAAACTTCTTTCCTCTTGCTGACAGATCCATCAAGGCTTACATGTTTTGCATACTTTATTTTCTTATTCTTCAGTCATCTGGATTATTCGGTATAGTAAGAGAGCATCATTGTAACATAAAAGTGAACTGTAAAAGAAATGTTTAGTGTTAAATTCAAACTTTATTATGTTCTTTTTGCTGTGATTGCTAATTTCAGCCATTTTGTATGAAAATAGTCTCATGGGATTTTTCATTCAATTAAAAGTATCTGAATAAGAATTCATGATTTAGGTAACTAAGTCTGGGTAAAATAATTGACAGTGATAATCTGTCCATTCAGTCACTGTGAAGAAAAATGTGTAATACCCTGAAATTTACATTTTAATGCATTTTTGTAGAAAACTGTTGCCTCCAGTTACTACTCTTCAATTTTCAAGTTTAAACTGTAAAATTTCTGAGACATACTCTCCATATTTTTATAAATATTACAGCAGAAGCAATAAGTAACATTAATTGCAAGTTAGCAGTGTTACTGATGCAAGTAAATATAGCATCAATACAACATCAGAACTAATCATAATATCTGGAGATATAGCTATTCCTCCCATGTTGGTTCAGCTCTTCAGTTGTTGCTCTTCTAGATTCTCAGAAAATCAGGATGCACTACTCCTCTCTCTTGCTCCCAAATTTTATTTCATTTAATCATTGATCTATCTCGCATGTCTTAACTAACCATGACTTCTTTTTCATTGTTTTTACTCAACACTTGTTTTGCTCTTGTGAAAGCTACGTTTCATTGGTTGGTCCATTTTGCTTTTAAGCTTTACATTGAGAAATTTCATTTCTCATATCCACTTTTGTTGGAAACTGCACTGACAGAACCTGAATGAATAAATATAGGCTATTTATTCTTTTGTTCACTATGACTGATGTCCAGACTGCCTTTAAGTCCTCCATCTTAGTCATTGTTAATAGGGATGATGTTGAATATCACAGTAATTTTTCATTATAAGTTTAATTCACACATTTTATTTTCCTTATTATAGTACTGCTATGAACACTGTATGATTTTTGTTAATACGATTAGCGATTGCAAATTTACAATTCAAAGAACCAGAAAATCTGATACACATACGTAGACAAATAAAAGTATATTGACTGTAATGGAACATTAAAAATAAAATATATAAAAAAAACACAGAAAAGGAAACTGTTAGAGATTGTCACATCATTTTGAGCTTTAAAAGATTTCTGTTTGCTGGGACTGTGTGTACATGTGTGTAATACAACAGTCTCAAATAGAAACTTGTACTATCAAGAGATTAAGTAGATGTACTCAGCAAAATTACTAATCACATCAACAAACTATTGGCCATGATATGGCTCACATTATTGAACAAAATATTCCATACTCTTGGGCTGGTAATGTACAACTTCATATTTCTGTTTTAAATAACCTGGGCAACTAACTAAATGCGACTTAATCAAATTAAGGTTTCTGTATGGAAGACATGTCATCATACACTACAATGGTCTGTCAATTTGTGAAAAAAGCTTCACTATCAATTTTTGACACAAACATGTATGAATATGTGTGTGAACTGTTTTAGGATGTTTGCTGCTCCTTGAACTGAATAAATATAAAAATTCTAAAATTGAATTGAATACTCCCTGTTGCAAGAAAAAGTTGTATTTCAGCTGCTTATTTAATCATTATTACAATTAGAAACAATGCATGACTTTGCTGCAGCTCATCAGATAGTATTACATTTATTTGTTCTTTTGTTAATAGTTTCTTAATTTTTGAAAGAGAGCAAGGAATAAATACTATCAGAATAATATTAAAGGTGATTTATTTAATACAAAGCAGTTCAATGTTCTGCATTACTTTTTTGTTTTATTTCCAGAAAAATCATTTGTAGAACAGAATTTTTCTCTGTGAGAATTTCTGATTATTCATATGGAGCAAAGCACTGTATATGCATGTATATACTTCCACATTTTCAGAACTACTATCTGGGAAAACATATCACAAGAAGTTACCTGCATTACCTTTCCAGTGCCTGAAACAGTTGATATTTACTGTATGGCAGTAATTATTTAACTGGAAGTGCATGCTTCATGTTGGACATATGTGGTATTTGATTTTTATTCAGCCTTGCAGCATTCCACTGGATTTCTACCCTATTATGAATAATTTAGGGTTTTGTGTTTGCAGGCTGTTATATGTGATTTTTCTTTAAAGGTTTTTATTTAATATGTTTGTTCTGTTATTTTTAATAGTGTGTGATTTCTTAATTGTACAACAGCACCCACTAACATTTACAAAGGAATGAATTATCTTATGCCCTTAATCCAGGAAAACATCAGGCTTGTTTCTGTTTATAGAAGAGAGGAATTTTGATATTTTTATGTACTACTGGTTACATTCAGCTAACTCACAGTGAAAATTGGTAAAGAAAGATGCATTTTGTTTAATTATGTTGCTCATCTGTGATGTGTGTTGTGTGTTGCATTGGCACTGTTGATTACTGTGGTCTTCTGAGTTATTCTGCTTCACAAATGTCCAAACCAATTGTTGCCAAGCTGCTTTGTGTGGGGGTAACATATTCGTCTTTTTATTGTGCATGCAATGGCATTTGATAGCAGGTGTCTTCATAAGATTTCTAAACATACCATAATAAATGCTTTGTGTATGCTTTCAGAGAACTTACTTCAAAACTGTTACAAGAATACACCATTGTAATAGAAATTTATATGAGTGACTTAATTTGATTTTCTTCTCTGCATGTGACTGTTTCTCTGCAGCAGTGTTGCTTATATACATAAAAATTGTCCCTTATTAATCTAAATTGAAGTTAAGTCATTAATTCTGAGATTCAGTATGTTTTCTATAAATTGCTGTGGTTTCAGTGTTGTTCACATTTGTTCACTTTATAATTTAATATGTAGTACATGGAAACTATTTCAGATCTGAGGCAAAAGTTTCTGGTGTCCAGCTTCCTGTTCTTTTAAGCAAAATACTTCACATTATTCCCACTGCTTTCTTAGAACTCTGTGCAATGCTTTCAGAATGTCAGGCAAAGGACAACATTCAAAGTCTGTTTCTAAGTTATATTTCATTTTTCAGTCAAATTTAACTTATATTGCATACAGGTGGACATGTATAATAAAAATTTGTGTTGTAAGTGCTGAGGACAACACTATGCCTGAATGCTATGTTTTGTTTTTCTTCATCCCATGCTTGTCTAAATACAATATTTTTAACATCTCTTTGTTTTAAGTATGTGTATTTTTTTTTTCAAGGCTAATTCATACCAATATAACATATAGCTTCTGAGTATCGCAGGAATGATCTAACCATAGTTAAATAAGGATTGATTTTGGTCTTCAGATGTAATGCTTTACACATAAAAATAATAAGACATACAAAATAAGTACACAACTACAGATGTTTTCAGAGGCCTCCACACTTCTTGTATTATGTTACTGGAATATTTATGTCTTCAGTTAACAGGAATATTTTCTAGCATACTGTGAGAGGCAACTGATAATGGAACAATTAAGTATGTTAGCAATTTAAATTTTAAACCTGTTTGTCATCAACAGATTGGCTTCTTCTGACCTACAGATTACGTCTTATAACTCCATCACCGATTAGCCATATGTGCTAATTATAAACATCAAATATTTTCCATAGCTTTGATAAGCATTTGTACATAAAGGGTTGTTGTTTCTATTCAGATGTCAGTTGCCTTTTGAAAATGAAACAGCTACATATCAGTTACCTCAAGGCGTAATAAACATGAGCTACCCTTGGGACAGTGAGCAACAAGCGTGGTCCTCATGCAGGAGGCTTGATGCCAACTTCAGTACGGAATATTTCAGCTCAAATATTCCTGCCAACCGCAGTGTGAGATGCGATTCCTGGGTCTACGACCACAGCATTTACAAGAGCAGCACGATTGTGGAGGTGATCGAGGAGCAAAGTCTCTCACTTTTAGACATGTATGCACAATGTCCTTTTCTTGTTCTTCATCACATGCAGTCACTATGTTTGCCTAAATATTTTATGGGGTTTAATGCTGTTTGCAATCACAGGATAATTTGTGCATACAATGTCTAAAAGAATATAACATTCAAAAACAATTATATCAACTGAAAAATTTTAATTTCAAAATCATTATATAACATTCAAAAAACAATTATATGAGCTGAAAACTTTCACTTTCAAGAATCACTATTCAGTTCAAATATTGAATTCTTTTATTTAAAATACAAAAAATAAGACAATTGAGTATTTAATATTCCACAAATGAAGAAATTTTATAATTTCATAACTTGTCTAATGGTAATAATTTGTTTTGAAGTGCTGTGAAAACAAATATTGAGCACTGAGCAGTAAAGCTTTATGTATAATTTCAGTATAGAATTGAAAGCTTCATTTTCTTGGAAGACTAGTGTTCATATAACCTAAACTTTATATTGGACAGGTATAAACAAAACACTTAAAAACTGTTTTTCATTCAGTGTAAAACTGTATCACATGTCAGCTAGACTGGCGCATTTGTTCTTGGTCTCATTTTCATTTTCGTTGTGTCATCAAACAGCTGCATAAAACTCCTGTTTGTCACTGTTGTATTGACATGTTTTCATTGATTTTCCAACTTCTCATTATTTCTCTTCATTTTCTTCTTTTTTTTTACAATTTTGTTTGGTTATTTATGGAAGCACAGGCCTATAAATACATTCTTTATGCTCAGACTTCACACTTCAGAAGTACGTATCTGAATTCATAAGCCGCTATCAGTGTCAGTCCAACAGTTTCCTCTTTTCACAAAGGTTGTTGCCAATTTTCAACAGTAGGTAATGGTTTAGAAAAGTCACAAATTGTTGGCAAGCCTTTGATAACTTTGGCATTGAAATTCAGGAGCGTATTTTGATAAATTTATCTTGTTTTACTCTCGGCCATAGTTGGATAATTGTGGAACATTATTCAGCAGACCCAAAAAGTCCTCCAGTCATTGAACAGAGAAGGAATTGTCAACAGTAAGGATTCTATCAAATGCTTGTAGTCATTATTTGCTGTATAACTGATAAAAATATGAAAATTTGAAGAAAATGATAGATAAATTGATATTAGATACACCCTATGGAATTAATTCTTTTTAAATAGAAAGCCAGAATGATTAATAGTCCCACTGAATTCTGAACACAGTTATGTACAGTTGACTTAGTAGAATAAAGTAGTAGTGTATCAGATGGGTCAATTGGAATGTTTCATACATGGAAGTAAATTCCACATTAGCAGACTTGACATGATTCTGTGTAACCAACCAGGTGCACATGTGGTTTTCAAAGCAAAATAGCTTATTGCTGGACTTGCTGGTTGTTATAAATTTAAGATTGCTGTTGCAATACCCATTACTGTATTGCTAATGAAAATACGAAATGCTTTATGCTTCAGAAGGTTAATAAGGAATGCAATCAATTAGATATGTTTTAAAATAATCACCTCATATGGTTCCAAGATGTTGGACTCGGACTAGATTGTCTCACCAGTTACACATACAAGGTGTCTCACGAAAGATGCCTGGGAGGGGTCTGCAAGTCACATGGCACAGCCACTAGCTGCTGCTACCGCACCTGCTGACCGCCTGACTCTCAGACCCAAATCTGGCGGTAGACGGCTGCGCATGCACTTCTACTGAGTGAAGTGTAAACAACGTTTCCATCTGATTAACTTAAGCTTATGTTTGTTTACAGCAGGTGCTCAGAATGATGTCCCTCTGTGGCAAGAGCAGTCTGACATCTCCTGAAAAACATTAGCAAACACTCGACGAATTTTGGTTGCCAAAATCTGGGAAATGACTAGTCAAACCCTGTCTTCCAACTCTTCAAGTGGGTGGGAATTGCTTTCATCCACCTTGTCTTTTAACATTCCCAAAAGATAAAAACCACACGGATTAAGAGAGTGAGGATTTAGATCTGTAGAATGTGAGGCAGTCAGTCAACTACCTTATCATCAAAAACAGTTCCTATTCCTGTCACAGAAGCATTGGCAATGT
Organism: Schistocerca piceifrons; assembly: GCF_021461385.2. NCBI lineage: Eukaryota > Metazoa > Arthropoda > Insecta > Orthoptera > Acrididae > Schistocerca > Schistocerca piceifrons. Next base: position 536,338,262 of record NC_060138.1, read on the forward strand.
GTGGTCTTGCCTTGTCCTTCACGAAATAACCGTACATCTTTTTGTTTGATGTTAGTTCTCAAAAAAAGGGGGGGGGGCAGTATATTGTTCACATACCTGTCAGAATATAATGTGTCCAATAATTTGTCTTGCATTAATTACACACCACACTCCTGTTTTCACATCATTCAGAAGTTTTTGATGTAATTTGTGAAGATTTTTGGAGCTCTAACATTTATTGTTCTGAGAATTTACATACCATGACAAATGCAGCCATTCTTAATCGTAATAAAGCATCTCAGGACCAACTTCCCTCTCGTGCACAGACTGTAATAGCCAGTTGCAATAACAATATTGAGCAGCAGTATCTGAGGTCTTTGGTTGATGCACTACCATTATTTTGTATGGTTTCAGTTTCAGTTTGTGCACAGCTCTGTGAGCAGATGCTCTTGACACACCAGTCTGAAGTGTCAAACAGTGCAGAGATTTCCTTGGACTTCTTTCTAAGGCCCCCCACACAATGTTGTCTAATTTATTTTCGGATAAAACACTAGGGTCTCTAGGCCTTCATTTTCACTAATATGCGTATCATCAAATCATTGGGAACATGCACACTACGAAATTTTCGTATGAATTCAAGCTGACGTTCCACATATAATTCTGTTTTTGCATAGTTCAACACAAAAAACACTCATTGATCCTTTGTGTATACCATACCAAATGGAAACTCAACAGGAAACTGAAAACAAACCGCCAAAACACTCAGTTGCACAATATAGAAAACGTGTGTGGGTTGTTGATGTCTGACTGGGCTGAGTGATAAATGTGCAGGGAAGCCCCAGACTCAGTGCAGTTGCAATAATGACATCTAGCAACAATATTTTAAGCAATTAACCTTGACAAAAAACTCAAAAGAGAACTATGCATAGTGACAAACTGCATACGCAGTGGCTACAACTGGCAAATGCCCCACGTGACCCGCTGTACCTTTTGGGTGTCTTTCGTGAGGCACCCTATACATTACCACAGTGTGTAGCGATGAACAGAGGAAGGCATACACACATACAGTAAAAAATGTAGGGACTTGAAAACCATTATGAAATTTTCAAAGGGAGGACCTCAGCACTGTTTGACCCAAGCACTGCCATTCAATGAACATTAATACTCTCCATGCACTACGCTGCAAGTTTTAGTACTGTAAGCAGATTTATCATGACTAGCTCCATGCTTTATGGCCACAAAGCCATACAGAGTGGTAGAGCATCATGGTTAGTGAGGAGTACCCCTTTGACTTTTGGATGGTGATCAGCAGGTCCATGTATGGAGGTAGCAAGAAGATTAAGAGTTTTTTGTCACATATCATACATAACTTGACAGCCTGGTGCTATAGTATGGAGTACTATTTTGTATCATTCTCAAGTACTGTCATTTTTCATCACAGACACATTGAAAGTAATTGACACTACAAAGCAGTCCTGCAGCCAGTAGTTTGACTCTCTGTTAGTGTCTGTACATTTTATTGGTCTTGCAGATATTCTGCATTTGTCAGTCCCTGATTGAGAAAGTACAAGGTGCTATAAATTGGAAATGATCCTGCACGAAAATTGAAGCTTCATGTTATTTTAGTTTGTGTTGTGCAAATTAAAAACACCATTGTTCTTAAAGAAGTTTAACTAGCTGTCAAACGTTATTGCTGTCCACCTTGACTATACTGGTGTAATTATTTTCATGACACAATATAATTTTAATATTCATTCATTGGTTATTTCACTAGTAAGGTAATGTGGAACAGAGACAATAAATGAAGCAGCTGAAAAAATATGAGGGTTTTTAAGGTGAGATTTAAGTCATTTAAGGCTGGAATGTTGTAGTATGAAACGGAAATGAAAGTTAGAGAGGTATAGAATGTACCATTATGAAATGAGTGGTCAGTGATTAATATTTTAAATTAATAAATATGCAATCCATCTTACTGCAGGAAACAGTCAGAACTAGCTAATGCATGTGGATGAAACAGAAATCACAAAAAGACAGGTAAAATGAAAATGAGCACATGGAATCAATGGCTAGGAGGCCCCAATTTGGGGAAGTTTGGCTGCCAAGTGGAAGTGTTATTTCATTTGACGCCACATTGGACAACTTGCACACTGGTGATGAGGCTGAAATGATGATAACACCCAGTCCCCAAGCAGAGAAAATCTCCAACCCGGCTGGGAATCAAACTCGGGCCCACTTGCATGGGAAGCAAGCATGTTACCACCCAGCTAAGCAGGCAGACAAAATACAGATGAAACTATGATTCAGTAAAGTATCACAAACCATATTGTGAGCTCCAAACAATGAAAATTCTATTATGATGGTGGTGGTGGTCGTCGATCTGGTAAGAATAATATTTGGTTCATTCTTCAAAATAACAAGTGAAATACTGTAAAAAGTTGAGGAATATCAGCACTTTGAAGCACAGCACAACTTTTAATCCTCCAAGTCTATCATTCCAAGTTTAAATGAAAATATAACTTCAATAACACACAGTCCACTGAAGAAGGGAAGGTAAACAAAACTGTGAAAAAAGGGAAAGGACCACTCTCAAGCAGAAATAACCAAATTATTGCAACAGAATATTGGCCATTGATGGAAAAAACGATGGCTTACGGATCAGATCAACTGAAATTGTTGATTACCAGAAAGAAGAATGATGATCATTCAATTGATGCACCACACAGGAAATATCAGGCAAACTTTGAATAACAGATAGTATATGTTCCAAAGTCAAAGAAAGCATTTCAGCACATACTGAAAATTTCATCAGTAAGCAGGAGAAGATATGATCATATCCATGTAGACCCATATTTTATTTGAAATGTTGTGAATTTTTTATTTTTCCATCCAACAAAGACAAGTATTTGCAAGATGCAAGAGAGGAAAACGAATTAAATTTACTATTTCTACTAATTTGGAAAAAAAAGGATTCCAGGAACCACAGACATGGCTTCATTATAATTTGACATTTTTAACTGAAGCTGTTGACTCTCATGCTGTCTCTGATAAATGGTTCTAGATAATTTGCATACCTGACTTGGAAGATAGAGGCTAGTGGGATGGCACAGTGCTCAAGGCACTGGACTCGCATTTCAGAGGAGCAGAGCTAATGGCCATACAGATGGTTTCTTATAATCAATTAAGAAAAATTCTGGGATGATTCCTTTGAAAAAGATGCAGCTGATTTCATGCCCCATCCTTACCCAACTTCAATAAGTACTCTCTCTAATGATCTCCTCATTGATGAGACAATAAACATTAATGTTCCATCTTTCCTTTGAAGAGTATGTTAAATACAAGAAATTAGGGCTTGGATTTGATTTCTTGCCAATGTCATATGAGGCCATTATCATTTCACCTGCAACACATTTCTCATTGAATTAATTCCATTATTACACACAAATCAATCATTTGTGTGTGTGTGTGTGTGTGTCTGTCTGTGTGTGTGGGTTTTTTTTTTCCCCTGTGTGGTTGGGTCAAGTACAGTTCAGAATTTGCAGCTGCTGTCTGGATCAAATCATCTCAGATTTTCCATCACTCATAATTTTCAATTATCTTCACTGTATTTTACATCTGCAGAACAGTCATTGAATGAATAGTTGTCGTTTTCATATAATGTGAGGTGTTGTTTGATGTTGTTTCTCATATTCCAACCAGTTCTTGTTCAAATAACTTGAAAAGTCCCTATACAAACAAGAGTTGATCACATTGTTCTTAAATAAGAAGTGTTTCTAAATGGACAAAGATTTCTGTCAAAGAACTTTATAACTAAGTTCAGATTAGTGCAAAATAACTTCAGACATAATGTCTGTAATTGCCTTTGATATTTTTTACTCAATAGACAACTGAATTTTGTTAAGGTCCTGTGGTGTAATTATGAAGGATGGTATCTGACATAAATGTTTTCTTGCTTTTCAGTGGGACTTAGTATGTGACAGTGCCTGGCTACGTGCCACAGCAGACTCAATGTTTATGCTTGGTGACATGATAGGCTCGTTTGGATTTGGTTTTCTTTCTGATAGGTAAGAAACATCTTGCTAATGAATGTAGATGTAATTTCATGAAGGATAGTGATATTAATGCCACTTAATTGCATTTTTTGTTTCAGATATGGACGAAAACCGATATTTGTTATTGCTTTGGTGCTACAGATTCTTGGTGGAATACTGGTATCTGTTTCACCACAGTATATTTTCTTCATGATATTCAGACTGGTTGTTGGCATGACTGCTTCAGGAGTTTTCTTAATTGGCTATGTTATTGGTATGTACCGTTCATAAGAATAGACTACAAATTTTTTTCCGTCTCTGAAAACTAAGTGTGCCTTAGTTTTTGGGAAAAATGTTCCCTGAAGATTCATGAATTAACTACAAATAGAATTCAATATGATGATGGACAGGCCTGAGTGTAATACGAATAATGGAAGAAATAAAGAGTAACAACTCATCATATAGTTCAATAAGCACATAAAATCTTGCTTATGCAAATGTTGATCCCTCAAGATTTTTATAATAAATTGAATGGTTTCCTCCTTCCATTGTTTGTATTTCAGCAAGAGAACTCATTATTTATGAGCAGTATCAAAAAGAGGTCGACAGCATACAAATTTTATAATATTAAGTAAGAAATAAAATTCTAAAAAGTTGAGAGGGTGGTCAGTGAATAGCAAACTCTCAATGGATTTTGTTAAACCCTTACATCTATAAAGATTACTGGGTCATTTAAATATAAGTGTGCAAGATTTTTACGTATTTGAAACACTGGCAAAATAGTTTACAGTTGAACATTCAGATGCCTTTGCCCAACAGGTACAATTTTATGGCAAGCAACCACTTTGCCATCATTAGGTACGCTGATGAACTGACCACTTATGACCTGGTGCAGTGCGCTTTTCTCTCTTCCCCCCTTCCCGTGCCTCCTCCCGCCCCTCCCAACTTGTCACTCACATGACCAGGGAGCGTGCTGCCAACATCTGCACTTTTGATTTTGCTGTTGCTCCACCTGTCCACAATGTCAGTTCATTATCTTCTTCGTCTTTTTAATCAGGCCTTGCTAAGGATGTTAGTGCTGTCAAGATTGATTAGCAGTTCCCATACTTGAATCTCAATAAATTTCTTTAATGAACTGTCCCAGACATTATATGTGTGTCAGAACTGTTGTATTGTTGTAATCCGTTCCATGTAATTCTGAAATTACGTTAGGCAATGTTCCACAACTATTGACTTGTTAGGAGGCTGCAGTTTTGTGTGCTGTAGGTGTTGTCAGCAACAACCCTTACCAGTGTACACTGTCTGATCTGCTTATGTCATATGTTATTGGCAGAGGACCTGATAGACACCGGACTTCTGTAATGTGATGTCATCCTTGACACTACTATGCAGTGCTCATGTTTTTAACTGGTGGATGGAGCACAGTCTTCATTTCCCATTTTGAATGAATTCATCCTATCTTTCCGAATAGTGTGCCAAAAAATGGAATGAATGGTAATGACTGCATTCTCTTGAGGTTTCTCTTTTGTTTCTGCTAGTTCTACAGTCAGAGTAGGAAACAGTGCACTCCAAATCTGCTACTGTGTGTATCCATTCTTCCAGAAAACAGATCTCAGACATTGGTTGAGACTCTCATTGCTGGAGAGTGCATGAACCCTATGCAGCAATGTTTTGAGCACACTATTCCTCTGCACTAGGTGATGTCGCCTGCCAGCATGTAACTTTAGAATTCAGACAAAAATTCCAAATCTGGCATAAAGGGTCCACTAATTCTAATCTTCAACAATAAATGAAGTCTTCCAGAATAAAATTACTAACTAGAGGCTCGAAATATAAAATCAAAGATAATGGAATGGTATTACAATGAAAGTATTTTAAATGATGTACTGAGATTTGTCATAATATATTTACTTGCACAAGTATAGGGTTAATTCTTTGTCAGAATCATATATTGTTACCTTTACAGGAAAAAGGAAGAGAAAAATGTAGCTATGATAGCAATATTCCTTTTGATATAACTTTTTATACCTGTAGACACAAAAAGAAAAAGGACAGAGATTCAGAAACATTAAGTGAATGTAATAATACAGCTTTTTTTTTTTACATACATAAGAATGGACCCAAACTAAAGTAAGATTCACAATTTGTCTGTCAAGTTGAAATTAATTTTTATTTCATTAAGTAAGAGGTGTTATTTATAGAAGGAAATACAGGATTTGTTAAATTTTGTGTATGTCTGGTATTGTATCTTTATTCATAATTCCTTCTGTATTGTCAGTTTTAGTACTAATAAAAATGTTATTAATATCAAGAAACTGTAGTATTTTTCACATTGCAGCAATGGAAATGGTTGGACCATCTAGGCGGCTTTTTGCTGGTGTGGCATGTCAGTTTTTCTTCACGTTTGGATATGTACTGACAGCTTTGTTAGCTTACCTCATACCAGATTGGAGAATGTTGCAATTAGCATTCACACTTCCATCTGTATTCTTTCTGTCCTACTGGTGGTAAGTGGATTTTGACAATTTACAGAATTGGTTTTCTCTTGCACTAGCATACTAAATTAAATAAATGGAAGTTGCAGTGACTCCGTACCCTAAGGGTCTCTGGATAATGAAAATACAGGGTGTTCAGAAAGCTGCTGTGTAGTTACGTCATATATTGGAAATGATGTCAACAGGTGGCTAAGCAATCTTGAACCTACTTAATGTTATTCAAAAACAGTTTCTGCAGATCTGATTGTGACATGCTTCTCATATATGCAATTATTTCAGTTTTTAGCCACAAAGCATGCATAGGTCACTGCAACACACTACAATTTCTGCTGCTCTCCAAAGAAGAAACTGTGGAGTACAATGTGGCAATTGTGGGGGCTATAGAATAGATGCATAGTGTTGTTAGCTGTGTGTACAGTAGTGCCATCTTATTGAGACCACAAGTAGCTGATTTCATCTTCCTTTAGCTGGCCAATGAACTTGTGGAGCTTTAAACAATAGTGTTCATGGTTCCTTCAAAAAATAAAGGTCCAATAGCGTGCTATCTGTATATTGCAGTTTTCTGGTAATCGCAATGGCATTTGAAGCACCGTATGAGGATTCTCCATTGGCTATAATCGTGTGTTAACATGACCAGAGAGGTGGAACCATCCCTCATCTTTACAGAAGGTGGTAATCCTTTCAATTAAAGACATTTGTAAACCATTTGCAGTAACAGATTCAATCTTCATGATCTGCACCTTTCATTTATTGCACAGCTGTCATTTTATATGAGCGTTTAGTTTAGGTGATCTTACAGTTCATTTGATATCTAATACTGAGACTCTCTCTCCAAATTTCTCAGTAAGTCAATGAACCACATTACAATGAGGGACAGCTGTTTCTGGTAATTTTTTAGCAAATGCCTCCTTTATTTATCACCTTTTTGAAATATGTGCTCAACAAGAAAAATATGTTCCTCAGTTGAAAGCACCATAATTTAAAAACAAATTGAACATCAAAGCAGTACACATCACATTTAATAGCTTTCATCCAATGAACCACACACTGAAATGCTGCACAACAGCAGAACAAATTAAAAAAAAAATCACTGTGAACTTTGTTTCAAACTTCCAACATAATCCAGATTCATAGTCCAGTACACAGCAACTTTCTGAACGCGCTATATAAGAAGATGAAAATTAGCTGTTGCTACTAGTTTTATGCATTAATGAAGAGAATTCTAATTTTTGAAATTTGTTATCTTCTTTTGTCTCTCCTTTTATAATATGTATCATGTAATGTTTATTTGGTTACCAATGTAAGTAAGCAAGAATCTTCGTGATGGATTAAAACCATATGCCAAATCAAGATTCAAACCTAGATACTGCCTTTTTTTTTAGTGCCATTTGTACTGCCTCAGCTGTCTGGGTGTGCAGCAGCACACATGCCATAATTCAAATCTGCCAGTACCACTTTTCTGGTTTTAAAATTTCATAGAAACACTTTTGCATAGATAATTGCATAAAAAGATTGAATTATAATTCCCTGGTAAAGAACATGTCACAGAACAGCTTAGCCACATCTTAGCGGCTGTTATCAGACTAAATTTTTCACAGCAACATGAGAGGTAAACCATTAAGTATCTACTACAAATAATTTTGTTGATAAAATTAGCTCATCGCTAGACATCTCACTGCATGCCACAGGAATTTTTTGTGACTTATCAAAGGCCTTTGATAGTGTGAATCATTCCTTGCTACTCTCTAAACTGGAAAAGTATGGAATTGGGGACACAGTATTAGATGGTTTCAGTCCTATCTAACTAAACAAAGACAAAGAGTGGTTATAACATCAGAGAGAGGAACAAGTACTTCAAAATGGAAAACGGTTTCACATGAAGTACCCCAAGGTTCTGTCTTAGGTCCCATTCTGTTTTTGTTTTACACAAATGATCTGCCACTTAATATTGAGTGTCTATCAGTTTTATTTGCAGATGACACATCTTTAATCATTGAACGTAACAGTACTGATCAAATTCCGCAAATTGTATCACATACTTTAGAAAAATTAGAGACCTGGTTTGATTTAAACAAGTTAAAATTAAACTTGGAAAAGACTCAGTTAATGCAGTTTAAAAGAAAGCAAACAAAATTAAATTATATTCAGGTCAGTCACAGAAACCAGGATTTGCAGGATGGTAGCTGTGTGAAATTCCTATGCATGCAACTAGATAAAAATCTATCATGGGGATCACAGATAAAGTACCTTGCAAATAAATTAAATAGCCTAGTATTTGCAATGAGGATATTGTTCATGCTACCAGTATGGGCATAAGAAGTATATCACAGCTACTTTGAGTCAGTAATAAGGTATGGAATTATATTTTGGGGTGACTCAAACCATATGTATCGAATACTAAAACTTCAGAAAACCATCATTAGAAATATGCACAATGTAGGGCAAAGAAAATCATGTCACCAACTCCTAAAAAATCTAAGTACATTGAATGTTCCCTCACTATACATATATGAGCTGATTATCTTTTCACACAGTAACCTTGATTTATTCGTAGCAAATCATTTTCAATATGATTACAACACCAGAAATCAAAATAATTTTATGCTTCCCACCCACCATTTAAAACTTTATGCTCAAACTCCACATTATATGGGTATGAAAATTTATTACAAAGTGAAAGGAAGAGAATTAGTCAGCATAAATTTAGAAACACTGAAAAGTCCTTAGATGAGAAACTAGTGCAGAAATGTTACTACTCAGTCGAGGAATTCATAAACGACAACCTGAAAATTTGAGCAGGAGGGAGAAAGTGCTTAGGACTGCTAATCTTTAAAAGTTTGTTGCTTTTGAAAAAAATTATTAAGTGCTTAATTAAGTAATTATTCAGTGCTGTATGTTATATTACTTGTATTATTAGGAAAATTGTAAACCAGTTTTTGTGTTTCGATGAGTCTCCTGTACATTAAGTCAATGGTTTAAAATGGTATGTTATAAGATAATAAACTACTATTCTATTCTATGTGCTGAGAGAATAAAACTTTATGCCAGAGTGGTACTTTTATCTTGTCCTTAGTATTTCACATACACCACTAACACCAATAATATCTTTTGTAGAGTTTAGATGGTAGGAAGAGGTAGATTAATGCTATGAGATCGATTTTGTATTTGCCTGGGTATCAGATTTCATTGAATCCTTAGAACATGTATTCAATATGCAGGTGGGATCCCAGGTAAGTTGGTTGTAGTAATGACACTTGAGCAGACTGTGAAATAAGATTGATGGTATTTTATTTGTAATATTGCTGAACACATGCAGAATACATTATCACACACCAAAACCAAAGAACAAACTAAACTGTAGAGAAAAACTCCAGAGATATATCTCAACTCAAAGAATGTGTGCCAAAGATAACTGCACACTATGACTGTACACAAGAAGTTGTTGTTTGGAGGTGAAGTCCCCGATCTCCTCCTCTTCCTCCTCCTCCTCCTCCTCCTCCTCCAGTGCAGAGTGCTCCTGGGAAAGGCTGGTGATGGCATTAGAACCACTGTGCCTGAGTGTGACCAACCTTGCTGTGGCAGACTACAAAGCAGAGCACAACTGGACCATTTCTTTAACATCCACTTCTGACTAATTTTTGTGGCTAGGGGCTTGCAAAGGAAACCTACTGCACCATTTTTCACAGGTAAGATGGAAGTTTGGTGTCCTCCAATTCCATGTGACATTGACAGAGGCACAAAGACAGTTTGGCTGGGAGGAGGGGGTGTTCCTGTGAACCCACCCTTAGAATGAAGGATGGTTTTGGTTGGCATCTTACTGTCTCAGACACTGTAGAACTTTTTAGGCATCCTCCAATGATAAGTGACTGATGTTGGATTGTGGTTTTGTCTTGCAGCTCTTTGTCCTTGTAACATTAGAGTTACTAATAGTATTGGAAATGATAGCATGTACACCATTATTTGCATTTGCGATGGTGACCTGCATTATGTAGTGTGATTCCTTGTTAGTTGTTTGTGCCTTGTGCTGGACCAAACTAGGTTCCTTCTTCTCACATGAATTCCATCTGATATATTCTGCACTGATTGTTCACATATGTCAACTACATTTGTTACAACTTCCTTCTGCAAGTGACCGACAGAAGATTTTTCTGGGATGAGCACTTATCTTCTTCAGTTTTCCTGTTCACATTTTAGCAGCATTCAAGACTCTTGTTTTGGAAGATAATTTGGATTGTAAATCTTGGTTTTTGTCATATAATTCTTGTTTCTCTTCTTTTTTGTCTTTGTACTTCCTACTCATGGCATCCAAATTGTTTCAAAGAATGGCAAATAGTCTTTAGCTGGTGATTAGTAAATGCTCTGGAACAGGTGCGGCTCGTGGTTTCTATACTGGAGAAGGCTGCGGCATTTATCGATTAGAGCTAACATAGACCTCGGGTTACGCTACAGATTAGTCTGACATAAACAACTAAGAATTCAGGGGGAGGGGGATGGGCAGATCACTCTCTACCCACAATTTTACGTACTGTATGGTCTATAATCAGGTATTAAATATCATTAGAAGCTAACTTCGAGTTAAAATCTTTAGTTAGTGTTTTTATACATCATCATTACATTTTCTGACACTTTGCAGCAAATCATATGAAAAGACACGTTTCGGAGAGGTCTTTAATGCGATGAATGTTAACTTTGCAGCTGCTTAATATTTTTGGTGTTTTCATTTCTAAACTTAAGGCGTTTATTGTGGTTTACCTCCAAAGCTTGCAGTTTACGAGTTTGCATGACGGTACTGTGATGTTTTGGTGATGTCACAGGTCTTGTGCTGTGATGGGATGGCATGAGCAATCTGTGCAACTGCCATATTACCTCATAAATTGATTCCAGGAGTTCATTTAGAATTGTGTTCGATAGGTCTAAGAAAACACGGTTTTCTGATTTCTCAATGTGCTGCTTCAAGACGCAGTCCAGTTCTGCCATAAGATTGACTAATCCTCGAAAAATTCCTGGGTTTTTGGAATCTTCTGTTTCGTCGTGGCCCCTTAAGGCAAGCTGCAAAATTTAATACAGTCCATCAGTTTACCCAGAATATACCGATTTTTTGATACATTTTCATTATATATCTTTATATTACGGCGGTAAGCACTGTCTAATTGGCACATAATGTCCACTTTCCCTAGCATTGAAAACTCAATTAAACCATTTAAATGTTTTTCACTGGAATTATGTTTTTTTCACCTTTGCGTGAAAATTCTTTAAGTCAGTGATACCAGTTTCAGTCCAGGCACTATCAGTACTATTTGTAAGAAGACAGGTGAAACAGAAAAATGCATTTTTCACTTCACAACCACTCAGCTGCATCGTACATTGCTCTATTAAAACTGCGTTTGTATCCTTGCCTAGATTTGCACTGTTTCTGTTCTTGATTGATCGTTAGATCGGGCCTGGGTGCACCAAGTTCTTTCACTTTCATCCTATGGCCGTGTTCCAAGTTTTTACCTATTAAATTGCACACTGAATTCATATTGCGCTGAGTTCACACTCGCGGTATGTCACAGATATTCACAAGCAAGTAAAACTCGCTAAAATCTTTCAAAATACACTCCGAAAAAGAAACTTGCTAATATCACATCGTATCAACAAAAGCAGTCAGCATCAGCAAGCAAGGAAAGTAAAGTAACAGGACAAATTTCACGCGCTTTGTCCTCTAATCATTTATGAAACTCTTGCTAGATGGCAGTACTGTTATGTTACTGTAGTCTAGTGCACTCTGGCGGAGTATTTGCAAACTTATTCTAAATGTAGATAAAATAGCCAGTGGCAGAAACAAAACAACTACATAAAACATTATCAAAACAATAATACTAAACGTCGATTAATGACCCATTGAAGCGTGCAGAGACAGAGATTGGATAGCGAAGTTTCGGCCACTCTACAATCCTTTATTACATAGATAGTGGAACGTGAAAACATGTGGTTGTTAGTATGACACCCATAGGCTGCAAGCTCTGAGCCTTCGGGTTGCCCATAAAGAGCAGTACTATGCAGAAGCCACACCCCCAAACTGCTACTACATGCAGCTTACAGACGTTCCAAGGCGCAGCCTAAACACTACTAACCGTATGGAAAACATCTGTCGATACAAACAGTTCCAAAAACGTTGACCGTCGTTATTTTAATCGGACTGGGAAATATGCGAAATTCGTCCTGATAATTTAAATTATGTAATAAGTTCTTGCGAAATTTACTTTAACATATATTTTGGGGTGGCTCCGCCTCAGAGCCGTTAATTACGAGCCGCACCTGCTCTGGAATCTGCAGACCTCATGCAAGTATGTGTAGATGGTCTGCCAATTATGCCTGTCATTGGCTGAACTTTGCCATTTGCTAGTTCGGAAGAGAGGTTGAACTGTCTTAAGAAATCTGCACCTGATATCACCTCATTCATGTCAATTGTCAAATGCAAGGTGATTGTTTTGTGTAGTCTAAATGTCCATTGTGCATGTAGCTATTCCATCAAATTTAATCAAACAATGGAAAATCCGGGATGGAATGTAACAATATTATGAGAAGGAAAGTTGCTACTCACCATATAGTGGAGATGCTGAGTCGCAGACATGCAAACACAACTCACACACTCAACTGCAGTCTCGGGCAATTGAAACCCCACTGCGAGCAGCAGCACCTGTGCATGATGGGAGTGGTGACTGGATAGGGATAAAGAGGAGGTTGGGATAGGGAGGGGGAGGGTTAGTATGGTGAGGTTGGCGGACAGTGCTGCAGGTTAGACAGGGGGCAGGGGAGTGGTGGGGAGGGGGGGGGGGAGGGAATTAGCAGAAAAGTAGAGCAATGAAAAGACTGGGTGTGACCCGGTGGAATGACGGCTGTGTAGTGCTGGAATGGGAACAGAGAAGGGGCTGGATGGGTGAGGACAGTGACTAACAAAGGCTGAGGCCAGGAGGGTTATGGCAAAGTAGGATGTATTGCAGGGAAGTTTCCACCTGCACAGTTTAGAAAAGCTGGTGTTGGTGGGAAGGATCCATATGGCACAGGCTGTGAAGCAGTCATTGAAATGAAGGATATCATGTTTGGCAATGTGTTCAGCAACAGGGTGGTCCACTTGTTTCTTGGCCACAGTTTGCCAGTGGCCATTCATTGGAACAGACAGCTAGCTGGTTGTCATGCAGTCAGTGACACTGGCATTGTCTGTCTGCTAATGAGAGCCACTTTCAAGACATAAAATAACCTCCCTCCCAAGTAAGAATTGTAATGATATACCATTTTGTTCCATTAATATTGACTATCAAAAACTGTGTACATTTTTTGACCCCACTGTATGTGGTAGTAACTTCTTTAAGCAAAGTGTCAAAAGCATGCTGTCTGGCATGTTTTCTAGGTCTATCAGCTCCCTTAAGTGTCTCCAAAACTGATTAACGCATTCTGTTGCCCAATTTCTCTGCTTCTGTCATGACTGAGTTAATCACTGGGGCAAGGTTGCTTTTACCATATTAGATTTGCCAGTGGCAGGCATCAGTTGTAGCACATCACTAATAATATAAGCATTTCACAAATATTGATGAATAATGCACAAACCTTCAAAGAACCTTCCACTATGCTGTGGTTGTAAAGGACGATTTCTGTGATGGCAAACCATGTTGTCAGGTGATCTGGATGGAAAGAAGGTAGTTTAGGTAGAAATCACTGTCACACACAAACTCTGTGAAAATCATTTCTGCTTGCTACTTGTTCTGTCCCAGAATGAGGTTTTCACTCTGCAGCGGAGTGTGCGCTGATATGAAACTTCCTGGCAGATTAAAACTGTGCGCCCGACTGAGACTCGAACTCAGGACCTTTGCCTTTCGCGGGCAAGTGCTCTACCATCTGAGCTACCGAAGCACGACTCATGCCCAGTCCTCACAGCTTCACTTCTGCCAGTATCTTGTTCTGTCGATCTGAGAGCTTTGGTGAACAAATTTCCATCAACCATATCCAATGCAGATGGAATCCTGGGAATCTTCTTGTGTGGCCCAGCCAGCTAGACTCCACATTTTTGTACTATCAGGTTTGGCTACATTACCTCTAGTATGGATGCACTAACAAAAGTACCTGGAATGATGTTTCATGGGTGTGAATTTCCAGGAATCACAGAATTTTCTATGTGAACACTGCCTTGTAGTTGTAGAACGATTTGAATCATTTTTAAAGTCACTGAGAAGATCAAACTCTGCCAAACATTTTCCATGCAAATGTTTTATGTTGTTGACACTTGGAGAAAGTTGCATTAGTTCATCACCTTGTTTTCACAATATTCGCTGCTTGTTCAGAGTTGTGAAAACTCTTGAAAAGCCACAATTAAAGTCATCATACAACGAGAATTCTCCAAGAAAATGTTGATAATTGGAACAGGATTTTTCATTGTGAAGCAGCTGGTTGTATACCTCATATTTTTCTGAAAATCATTTGCATTCTTGTCATACAGTTCCAGGTAGACTCCCGGCAGTAATGAGACCTGAGCAGACTGCAGAATAAGATTGACGGTATTTTATACACCATATTGCCAAGCACATGTACACATTCCAAAAACAAAGAACAAACTGAGCTGTAGAGCAATGCTCCAGAGATATCTCAACTCAAAGAATGACTGCCAAAGACTGCATCTGTATGCAAGCTGTTGTTCAAAGTTGACATCTTCACGTATAAATGAAACATTCTGAAACTCTTCCAGAATGGATGCTACACCTTTCTGCTATATACACTCCTGGAAATGGAAAAAAGAACACATTGACACTGGTGTGTCAGACCCACCATACTTGCTCCAGACACTGCGAGAGGGCTGTACAAGTAATGATCACACGCACGGCACAGCGGACACACCAGGAACCGCGGTGTTTGCCGTCGAATGGCGCTAGCTGCGCAGCATTTGTGCACCGCCGCCGTCAGTGTCAGCCAGTTTGCCGTGGCATACGGAGCTCCATCGCAGTCTTTAACACTGGTAGCATGCCGCGACAGCGTGGACGTGAACCATATGTGCAGTTGACGGACTTTGAGCGAGGGCGTATAGTGTGCATGCGGGAGGCCAGGTGGACGTACCGCCGAATTGCTCAACACGTGGGGCGTGAGGTCTCCACAGTACATCGATGTTGTCGCCAGTGGTCGACGGAAGGTGCACGTGCCCGCCGACCTGGGACCGGACCACAGCGACGCACGGATGCACGCCAAGACCGTAGGATCCTACGCAGTGCCGTAGGGGACCGCACCGCCACTTCCTAGCAAATTAGGGACACTGTTGCTACTGGGGTATCGGCGAGGACCATTCGCAACCGTCTCCATGAAGTTGGGCTACGGTCCCGCACACCGTTAGGCCGTCTTCCGCTCACGCCCCAACATCGTGCAACCCCCCTCCAGTGGTGTCGCGACAGGCGTGAATGGAGGGACGAATGGAGACGTGTCGTCTTCAGCGATGAGAGTCGCTTCTGCCTTGGTGCCAATGATGGTCGTATGCGTGTTTGGCGCCATGCAGGTGAGCGCCACAATCAGGACTGCATACGACCGAGGCACACAGGGCCAACACCCGGCATCATGGTGTGGGGAGCGATCTCCTACACTGGCCGTACACCACTGGTGATCGTCAAGGGGACACTGAATAGTGCACGGTACATCCAAACCGTCATCGAACCCATCGTTCTACCATTCCTAGACCGGCAAGGGAACTTGCTGTTCCAACAGGACAATGCACGTCCGCATGTATCCCGTGCCACCCAACGTGCTCTAGAAGGTGTAAGTCAACTACCCTGGCCAGCAAGATCTCCGGATCTGTCCCCCATTGAGCATGTTTGGGACTGGATGAAGCGTCGTCTCACGCAGTCTGCACGTCCAGCACGAACGCTGGTCCAACTGAGGCGCCAGGTGGAAATGGCATGGCAAGCCGTTCCACAGGACTACATCCAGCATCTCTACGATCGTCTCCATGGGAGAATAGCAGCCTGCATTGCTGCGAAAGGTGGATATACACTGTACTAGTGCCGACATTGTGCATGCTCTGTTGCCTGTGTCTATGTGCCTGTGGTTCTGTCAGTGTGATCATGTGATGTATCTGACCCCAGGAATGTGTCAATAAAGTTTCCCCTTCCTGGGACAATGAATTCACGGTGTTCTTATTTCAATTTCCAGGAGTGTATTTAGTGAAGACTGCTGCTTTATCAGCTAAATGATTCTGTAACAGCTGATCAAATTTCTTTTATTTTAATTAAATTGTTTAATGATGCATGTGTTGATGTCCACTAATCATGAAATGCTTTCTGTTCAGGTTTGTTCCGGAGTCTACGCGCTGGCTTTTGTCCAATGGAAGGAAAGAACAAGCACAGCAGCTTATTGTAAAAGCTGCTAAAGTAAACAAAGTTAAAATTCCTACTGATGTTCTTGATGGCCTGTTGTCTGAAGAAAATGAGAAACCATCGTCAGAGAAGAAACCAATACCTGAGACTAAAGTAACAAAACCATCAATTTTGGACATTATGCGATATCCCAATCTTCGTAAACGATGTCTCAACATATTCTTCAACTGGTAAGTAATATATATGTTGATATTAATCATTTTTCATTACATTAGTTTGTTATTCTGTAGGAAAATCATAGTAGAGAAGCCTGTAGCTAATGAATAATACAGAATATTTAAAGTGTAATGAATATATTGAGACAGTTAAAAATTTGTGCCTGAGCAAGACTTGAATCCAGATTTCCTGCTTTTCGTGAGCAGTTGCCTAAACCATTTGGCAATCTGGGCTTGTCACCAGGCATGACACAGACATTCACTCATGTTTTTGAATGCTAGGTGGAGATTAGGGAGAGAGAGATGCTATTTTTTGAGTTCTTTCATGTGCGAAGGCATCATCCACTATTAATGTGCATGTAAATGGTTGCCATTCCTTACTTATGTTAATTTTTTAAATCTGCAATTCCCGTTACCATAATATTTATGAAGCTAAAACTGAAGAGATTTCTGGTATTACAGTATATGTTTAATTACCTAAATTTGCTTCTTTATTTTTTCAGTTTATTTTATTTTTTATTTATTTATTTTTTGCCACAAAATCCCAAAAAATTGCCACAATATTCCATACATCAGCACATTACATTAGGGTAATGGTTGTCAATTTAAAAAATCAGTAAAGTAACTTCCTAAGCTTCTACAGTTGTTAAATTTATTTTTACATGAACATTAATTTATTTGAACATTAACCTAACCACTACATATACTTTCTATTAACAAATAACAAACCAGTTACATATTGATTATGAACTAAATGACTTTGGTTTACTCTATACTCTGAGTGTCATAGTATATAATTCCACTATTTTCTTGGTTGCTTGTATGGTGTTCCTAAACTATTCATGCATGAGTTACTGTCCTTTCATGATGCTTTCCTTTTTTACAATAACATAATGTCTAAATGTCATCTTGTTCATAGCTGTCCCATTTCATTAGCACAGTCATCCTCTGGTGTAAACTAACATAAAAGGAGAACAGAAAATTGAGTTCTCCTTCCTTGATAAATTTATTCTGTTTCCATTGCAACAGGTTTGTCAACAACAGTGCCTACTATGGTCTTTCATGGAACACATCTAACCTGGCAGGAAACCAGTACTTAAATTTCTTTATTTCTGGTGCTGTAGAAGTTCCTGCATATACTTTTTTACTGTTCACCCTCAATAAATGGGGCCGAAAATCAATTCTGTGTTCTTGTATGCTTCTGGGAGGAGTATCTCTGCTAGCTGCTCTTGCTGTACCTGGAGGTGAGACATCATGTATTTGTATTAATATAGAGTGCACATAGATACTATTACTCATGATATACTAAGCTGCTGTTCTCTTTTGCTGTAGAGATGACATGGTTACTGGTGACATTTGCAATGATAGGCAAAATGGCAGTAACTGCTTCATATGGTACAATATATATATTTACAGCTGAACAGTTTCCCACAGTTGTACGAAATGTTGCACTTGGTGCAAGTTCTACTTCAGCACGAGCTGGTGGAATGACTGCACCATTTATCAACTTACTGGTGAGTTATTATTCAAATATGTTTAGTTCCTGATAAAGACACATTTTGGATATTTATGATGTTTGATGGTTCAAGTACAATACAGTAAGTCTCAAGATGCTCTTTTTTCATGGCTGGACCATATAAATAAGATAGATCTTGCAGAATTATTCAAAACCCCATCTTCTAAATTTCATTTCAATAACTTAAAATTATCTTAGCAATTTATTATTTGGCTTCACTCTAGATCACACCTTAACTTATTTAATTCCTACTGCATTACATGTCTTGGCCTACTGCCATCAACAGATAGGGTAAGTAAAATGAAAAACACCCAGATGAGAAGCAAGAAAAACACGCTTTAATGTTCCATGTAAATGAAGTGGCGTATATAAATTGAAGACAGTGTTCAGTACATAGTCTCAAGTTAAAATCATACCATCTCCATGACAATCGTGCAACAACTGCTTTGCATATTTGCATATTTGTAACAAAATTTGAAAATATAAAACCAAGAACTTAAACAGAGGACAATAATAAAAATGTAACAAACTTAAATTCTAAAAACATCCTTCTGCTCTCCAAGTTAACATACAATGAGCATTAATTAAAATGTATATTAAAAATTAAAATAAATTATGAGTTACATGCAAATCTACTGCTAAGACCATTTTTAACCACCCTCACTTGGAAGATTAGCTATATTGTACTCCATGATTCTTGCACTTTTTTAATGGGATAAACTGACTGGGCAGACAATATTAAGAGTAACCTTAAACTTTTTCAGATGTTTCAGTTATCTATAATGAAGTACTATCTGGAAAATCCTGACCAAATATTCAGTTCCACCTTGATAAGATTGCAAAGTGGAGCAAAGATTGACAACTTACTTTAAAAGTTCACAAATGTAAAATAGTGCACTTTATTAAGTGCAGAAATGTATTAATTTATGACTACAAAATAAGTGGGTCACAACTACAATCAGTCAACTTATACAAATACTTGGGTATAACAGCTTGTGGGGATGTGAAGTGGAATGGTCAAGTAGGCTGAGTTGTAGTTAAATGAAGTGGCATGACTTAGATTCATAGGTAAGATACTAGGGGAAAGCAGTCAACCTGCAAATGTAATTGTTTACAAACCATGTGGTCAAGTGGGAAGAGGATCATACCAAACGGGAGTAACAGGGGATATCAAACATATGCAGTCAGTGTCAATAGCCACAAGTTTGCTTGACCCATGGGAGAGCATTATGAGAATATTGGAAAACTGAACTGGCAGACACTAGAAGACATACATCAATTTTCATATGAAATCCTGTTTCCAAAGTTGAAAGAATGTCAATAACTGAGGATATAGGAATATACTACAGCCCACCTTATGTATTCTGCCGGCAGGCACATCAAAGAGAAAATTGGGTTAGTTACAACATGTACAGGGGCATCCGAGTAGTCATTCTTCTTGTGTTCCATACACAAATGGAATGGGAAGAAACTCTAATATGTAGTACAATTGGATGTAACCCCTGCCATGCACTTAACATTGGTTTGCAGAGTAAAATTTGTCATTATAAATCAAAATAGAATATTCAGTTAGGAACGGACAATAATTTGAAGCAACTACTAGACAACTGACAATCTAATAAGATTCAATATGACTGTGATTGCTAACATTAACAAAATATTTTATTAAAGGAAATACACTTAACATTTAAACAGCATTTATCTGACATTCAAAGCACCCAGTAGTATTAGCACCATAATATGACCCCTGGTTCACTTAAGATGTGAATTATGAATGTGATGTATAATACTGCCCGTGAAGGAAGGCTTATCTCAAAAGTGTAGAATTTAATGTTGAAATTATGACAAATTTTATGTTGGCCAGACTGGGTGGTATTTTCCTATTCCTTTTTGGAAACACACACAGGAAAAAAATAAAGCTACATCATCTGCCTGGTCAATGGTGTTGTATAGGCCACATCCAAATGAATTTCAACATTTTACATAGGGAGTCAAAGGACCATACTTAGACTGGTCTAGTTAATGTGAAAAATGGGGATGTGATGCATGGAGATGAAGGTAAGTCAACATTCGGAGGACACTTAATCTAAACTGATATACAAAGACGAACTAAGAGACCATTGACTATTATATGAATGCACAGTTCTCATCAATGTCCTCCTTGCTTGCTACTTTGACATTCGTGGTGGAGGTCGAACATGACTGTCAATTCACGCTGAAGGTGGTGGATTCAAAGCCTGTCAAGGTGAATCAATTGTATGAATGTATGTTGTCTGTTCCTTCCAGAATGGCCAAAAGAACAGACATTATGCAGAATCCACAGCAGTGATATATGTTATGTTAATTGACTCCACACAGTCTTTATGCAGCTGACACCGTGAATTCCTCCCCTTTCCTTTCATTCATCCCCTCCTCTGCCTTTAATTTACGTAGCATGTATCACAATGTTGGAGTTCACATAATGTCTGCTCTTTCTGACATGTCCGAAAGAGCAGACACCACCCATTCATATCCCTGATTTTCCTTGATGGGCTATGAATCCACCACCTTCAGTGTGAGTGCACAAACAAGTTTAATGTCATGGGGGAATCTTGGGGAACAAAGTAACGAGCAAGGAGGAAATGGACAGGGACTGCAGATAGGTGGCACTATGCTATGTGGGTCGGGCAAGGGGCATATCGAGATAGTACGTGAAATTGTTATAAACACTGCTTCCTGGCTGGTTCAGTGGTTAATGCAGCTGGCCAGTAAACAAGAGATTCCTCACTTGAATCCTGGTCCAGCACACATTCTCATTTGTCACTGCTAACTCCGCATAAAGTCCTGCTGCAACTGACATTATGAATTCCTTACATCCCTTCCCTTCCCTTCCCTTCCCTTCCCTTCCCTTCCCTTTCCTTTCCTTTCCTTCCTTTCCCTTCCCTTCCCTTTCCTTTCTCCCACCCTCCACACTCAATTTACACAAGGCCATTGACTGTTTGGTCATATGACTTACTGTTCTATAAGTATTCCCTGTACCTTCCAATAAATAATAAAGTGAAGAACCAAAAAAAGTCTTAATCACATAATCAGGTATTTATTGTTTCAATTCAGGGCTTTCTATATTGACTAAGTGTGATAGTGTATCTAATCATGTCTGACCTGTTAAGACGTTTTCTTGGAGATCACAACTAACTACTTCACTTCTTTCTCCATTCCTTGTTTGTCTAAGAAAGTATGATACTGTAAACCATAACAGTGACATTGTTCCTCGTATTCTGGCAAGTTATTTCCATTTTATGAACAAAATTTCAACAATCTGAGTTTTGCTCTTATGTGTACTCACTGCCTGGACCCTCCAGGGGGTCCACAACTCTTCTGTGGATACATGCGTGGCGAGCACGGTACCTCAAGCTAGTGCAGCTCTTTCCTTAAGGCCTGCATACCTTCTCTTTCCACCTCCCCCCCCCCCCCCCCCCCCGATCACCCCCCCCCCAATCCCCTCCCTGCTCCTCCCCCCACCCCCCCGATCCCCACCCCCTTGATCCTCCCTCCACCTTACCCCCCCTCCCCCTTGCCATTTCCCTTCCTCTTCTCCCTATCTTTGGGAGTATGTTTTGTGCCTACATCTGGGACGGGCACTTGTGACTGTAAGATATGGTTTCTCTTTTCTTCTCTCTATACTGGAAAGTTTCTGTCCTCCCTTTGTCCTTCTCTTTTCCTTGTTCCTTGATTCTTCTCTTCACCTTCTTCTCCACTGAGGCATTTGAGACCTCTTCTTTTCTTTCTTCCTCCCTTTCTTTCTTCCCCCCTGTGCATGTCTGAAGGCCGATCCATGCGTAGCCAGTGATGGAGTAACACGTAATTCCCCACCCCAGGTAGACAAGTAGGACATGTATGTACCCCCTAGGAAAGGCCAGGCCCAGTGAGGGGTGATTACCTAAGCTGGTACCTTTCGAACGTGCCAATTGGTCCCTACAGCCGTTTCTCGGGAGGTGTGACCTGAAGTGTGGACAATCACCTAAGATGGGAGTGCCCTCAGAGAGCCCCCACTAGGAGACTGGTAATCATGGGGGATACTTTCGCAATGGTTTCCTCTACTTCTACAACTTCTGCCCACAAGAGAAAGTTAGATCTGTCTTGGCCACCTACAATTCTTCCATCCATACCAAAGTTCCTAGTTGTTTCTCGGTCTGACAAAGGTTGAGGTTTCTCCACTGTCAACCCTTTCATTATTCAGAAAAGTGTCGATACAGTTGTAGGTCCGATAAAGTCTTATTCCTGATTACAAAATGGCACCTTGTTGTTAGACACAGACAGTGCCCTCCAGGCACATAGATTGCTTTGAACTACACTGCTACACTCCTTCCCTGTCTGAGTGGAAGTGCACCGTATTTTAAATTCATCACACAGGGTGGTTTATACAAGATCACTCAACAGATTATCAAATGAGGACATCCAAAATTACTTGTCTGACCAGGGTGTAACGGCTGTACATCGAGTCATGAATAGGGTTGACAAGGAACTGGTACCAACCCACACTCTCTTCTTGACATTTGACAGTTTTCAGCTTTCATCAAACATTAAAGTGGAGTATGAGATCATTTCAGTTCGCCCTTACATCCCCAACCCTATAAGTCGCTATCGGTGTCAGCGGTTTTATCATACCAGCCAGTCGTGTCCCAATACGGCCAAATGTGTTGCATGTGACAGGGATGCCCATGAGGGTGATTGTCCATCTCCATCACCTCATTGCATCAACTGTATGGGCAACCACACTGCTTCCTCTAGAGATTGCCCTATTTTTAAAGATGAACGAATTATTCAGGAAATCTCAGTGAAGGAAAAGGTGTCTACCCTTGCTGCTCGTACGTTTTGACCAGCAGAAAGCCCACTGTGCTCCCAGTGGGTAAATACAGCACTGTCCTCGCCTCTCCTTGACCTACTAAGCAGGCAGCCATGCAGACATGCAATCTCACCTTTAGCTCCACAGCCTAAAGATCACCCATTCAACCGCCCCACTATCACCTTCTCACTCTAAGGCTCAACCTTAATTGGCTCCTGCCAAATCATCGATGCCCAGACTTCCAAAAAAAAAGAGCCTACTTGTGAAGATTTTTTTTACGTACCCAGACCTCACAACCATTGACTAGTCCCTCATCTCAACATCCTGCTTCCAAGAAGGCTCATAAGAAACACAGTTCCTCTCCTTCTCTGCCATGGCATGTCTCTTCTACAGTGTCACCCAGTGGTAGCCGACCTCAGCCGTCTTCCATGTCACCAAGACGCACTGCTGGCAGTTGATAAACCAGCCAATCACTGGCGGCAGGAGCTACTCCCGAACAACCTATGGATCAGGCAGGATCTTCTGTCTTTGGCTGAATGCCGTTCCATGCTGTCAGCTGCCGGCTGCCGGGTCTCAGTGGTCATTGAATTGATGGCAACCGTGGTGAGATTTTTCCGTTTTCTGTCCACCCTATGTCAATTATCCATTGGAATACCCACAGAATTTGCTCCAATTGGGATGAATTGTCGGTCCTCTTACAATCCCTCTCTGGTCATCTTCTGCCTTCAGGAAACAAAGCTATGCCCCCATGATTGCTTTATCTTCCCTCATTTCCAAACATTTGGTTTGATCTCTGCTCTGTTGATGGCACTATGGCACACAGGGTACTTATGACTCTTCTCCGTGATACTATCCATTATCACCCAGTCCACTTAAACAGTTCCTTGCAAGCTGTCACTGTAACTCTTTCCCTTTCTGGATACACCTTCTCTCTTTGTACAGTATACATTTCATCATCTACACCAATGGCAAGAGCCGATCTCCTTCATCTCCGTGGTTAGCTACCACCCCCCTATTCACTGGTTGGGGAGTTCAATGTCCACCACTCACTTTGGGCATTTCGGCGTCCTTGTCAGAGAGGCTCCCTATTGATTGAGCTCTTCCACCAACCAGGTCTCATTTGCCTCAACACTGGGGAACCTACATTTTTGTCTGCCTCCATGTCAACCTACTCTCATTTGGACCTTTCGGTTGGTACTGTTCAGCTAGCTTGGTGCTTTGAATGGTTCGCTCTTGCTGATACACACTCGAGTGACCATTTTCCATGTGTCCTTAGATTACAGCAAATGCCATCTATGCGTCCAAGATGCTGGTAGTTTTCCCAAGCCAATTGGACACTTTTCTCCTCTCTAGCAACATCTGATGACCTTTTTCCTAGCATCGACGATCAGGTCACTAATGTTACGGAAGCTATTCTTACAGTTGCGGAATGTTCAATACCTCATACCTCCCCTTTGCCCCGGCACCCCCCATTTCCTTGGTGGAATGAGGCATGCCATGACGCAGTATGCAAATGGAGGCATGCTCTTCACATTTTGTGTCACTATCCTACAATGTCCAACAATATCCGCTATAAGCAGTTAGGTGCGCGATCCAGTTGCATATCCGCTATAACAAGAAGGCAAGCTGGGGCTTCTTTACCAGCTCCTTTAACACCTTCACACTCTTATTTGTAGTTTAGTGTCGAATTCGACAGTTATCTGGCACATTTAGTTTCTCCCCGATCTCTGGGCTACCTGTCACGCAAGATACCTCAGTGGGCCTAGTCGCAATTTCTAACTAATTGGGTCAACACTTTGCTGAGATTTCAAGTTCTTCAAATTACCCACCAGCCTTTCTCCCAAAGAAATGAGCAGTGGAAGTGTAACCTCTTGCTTTCTCCTCTCAAAATCATTAAAGGTATATAATTTTTTCTATGCGGGAACACCAACATGCACTCTCTTCCTCTTGCTACGTGGGATCCATGTCCAAATGTTGCTGTATTTATTATACCATAGTCTGTGTTACCTCCTTCATCTTTATAATTGAATTTGGACTGACAGTATCTTTCCCAGAAGATGGCGGGAAGCTATCGTCATTCTGGTTCTGAAACCTGGATAGGACAAACATCTCCCCTCTAGCTATCATCCCATCTCTCACACAAGTAGTGTATTTAAGGTTTTGGAGCATATGATAAATTGCTGGTTGGGCTGGTGGCTGAAGTCCCAAAAACTTTTAACACCTGCCCAATGTGGTTTCCAACAGCATTGTTCCACAGTTGACCATCTTGTTGCTCTCTCCAATTGCATCATGAACAATTTTCTCAGGAAACTCCAAATGGTAGCTATATTTTTTGATCTGGAGAAGGCATATGATAACTGTTGGAGGACCGGCATCCTCTGCACACTGTTCTCTTGGGGCTTTTGAGGTCAGCTACCCCATTTCATTCATGAATTTATGACAGAGTGCACATTTACAGTGTGGGTGAACACTCCTCTCTCCCATACTTCCTCCCAAGAAAAAGGGATGCTCCAGGACTCTGTGTTAAGTGTTGCATTGTTTGCAGTCACCATAAATCCAATTACAGATTGTCTCCTTCCTGATGTCTTGGGCTCCCTCTCTACTACAGCTCTCAACAGACCAGCCTTCTTGAATGATGCCTTCAAGGATGTCTTGATCACCTCCACTCATGGAGCATCGAAACGGGCTTCCGATTTTCTCCAAGTAAGACCATCTGTGTAAATTTTTGGCGACATATGGAGTTTTATCCGCCTTCCCTATATCTAGGCCCTGATGACTTCCCATTTGCAGACGTCACCAAATTCTTGGGACTTATGTTTGACAGAAAACTGTGCTGGTCTTCCCATGTTTCATATCTTTTGGCTCGCTGTCTGCGATCCATCAACATCCTCCCCACCCCATAATTTATTATCAGGAATTTACTTCTCTATGCGCACAAATGGAGGCTGTCACATTTATTTACACCAATGGCTCAAAGACCACATTTGGTGTTGGGAGTGCCTATATTGTTGGTGACACCTCTATTAGATTTTGGCTTCCTGACCAGTGTTTGGTTTTTACTGTGGAGCTTTACGCTGTTCTCCAGGCCATCCGATACATCCCTCGCCATAAGTGGATACAATACAGGGTTATTACAAATGATTGAAGCGATTTCACAACTCTACAATAACTTTATTATTTGAGATATTTTCACAATGCTTTGCACACACATACAAAAACTCAAAAAGTTTTTTTAGGCATTCACAAATGTTCGATATGTGCCCCTTTAGTGATTCGGCAGACATCAAGCCAATAATCAAGTTCCTCCCACACTCGGCGCAGCATGTCCCCATCAATGAGTTCGAAAGCATCATTGATGCAAGCTCGCAGTTCTGGCACGTTTCTTGGTAGAGGAGGTTTAAACACTGAATCTTTCACATAACCCTACAGAAAGAAATCTCATGAGGTTAAGTCGGGAGAGCGTGGAGGCCATGACATGAATTGCTGATCATGATCTCCACCACGACCGATCCATCGGTTTTCCAATCTCCTGTTTAAGAAATGCCGAACATCATGATGGAAGTGCGGTGGAGCACCATCCTGCCGAAAGATGAAGTCGGTGCTGTCGGCCTCCAGTTGTGGCATGAGCCAATTTTCCCCCATGTCCAGATACAAGTGTCCTGTAACGTTTTTTTCGCAGAAGAAAAAGGGGCCGTAAACTTTAAACCGTGAGATTGCACAAAACACGTTAACTTTTGGTGAATTGCGAATTTGCTGCACGAATGTGTGAGGATTCTCTACTGCCTAGATTCACACATTGTGTCTGTTCACTTCACCATTAAGAAAAAATGTTGCTTCATCACTGAAAACAAGTTTCGCACTGAACGCATCCTCTTCCATGAGCTGTTGCAACCACGCCAAAAATTCAAAGCGTTTGACTGTGTCATCGGGTGTCAGGGCTTGTAGCAATTGTAAACAGTAAGGCTTCTGCTTTAGCCTTTTCCGTAAGATTTTCCAAACCGTCGGCTGTGGTACGTTTAGCTCCCTGCTTGCTTTATTCGTCGACTTCCGCGGGCTACGCATGAAACTTGCCCGCATGCGTTCAACCGTTTCTTCGCACACTGCAGGCCGACCCGTTGATTTCCCCTTATAGAGGTATCCAGAAGCTTTAAACTGCGCATACCATCACCGAATGGAGTTAGCAGTTGGTGGATCTTTGTTGAACTTTGTCCTGAAGTGTCGTTGCACTGCTATGACTGACTGATGTGAGTGCATTTCAAGCACGACATACGCTTTCTCGGCTCCTGTCGCCATTTTGTCTCACTGCGCTCTCGAGCGCTCTGGTGGCAGAAACCTGAAGTGCGGCTTCAGCCGAACAAAACTTTGAGTTTTTATACGTATCTGTAGTGTGTCATGACCATATGTCAATGAATGGAGCTACAGTGAATTTATGAAATCGCTCAATCATTTGTAATAGCCTTGTATATTATGTGCTCAGATTCACTCGGCTCTCATCTCAACTTCCAAGCTCTTTATCCTGTCCACCCTCTGGTCCACCAGATTCGGGACTGCCCCAACATGCTCCACTTGGGGGGCATCTCTGTGGGATTCCTCTGGATCCCAGGGCATGTTGGTATTTGTGGAAACGAGGCAGCCAATATAGTGGCAAAGGCAGCAGTCTGTCTTCCTCAGCTCACTGTTCACATGGTTCCATTTGCTGATCTACAGAGGATTGTGTGTCGTCATGTTGCTCTTTCATGGCAACACATTGGTCTGCACTTCCTGATAATAAATTACAGGACATAAAACCTCCTCCCTGTGCTTGTAGCTCTTCCCTGTGCTTGTAGCTCTTCCTCCTGGCCTCATCATCGGGAGGAGGTAATTTAACTGGATTCCAGATAGGGTACTGTATTTTTAGCCATTGACATCTTTTAAGTGGCTGTCCTCACCCGCTTTGTCCCCACTGCTCTCCATTGTTGACAGTGAGACGCCTTTTACTGCAGTGCCCCTATATTAATTGGCTATGCACCCATTTACAGCTGTCACCCGATATATCTTCCCTTTAAGCAGATTACACACGCTCAGCCGATCATGTCCTACATCAGTCATTTGAAGCTCTTTTTTGGGGAAAACAACCTCCTCTTCAGTAGCAGTTTATTGGATTTCCATTCGTTTTTAGTTTCCCTCCTTAGCGAGTTTCCCTCCTTAGCTAGTTTCGCTCCTATTGCTGCTGATTTAAAATTCAGTTTTTTACCCTTCACTAAGCCACAGAATGGGCGCTTATTACTGTAGCAGTTTTGTGCCCTAAAACCATAAAAAAAATCACTGCCTGGAATCTAAGCAGACAATAAAACCCACAGCACCTGAAAAAGACAACTAAGTCAGTCTTTGAAATATTGTGAATAAAATGGAAATTAAACTTGGCAGAACACTTGCAAATACATTGTTAATCAGTCAGGTTGAGGAAACCTGGGAGATCACATTATATATCCTATTCTGACAAATGAAGGAAGACATTACAAAAAGAAAAAGATCTGTAAGATTAGCAGTAACTCATGATCTTTCTCTTACAATGATTGAGAATAATGAGGCATGAAACTGATGCTGGTCTTGGACACAGTGGTGTTTAAAAGTAGATACTGCTAATCACATTTATAATACTCTGAAATATCTAGAAATTATCCTATTATTTATTTCAGGCTGAATTCTGGCAACCTTTGCCCCTCTTGGTATTTGGTGCTATGATTTCTGTTGGAGGCTTTCTGGCCCTCCTACTCCCAGAAACATTAAATAGAAAACTTCCTGACACCTTGGAAGAGGGAGAAGACTTTGGAAAGTAAGTAATAGTGCTATATATGTCACCTCAAAAATAAGAGAACTGCTGCTTTGATATGTTTTAATTAACTTTCTGTATCTGTTTTGTATGGATGTCTTCCATCTGATTTATATAAGAAGTATACTATAATTAGTGAGAGCTAATTGACACATCTGTGTCATGTATAAAGTGAAACAGTTGCTTCTAACATATAAACTTCTACCTTGATCTGCTAATTTGTTTATTGTTGTCCACAAATCATCCCGACATTGATATTAGACACCTCACCCTATCACAGAAAGAAAAAAATTTAAATAATTCATATGTACAGGCATACAGTTACTTTCAGATATAGTCAGACACAGCCAATGCTCTTTAATGTATACATACGCACAACTAAGTTACTGAAAATGCTGTTGCTGTTCATTGGAAAATCCAGGATGGAATGTAACAATATTAGAAAAGGAAAGTTGCTACTTGGCATATAGCGGATATGCTGAGTCACGATAGTCGCAACAAACAATTCACACAATTATAGCATTTGGCCATTAAGTCCTCTGTCAGGAACATATATATATACACACACACACACACACACACACGCACACGCACACACACACACACACACACACACACACACACACACACACACACACTAATGCAAACACAACTTGCACACATGTCTGCACTCTCAGACAACTGAAACCACACTGAGAGCAGCAGCACCAGTGCATGATGGGAGTGGCGACTGGGTGGGGGTAAGGAGGAGGCTGGGGCAGGGAGGGGGAAGGGATAGTATGGTGGGGGTGGCGGATAGTGAAGTGCTACAGTTTAGACGGAGGGCAGGAGAGAAGGTGAGGAGGGGGGCAGGGGGGGGGAGGGGGCAGGGGTAGTAGTGGAAAGGAGAGAAATTAAAAGGAATTAAAAGACTGGGTGTGGTGGTGAAATGACGGTTGTGTAGTGCTGGAATGGGGACAGGGAGGGGCTGGATGGGTGAGGACAGAGAGACAGAGGTTGAGGCCAGGAGAATTACGGGAACGTAGGATATATTGCAGGGAACATTCCCACCTGCGCAATTCAGAAAAGCTGGTGTTGGTGGGAAGGATCCATATGGCAGAGGCTGTGAAGCAGTCATTGAGATGAGGGATATCATGTTTGGTAGTGCATTCAGCAACAGGGTGGTCTACTTGTTTTTGGGCCACAGTTTGTCGGTGGCCATTCATGCGGACAGACAGCTTGTTGGTTGTCATGCCTACATAGAATACAGCTCAGTGGTTGCAGCTTAGCTTATAAATCACATGACTGCTTTCACAGGCAGCCCTGCCTTTGATGGGATAGGTGATGTTAGTGACGGGACTGGAGTAGGTGGTGGTAGGAGGGTTTATGGAACAGATTTTGCATCTAGGTCATATTACGGGGGTATGATGCGTGAGATAAGGGACTGGGAGCAGGGGTTGTGTAAGGATGGACGAGTATATTGTGTAGGTTTGGTGGATGGTAGAATACCACTGTAGGAGGGATGGGAAGGATAGTGGGCAGGACATTTCTCATTTCAGGGTATCGAGAGGTAATCAAAACCCTGGCGGAGAATGTAATTCAGTTGCTCCAGTCCCAGGTGGTACCGAGTTATGTTCCTTTGTGGCCGGACTGTGGGACTTTGTGAGGTGATGGGAGACTGGAAAAAATAAGGCACAAGAGATTTGTTTTTGTATGAGGTAGGGAGGATAATTATGGTCAGTGAAAGCTGCAGTGATACCCTCAGTATATTTTGAGAGGGACTGCTCATCACTGCAGATGTGATGACCACGGGTGGCTAGGCTGTACAGAAGGGACTTCTTGGTATGGAATGGGTGGCAGCTGTCGAAGTGGAGGTATTGCTGGTGGTTAGTAGGTTTGATATGGATGGAGGTACTGATGTAGCCACCTCTGAGGTGGAGGTAGGTGGAGTAGGACCAGGTGAAGCAAATGGGGGAGAAGTTTATAAGGTTCTGGAGGAATGTAGATAGGGTGTCCTCACTTGCAATCCAGATAGCAGAGATGTCATCAGTGAATCTGAACTAGGTTCATCTCATAACTCAGTACCACCTGGGACTGGAGCAACTGAATTACATTCTCCGTCAGGGTTTCGATTACCTCTCGTCATACCCTGAAATGAGAAATGTCCTGTCCATTATCATTCCCACCCCTCCTAAAGTGGTGTACTGCTGTCTACTGAACCTACACAATATACTCACCCATCCTTACACAACCCCTGCTCCCAATCCCTTACCTCATGGCTTGTACACCTGTAATAGAGCTAGATGTGAGACCTGTCCCATACATCCTCATACCACCACCTACTCCAGTCTGGTCACTAACATCACCTATCCTATCAAAGGCAGGGCTACCGTGTGTGTGTGTGTGTGTGTGTGTGTGTGTGTGTGTGTGTGTGTGTGTGTGTACTGCTGACAAAGGCCTTAATGGCTGAAAGCTATGATTGTGTGAATCTTTTTATTGTGCCTATCGTGGGTCAGCATCTCCACTATATGGTGAGTAACAACTTTCCTTCTCTCATATTATGGAAACATAAATTTGATTTTCTGTGTCCAGTGATTTTTGTACGATCTTTTTCTTTCAGCTGACTTTGTTTTCAATTTTTTTCCCATCCATTTGGACTTTGCGTCATAGGAAAGTTGTCCCGGCTATCTGCAGTTGATAGTAGTTGTGGCTTTTATCGATAACTTGATGCCCCACAGAATCTCACTCACTGTTATTTAGCATACATTTTGTTGTAACAGTATAACAGCACTTTGCAACAAGCTCATAAGCATTTTTCTCAGAAGTGATCACTAATAAACTACAGACTAAAATAAAAGCAGCAGGCCAGCTAATGATGAACATGTATACTGTCTCTGATTTGATGTCTTCATAAGAAAAGGTCTCAGTATAGCTCTACTCTTTAGAGAGTAATGTAAATGAATTGGTACATGTATCTCAGTCAATAATTTCTACCTTCAGTAATGTTTGTATCATAGTCAATGCTATGATTTTCTTATTTTATATTTGCAAAATTGTGTTTATTGTCTAATACTGTGCTAAAAAACATTTGTAAAAATTGGTGTATCAAAAATATTTATAAAAATTATTCAAGAAACAAATGTGCCTTAAATTATATGCATTATTATTGGCATGCCATATTCATGGCATGTGTCATTTCAGTTCTCTGATCTTTGTTTCATACAATTTCTCTCGCATTCCTCATAAAGCTAACAGCTGACCTTTCTAATTCACTTACATGTTTGTCATTTCTTCCATGTTTTATATATTACACTTCCCAACTTTTCACCATATTCAGCTGTTTCTCATTCAGTGTCATGTGTACTGTTGGTCTATCCCTTTTCTTATTTTGCCCATCAGATCAATCTTGCACAACTCTTCCCAAACATCACTGTGTTCCCACCTTTCCTGCTGCTCTCATCACTTCCACACTTTGTTTGTACAACCCCAGAGCCATTCCTCCTTTCATGTTCTTCACACTATTTCTATCTACATTAGATCCATTTTCATTTCCATTTAACAGTCTATTTCCACTATAACTTAGTCTTCCTCCACTGCTCTATCTAGATTCAGCAAATTATCAAAATATGTTCTCCAGAACTCTTTTAATTCCTCCTTCTTTTCCATCTCATTCCCATTTTTATCAACCATTTTTACATTCTAGCCCACTCCTTTTCTCCTATTGTTGGTCATTCCATACACTATTTTCTGATTTCTTCTACTGTCTTGATCCACCATTATAGCCCATTTTTCCATCAGCTTCCTCTTTCCCCCTGGGACTAATTTTTGTGTCCCACTCTTCTTCACCTTATGCTCTTTGATCATTTACTGTGCTTTGTTGAAACCATACTCTAACCACTTGAGTCTTCTTCAAAACTCCTTCATAATACCATCAAGATATCTCTGCACATTTCCTTCTAATAGCAGTTCTTCCACACACCACCTCTGTTCCTCTTCTGCAGTTTGGAGCTCAACCAGTGGTATTTTATCCTTCAAATCTGCTTATTTTTCGTTCCATAATCTTATTTGCCTTTCTTGATTATGTGCTTCATTTCTTTTTTAATTTTTATGTTCATTGCTACCGGTCAATGGTTGCTCTCTAAGGCCTTTTATAGTATTACCTGGATATCTGCTATGTGCTTCATCATTCCATCTTATTCTAACATATAAATGACCACTCACTCATTAGATGTGGTCACTGCTGTGCCACATTACCTTATTGCCTATTATCAAGTCATGAGTTTCCAACCTTCAATCTCTTTTCGCATAAGTCCAGTAATATTTCACCTCACTTGTTTACTCTTCCTCAGTAATTTTCTCCAAGTGCATACTCATAGACATGTCTCCTCACACCAATATGTGCTTTCCAGTTTCACATTACAATAATTATGTTCTGCCAAATCGTCTGATTCTGTAATCCTTCTTCAAAAGCCTCCTGTTCCATACTAATATGTATCCCTGTTTTCCCCTTCAGTGATACTTTGGTCTTTATCATTCCCTCATTTATTCCTGTTACTTCCTCCTTCAGTCCCTGCTACAGTTACTCCATTCTTGTATCCTCCTCAATGCCCGTCCAGTGCTATCTAAAACCATTTCTCAGTTCACATCACAACTTCACCAGACCTCAATTTCCCTACACTTTTCAGCATTCTTGAATTGTCTTCACAGTTACTACGTTGTCATAGGGCACATGTCTCCAGTGTTTTATGAAGGATTGGACATTGCATCTATGAAAAAACTTCAGTACTGTTTTTTTAACTATCTTTGGATTTTATCTGTTCATGCTGAAAATGTAACTACCATATCTTAAATATTTTAATTTTATTCAAATTTAATCAAAATTTCAAAATAGGAATAATGAAAAAATGGAGAAGTGTTTTCAGTCAGTTTCATTTGAAATCTGTTGATCATGTTTGTTTACAGTTGTTATAAATGAAGTATTTATTTCATTCACAGGGAGAATGAAGAAGATCTGGAAGATGTTGTGAAGAAAACTGGCTCTGTTATTGTTATAGCATCAAAATAATAAGTACAAATTCAACAGTATTTTTCACTGCCAAACAAATTTGTGTGAATATATTTTTGTGTGTGCAGCAATATTTTTGTACAAACTAGTGTTTAGTGTTTTCATAAATCTGAGCTGTTGGACATATCTCAGAATATGTGATGCAAGGATAGTTATTTGCAAGTAAAACTGTTTATGCAAGTGACGAAAAACGTATGGTCTAATGTGGTGACATTCAAATACATTACAACCACTTGTGTTTTGAAAGGGTCTGCTGTGAATGTCTTTAATTGGTTGTAATGTAGAAACTCTTTGTACAAGAAAATGAATGTTGCTCTCCTTTCTAAGTTGCTCCACTACCAATGATAGTATTTATAATAAAATTAACTTTATACTGCTTTTGTATATTCATTGTATATAATTGCCTTATATAAAGAAGACTTGTAAATTGTTCTGTGTATGTTTGCCTCTATTTATATATTTTTTACCCAGGCTTATAAAAAGTACAGAATGCTCATGTGTGATATTAGAAAATAATTCAATGTTGATCCAATATCACGATGTGTGATACATTTCCATTACAATGACGTATTTAATAAAATAATTTTTTTAATTTTACCTTGTTTTACATGTTTCATCTATTAATCATCTATTTACCCTTTCAAAGTTTGTCCATTTAATGTTCTAAACTGTGATCACATACCTTGTGTGATGCAAGGACAGTTTTGTGTGTGTGTGTGTGTGTGTGTGTGTGTGTGTGTGTGTGTGTGTGTGTGTGTGTTTGTTTTAGAGAGAGAGAGAGAGAGAGAGTGGGAGGGAGGGAGGGTGAGTGAGTTTTCAATCACCTTCAAAGTACATTAAAATGATAGATGAAGTTTCAGCTGCAGTTATTGCACTAAAGGGTGTTGCAAAATCAATATTTTTCAGCTATTGATGGTGGGAAATTTGTTTACAGTAATGAACTGGAAGAGTCAGCTCATACTTTGAAAATCACTACAAGTAAAATGAAGAATAGAGGTTTTGTCAAAAGGACACATAATGTTTATGTCAGAACACTTTGATTATCTTGAAACAGGTGAAATAGCTAGTCATATTTCTCTTTTACCAGAAGAACCAACCAAAATATCGCATGAGCATGAAAAGTATGAAAAAAGTAATTCTATGACCTACTGATACAAAACCTGCAGTTGCATCTGCTAACAACAGAGTTGTTGCCAGCTTCAGTAGCAATCAAATCCGTATCAATTAAAACAACAATACCAACACCAAAATAATAATAACAGAAACAGAATCTACAATGTGAGACCTGAGTTTCTTCAGGCATATATAATGTACAAATAACTTACGGGAATGCATCTGGGTGATGTCATTGACAATAGGGAGTATTTTGATAGGTGACAACATTGTCATTTTCAAGGCAAAACTGCAGCAAGTAAGTGCTGTGCAAGTGACTTTGAAATTGCGGTTTGCAGAGCAATACTGCAAAGATAACATACACTCACAATTTAAACACCAGTGCCGCAGTCCAACCCAAGATGACAGATGCCAGAAGTTATCAATACTGAAAATTGCTAAACAGTGGTTGAGTAAGTAGTTAGGAACTCCAACATTAGGTACGTTATGGGGACCCTGAGGGATATGGCTGCAAAGGAGAGGAAAGAGGCCAGTGTGCATAATGGATGCATTCCAGATGTGGAAAAGGTTTTTCTGGATGCCATGAAGACCACAGGGCACAGCCAGCTGTGGTTGGTGGCTTGTGTAGATATCAACAATGTGTGTCTTTTCAGATCAGAAGAGATTCTCTCTGGTTTCAGCTGGCTAGCTGAAGTGGTAAGGACTGCCTTCTTGCTGGCGAGGTGAAGGCAGAGCTCACCATCTGCAGCACTGTCGACAGGACCAACTGTGGTCCTTGGTACAGAGCTGAGTGGAGCGTCTGAATCAAAGGCTCAGGCAGTTCTGCAACCATGGAGGCTGCAGATTCCTCAACTTGTGCCATTGGGTGGTGAGTTTCTGGGTTCTGCTTAATGGATCAGGAGTCCACTACATGCAGGTACAGCTACATGGGATCGGGGGCTGTATGGAAGGAATTGGGTAGTTTTTTAGGTTACAGGGTCTCAGGAAACCACAGAAAGGATGTCAGTCTAAAGGGGAATAGGGCAAACACAGGAAGGCAGATAGCAAAAATTGATATTGTTGTAAATTGTCATAGCTGTGTTGAGAAAGAACCGGAGCTGTAAGCACTAATAGAAAGCACTAAAGCTCGAATTGTTATAGGTACAGAAAGTTGACTGAAGCTGGAAATAAATTTTTTCAAAGGACCTAATCGTGTTCAGAAAGGACAGATTAAATACAGTCAGTGGTGGAATGTTTATTGCTGTTAGAAATAGTATACCTTGTAGTGAAATTGAATTACATAGTTCTTGTGAGTTAATGTGGGTAGAGGTTACACCTGACAACCAGAATAAAGTAATAATTGGTTTGTTTTACTGACCGCCTGACTCAGATGATACAGTTACTGAACTGTTCAAAGAGAAAACTTGAGTCTCACATCAAATAGGTACCCCGCTCATACAAGTTTAGTTGGTGGTGACTTCAATCTGCCCTCGATATGTTGGAAAAAATACATGTTTAAAGTCAGTGGTAGGCATAAAACATTGTCCAAAATTTTACTGAATGCTTCCTCAGAAAATTAGTTCAGGAGCCCACTCAAAGTGTAAATGGTTGCAAAAACATACTTGACCTATTAGCAACAATAGACAACATCATGACAGATACAGGGATTAGTGACTACAAGGCAGTTGTAGTGACAGTGAATAACATAACATCCAAATCCACAAAAAATAAACTTAAAAGTACCTATATTTAAAAGATAAAAATTCACTAGACACCTTTCTAATAGACAGTCTCCACTATTTCTGATCTGACTATGTAAACATAGACCAGATGTGGTTTGAATAAAAAGAAACTGTATCAATGCCAATTGAGAGATATATTCTGCATAGATTAACAAGTGATGGTACTGATCCCCTCTGGTACACTAAACAGGTCAGAACACTCTTCAGAAGCAATGAAAAAAGGCTGCCAAATTTAAAAGAATTCAAAATCCACAAGATTGCCAAAATTTTGCAGAAACTCGAAATTTTGCACAAGCTTCAATGTGTGATGCTTTTAACAGTGTTCACACTGGAAATCCGTATTAAAATATAGCAGGAACTGAAAGAGATCGTGCTCATATGTAAAGTATACCAGCGGCATTATGCAATCAATACCTTCACTGAACGATAACAATGGTTATATCACTGACAATGCCACTACAGCAGAGTTACTGAACATGGTTTTATGAAACTCCTTCACCACAGAGGATGAAGTAAATATTCTAGAATTTGAATCTACAACAACTGCCAACATGAGTCACATAAAGGTAGGTATCCTTAAATCACTTGACAAAGGAAAAGCCTCTAATCCCAAAAGTACACCAGTCAGCTTCCTTTCAGAGTGTGCCAATACAATAGCTCCACACTTAGCAATCGTTTACAACCGCTCACTCACTGAAGGACCTGTACATAAAGATTGGAAAGTTGCACGAGTCACACCAATACCCAAGTAAGGAAACAGGAGTAATCCACTGAATTACAGACCCATATCACTAATGTCAATTTGCAGTATGCTTTTGGAACATATTTCGTGTTCAAAAATAATGAATTATCTTGAAGAAAAAAATTTATTGACTAATAGTCAGCACGGATTCAGGAAAAATGCTTCTTTTGAAGCACAACTAGCTCTCTATTCTCACAAAGTAATGAGTTTTATCAACACAAGTTCTCAAATTGATTCCGTATTTTTAGATTTCCAAAAGGCTTTTAACACTGTACCTCACAAGTGTCTTGAAATCAAATTGTGTGCCTATGGAGTATTGTCTCAATTGTGCAACTGGATTTGTGAGTTCCTGTCAGGTAAGTCACAGTTAATAATAATTGACTGCCATCAAGAAGTAATATCTGGCATTTCCCAAGGAAGTGTTACAGGCTCTCTGCTGTTCCTGATCTATATAAACAACATAGGAGACAATCTGAGCAGCCCTCTTGGATTGCCTGCAGATGATGCTGTCATTTACTGTCTAGTGAAGTCATCAGAGATCAAAACCAACTGCAAAATGATTTAGAAAAGATATCTGTACGGTGTAAAATGTGGCAATTGCCTCTGAGTAATGAAAAGTGTGAAGTTATCCACATACACACTAAAAGAAATCCACTAAATTTCAACTGAGCGAGGTGCCACCATGGTTAGCACACCGGACTCGCATTTGGGAAGATGACGGTTCAATCCCGCATCTGGCCATCCCGATTTAGATTTTCCATGATTTCCCTAAATCGGTTAAGGGAAATGCCGGGATGGTTCCTGTGGAAGGGCATGGCTGACTTCCTTCCCCATCCTTCCCTAATCGGATGAGACTAATGACCTTACTATTTGGTCTCCTCCATCAAATCAACCTAATGAAATTTCAGTTACATGATAAATCACACAGATATAAAGGCCATAAATTCAACTAAATACTTACAGGCTACAGTTACAAAAAACTTCAGTTGGAATGATCGTGTAGATAATGTTGTGGGTAAAGGAAACCAAAGACTGCTGTTCACTGGTACAAAATTTAGAAAATGCAACAGATCAACTAAAGAGACTGCATACACCAAGCTTGTCCTCCCTCTTATGGAGTACGGTTGTGCGGTGTGGCATCTGCATCAGATGGGACTGATGGAGGACATCAAAAAATTTCAGAGAAGAGCAGTTTGTTTTGTATTATTGCAAGATGGGGGGGGGGGGGGGGGGGGGAAGAGAGCAACAGACATGATGCATGAATTAGGATGGTACTCATTAAACCAAAGGCGTTTTTCATAGCAACAGAATCTCTTCATGAAATTTCATCCCATCTGCATAGCAAGAAATGATTATCATGATACCACAAGAAAAATAGGAGATCACACATTCTTCCTGTGCACTGTTAGAGAGAGGAACCATAAAGAAATAGCTTGAAGGTGGTTCAATGAACTCTCTGCCACCCACTTAATTGTGAATTTCATAGTAATCATGTAGATGTAGACATAGAGGTAGTATCAAATATGTCCCTCTGCTTTGTGACAAGGAAGAGAGCAGCATTCCAGGCAGAATTTCAGGAAAACCTGCATCTCTATTTACAAGACTACTTGCTGATTTAATTTCAACTGCTTCCTTAATAATACTATCCTAATAGCAGTAAGTGCATGCCAGATTCTCCATGTTATTATATTCTATAGGATGGCCAATGCCAAGACAATGTTCGTAAATAGACAATTTGCACAGTTGTTGTAAGCTTGTATGACACTTATACTCCGTACATTGGTCCTCCACAGTTCTGATAATCTGACTAATACTTGATGTACCATAACTCCAAGGAATACAATAGATACACACCTTAAGCACATTCAGATCATCCTTAATGGGACCTAAAAGGAAGCTAATCTTAGACGGACATTTGGAAACATGCTTCACCTCATATTTCTGCAAAAAACAACCAATCTTGTTGGAGATACTCACCATATATGGCAATAAGGCTGTAGATCTTCATGTCACCTCAGTATTATAATCAATCACCCTGTGCATGATTGGTTGATAGTGGAATGCATGTCTGATCTATCTTTAACTGTATTCATTCTGATGGAAAGTGGTCTCAAGATGGGTTGACTCAAATGACAAACTCTCAGAGTCTGGAATGATATGAGCCATGTGAACCCAATGTACCCCTTCAAGCAGAGCCGGATGCTGACAACTCTCAGCCTACTGTCAATGTGAGCAGCGTTCCTATAAACAACGTTCCCAATGTACCATCAACCTTCCTTCTGACCAACACATCAAGGAAGGGGGGGCAGCAATCCTTTCCACTCCCATTATGAAATGAATATTTGGGTGGATTGAATTCAGGTGTTCTAAAAATTCATTCAAATCCTCATGGCCATGAGGCCAAACAACAAAAGTGTTGTCTACATATCTGAAAAAACAATCTAGTTTAAAAGCTGCTGACTCCAAGGCACTTTCCACGAAGTCTTTCATAAACAAATTTGCAATAACAGGCAACAATGGACTTTCCATTCCAACTCCATCTGCCTACTTAAAGTACTGATCATTGAATAAAAAGTAAGAGGAACTCAACACATGTCAAAATAGGTTTCTTAAATTCACACCAACCATAACTTCAATTAACGACAGTGAATAACACTCAGAAACATGAATGAAGAGAGAGATAATGTCAAAACTTACTACAATATCAGAGTCATTCATCACATTCCTTCTAAGCAATGTTCTTAATGTGATGCTCTCACTGGCCAACTAGTGCTGTCAACAGAGCAGCAAGGTCTTTTGCTACATCTTACGTCAGAGCACCAAAGTTACTGACAATAGGGCGAAGAGGAACCACTTCTTTGTGGATCTTCAGAAGACCTTGTAACCAGAGGAAACAGTACAATAAGTATTAAGACACTTGATAGTCTCCTGCGACAAGGAATATTTCTTCAGGAGGCTGTTAGTCTTTCTTTCAGCACTTTTTGTGGATTTAGCACCAATCCTGTAACATGCTGAATCAGATAGTAAACACTGCATCTTTTGAACATAATCCTGCTTGTCCAGGAAAACTGTATCATTGCCCTAGTCTGTAGATAAAATAACAATATGTGGATTAACTGTACGTGAATGAAAAAGTAACCCTCTCTGCTGCTGTTGTATTACTCTTTGGTGAATATGCACCAGTTAACAGATGACGTGCGTCTCTCATAGCCTCCTCTGCAGCTTTAGGATATATTTTCTAAACAGCCTGTTCAGTAGAACTAATAAAATCAACCACTGGTAAATGCTTGGGTGTCAGAGCAAAATGTAAACATTTCTCTAGAGTGAATAAAGCTCCATCATCAAAAACTTTCTCCATGAGATTTATAACAAAACATTAAGATACAGTATTACATTCTGAGCCACAGAAATGTTCAAATTTCTGGGCAGCTGCAGAATGAAATTCCCAGTCAGACTATGACCATGAAGCACCATCCAGCCAATCCACTACAAAAAGTGTTGAGAGAAAGACTAATTGTGTCCCAAAGAAAAGTTTCTTGTCACAGAGACTATCAAGAGTCTTAATATTTATTGTGTTGTTCTACCTAGGTTACATGGCCTTCCAAAGATCCACAAACAAGGGGTTTTTCTTCATCAGATTGTCAGTAGCACTGTTGCTCTAATATGTAACAAAACACTTTGCTACTCTGTTGAGCCCACCAGTTGGCCAGTGTAAACACCACATTAAGAACTTAGCAGATTTCTTACATCGATTAGAGGGATGTTTGAATGATTCTGATATTCTAGTAACTTCTGATCTTGTCCCTTTCTTCACTCATATTCCTCTCTTTGACTTATTACAGTTAACTGAGGTTCAGTTTGGTGTGGAACTACTGAACCTATTTTGACATGAGTTGAGTTCTGCTTACTTTTTGTTCAAGGAGCAGTATTATGAGCAGACAGATGGATTTGCACCATTGTCACATATTCTTGCACTACTGTCACATATTCTTTGTTTATGAAATACTTCGTGGAATGTGCCTTGCAGTCAGTGGCTTTGAAATCTGCATATTTTTTGGATATGTAGACAACACTTTTGTTGTTTAGTCTCATGGCAATGAGAAGTTGAATGACTTTTTAGAACACCTGAATTCAATCCGCCCAAATATTTGTTTCATGATGGAAGTGAAAATGATTGCTGCCTTCATTTCCTTGATGTGTTGGTCAGGAGGAAGGCTGATGGTACATTGGGATATGTTGTTTATAGGGACCCTACTCACATTGACTTATGTCTGCAGGCTGACAGTTGTCAGCATCCAGCTCTGCATGAAGGGGTACATCAGGTTCACATGGCTCACATCATTTCAGACTCTGAGAGTTTGTCATTTGAGTTAACCCATCTTGAGGCCACGTTCCATCAGAATGAATACAGTGAAAGATAGATCAGACATGCATTCCACTATCAACCAACTACACAAGATGAGTGATTATAATACTGAGTGGGCACAAAGATCTACAGCCTTACTGCCCTATGCAGGGAGTATCTCCAGCAAAATTGGTTGCATTTTGCAGATATATGAGGTGAAATGTGTTTCCTAATGTCCATCTAAAATTAGTGTCCTTTCAGGTTCCATTAAGGATGATCTGAGTTTGCTTAAGCTGTGTATGTATCGTATTCCTTGGTTTATGGTGTGTCAGGTATTGATCAGACTATCAGGACTGTGGAGTGCACTGAGCATAAGTGTCATACATGCTTACAACAACTGTGCAAATCAGCTATTGCAAAACATTGTCTTGGCACCAGTCATCCTAAGAAATATAACAACATGGAGGTTCTGGCATGCACTTTCGGGTACTTGGGTAGTGTTATTGGGGAAGCAGTTGAGATTAAATTAGCATGTAATCCTGTGAATAGAGATGCAGGTTTTTGCTGAAATTCTGCCTGGAATCTTGCTCTTTTCATTTTCAAAAAACAGATGAACAAAGTTGATACTATCTCACCCATTGTTTAGTAATTTTCACTATTGATAATTTCTGGTGTCTGTCATCTTTGGCTGTATGGTGGTACTAGTGTTTACAGTACCAAAATGTTCACCCTAAGAGCAAGAAAATCAGGAACAACAACCACTCAGAAGACAATAACAACTGCCCAAAGAACAACAATCACACTTGGAAGAAATTTAAGAGCCTCCCATCCTAAGCAAGGATTTTCTACGAGTTCATGCCAGAAGAGGAAAAGCTGTGTGAACACCTTCCAACCTAGCTGTCAGTGTACAAATGCTTGTGTGAAATCAAACATATGGAA
The DNA here is from genome assembly GCF_021461385.2 of Schistocerca piceifrons. Classification (NCBI taxonomy): domain Eukaryota; kingdom Metazoa; phylum Arthropoda; class Insecta; order Orthoptera; family Acrididae; genus Schistocerca; species Schistocerca piceifrons. The sequence continues at coordinate 536,381,367 of NC_060138.1, forward strand.
TGAGAGGGCTCAGAATGTGCATTGGAAATACACAAATTTCCCTGTGACACTTTTCTTGTATATATTGCGACTACTGTAATATACAGGGTGGATCAAAACGAATAATCTGATTTTAAAAAAATTACAACTAGTATGTTATTTGAGAAATGTGTGTGAACAACGTACTGTTGGAAAGAGCAAACTCTTGAGTTTTACATGGTTCCCACTAGATAGCAGCAGTGTGCACAAGTTCTAGTAAGAATGATGATGTTGGGACAACAGAAAGCGTTTTGTGTTCTACATTTTGTGCAGTGCGGGTCAGTAATAACTGTTCAGTGTGAGTTTCATAAGAGGTATGGTGTGGCTCCTCCTACAGCAGAGAGCATTTGACAGTGATGGCATGAACAATACTGAGAAACAGGTTTTTGTGTAAAGGCAAATTTTTGGGCCAACCCCAAGGAAGTGACACAGACATCGAACGCACCTGCCATAGTTTCACAAGGAGTCCACAGAAATCCATTCACCATGCAGCTCAACATCCCAACATGCCCCCGAAGTCTATCTGGTGTGTGTTGCATTGTTACGCATGAAACCATACAAAATTCAGCTACTGCAAGCTCTTCATGAAGGTGACAAAAAACAATGTGTGGATTTCTGTAATTTCATTCTCGGCAAGATGGAGGATGACAGTTTTCTTCCATGCTTAGTATTTAGTGACAAGGAAACATTCCATTTAAATGGGAAGGTGAATTGTCATAATGTGAGAATATAGGGTATGGAACAACTACATGAAGTTGTACAACATGAGAAGGACCCTCCAAAATTGATTGTTTTTTGTGCAGTTTCATGGGAAAAGGTATATGGTCCATTTTTCTTTGCCAAGAACACTGTTACAGAAAGCACATGTCTTGATATTATTGAGAACTTACTTTTTACTAAGTTGGAGACTGATTCAAATGATTTCATTTATCAACAGAATGGGGCACAGCCACATTGGCATCTGGAAGTTTGGGAATTTTTAAATCAAAGGACTACTGAATAATGCATTGGTCACATGGGACAAAATGATTCTGCCTTACAATACTGGCCTCCAAGATCACTGGACCTGACTGTATGTAATTATTTCTTGTGGGCCTTACAAAAAACTCTGTTTATGTGCTTCCATTACCAGTAACCACAAATTAACTGTGACATTGCATAACAGCAGCTATGGAAGCTGTAATTCAAGACATGCTCACTGCAGTGTGGGAACGATTTGAATACCACATTGACACGTACCATGTCTCTCAAGGGGGGTGTGGGGGGGCATATTGAACTTGTATGAAAAGGTATGAATAAAAATCTTTTTGAGTTTCCCATTCATAAAAAAAAACAAAATTCATTGTATATGTTAACTAGGTTCAGAAATATAGACGAGCCAAATATGATGATTCTTTTTGATACATCCTGTATATTCTAACAGTGTCCAAGGATTCAATCAAGTAACAAGCAAGGATGTTATGACCTTGAAGGAAACTGGCAACACAGGTGAATGGTAGAAGTCAGGATCCGTCAAAATGTACAATAAAAGCAAAATTCAAATTCTCATACAACAAGGCTTGAAGAATACATTCATGTTATGTTTAACTGAACAAGGCTTGATGAAGAGAGACTACAAATGATAATTACCCTGAATTTTGTGCTTGGCAGAAATTTGGGTAACATAATGTTGTGTGTGTGTGGGGGGGGGGGGGGGGGGGGGAGAGGGGAGAGAGAGAGAGAGAGAGAGAGAGAGAGAGAGAGAGAGAGAGAGAGAGCGAGAGAGAGAGAGAGAGAGAGAGAGAGAGAGAGAGAGAGAGAGTGTTGCCCCTTGAAAGCTTACAGTGTGGTACATTGCTGCTGCAGTGGTGGGCTATCTAACTGTTCATATGTAGCATGGTTGAGTGGCATGATAGTTACTCCAGTATCTACTTGAAATTTCACAGTTCTATTCACCATGTGCAACTGATTGCACAATTTGTCTGCCTGTCACTTTATGATTGCAGAGGGATTATCCTGTTTCAGGCTGAATGACAACAGGATCTGCGGGCACAGACACAGCAGAAACAACATAGACATCTTACGAAGCAGAGACTGACAGTGATGAAGAAGGGTGTCTGACACCATTTTTCTCCAGACATATCATTTGTACGTGGCCTTGCTTGCTGCAAGCATATCACAGAGCTTTCCAGCAAGTTTGGTAACAACATGAGCACAACTTCAATATTTTTGAGGGCAGTCCCGCAGTCCAACTGTGAGACCTATTTGCATGAATCTGAGACTTCAGGTGACTTTTGGCCTGAGGAGGGGAGGAGGAGTGTCTGGCTCCTGAACCTTCTCACTCTATACAACAGAGATAGATGGAGCTTGTGAGTCATTTTCAGTTACACCAACTTTGTCCTGTGACGCGATGATAACTAACACAGTAAATAAGTCTGCATTCAGATGCCTGAGAATGGGGATCCTAATACTACCATCATACACATTCTGTGTAATGGCATCATGAAGCATGGCATCACTATAATTCAGTTCACATGAGCACTTAAACTGACATTGTCTGGTTATGTCACGCAGCTATGTCACCCATTGCTTGGGGTATGTCTGCACTGCCTGCTGTTTTACACAAAAGAAGTTGTGTCTAGCAGCTGCCACATGCACTTGTGATTTGAAATATTCTGACAGCTTGGACAGTAAATCGTCATAAGGCACTTCATCAGGCACATGATCCAGAAATAGTTTAACAGTCAACCCGTAAGCACCCACACCTACCATGGACAAGAAATGGTAAATATTATGGTTACCTGAGATGATGTAGTCAAGGAAATGTGGCTGTAGGCTGGGCCACATATTCTACCCAGCCCTCACCTCATCCTACAAACTCTAGAAATTTTGGTGCCTGAGCCCCTTGTTATATTGGCCATACCCGAACAGGCGGGGCTGGCAGTTGTGGTGCTAGCAATACTGGTAACAGTCCTTGGAGTGTTCATAACAACTGGTCAGTCCTTTGCCCCTGTAACTGTATAATTTGTGTTAGTGACAGGTCCGGTACCAAAGCAAAGGCAGACATTATAGACGCTCTTAGAAAGTTAACACTCACTGAGAAAAATAATGCAAAAATTGTGAAGACTCACAACAATGTCACAGTGAGCACCATCCTCATTGCCATTTCGTAGTGTCCTACTTTGGACACACATAGAGGTAAAGAACTTACCAGCTTATCAACAAAGCACTTTATTAATACAAAAACCACACACTTAACTTTTTGGCTGTGAAGGCACACATATAATTTGTATAAGTTCATATGCACAATAGCAGCTGAAATCACTGAGCTGCATGCAGTACAAGTCTGCAGCAGTTAAGGGGCACAAACTGTTTATTGCAGTTGTGAGAAATATTTGTCATTGGTGTCACTCAGCACTTTGTCCATGTAAACAGGAATAAAGTTTTATTGAGCAACATATGAGAACACTGCCCTCTTTAGGCTCATGTGGAACGACGTTGGATGTCTGTACTCATGGTGAAACTGCTGATACTCTCAGATACTTGGACTGGACTCCAACAAAATTCGTTCCTTCTGTCTTATTCAGTGGAATTTGAAGAGCCTGGTGTAGTGGTGATGCCTCATAACTTCAGGACTCATATGTTTTGCCTTCTTCCTCATTGGCGCCTAGCTGCTTCAACATAAAGCATCTCTGAGATGACTGATTATCATCAACACCACAAATATGCCTGTTGCATGGTTTTTGTTAAGTAGTTGTAAAATCTATTTTAAAAGACTTGTGACTAGCAACCAGCATGGTTTCTGTAACAGCAAACTCACTCAGACTGCTCTTTTTGCCTTAAAACAAAATGTATGGATTTTATTGTTAAACTGTAAGAGTACTTGATAGTATGTTATTGATAATTTTTTCTATAATTATTGCAGCTTCATTTGATCATATCACTCAACAGCATCACATTATTCAACATTGCTTTTATCCCCATGTCATCTTGAATAACTAATAATATCACTGAAGTACGGCTCCAGCTCTCAGCTGATACACGTATATAGAGCAGCAAGCTAAGCATTTATCTTTTTCTGCTTTCCACATAGTGTATTTATTAAATTTTGTGTATGTTTCACTGTTTAGGAGGCTTAATCTTGCATTTTTGTAAGTGTAAATTTATTCAGTCTGTAGTGGTATAGTTGCTCACTGAACAGCCAGCTACATAGCTCATTAATACATCAGCATCATTGGTGACACATCAGAAGGGTAGCAAGTTACATACCTAGGACTGTCTGCTTTTATAGTTCACTTTATCAGTTAGCCTTGGTAGAATGGCTAGGATGTGTGCTGGCTGTGTGCAGGTACATGAGGAGCTGACAGCAGTTTGCAAACAGCTGAATGTGCTCTTGGCTACAGTCAGTCTCCTTCATGCTGCTACTTCAGAGTGTAGCAGTGGTGGAGAATCTGATGAATCACATGGGACACCTCAGATGTCGCTTGTTTTGCCCACGGGATCTGTTTCCGAGGCACCTCCTAGTGCACCCGACATCGAGGATCGCTCCTCAAAGCAGGGTGGGCGGCAGATGGTAACACGTTCGTGTCACTCAAGGTGGAGACTGGTTGCCTGGCCTCACCCATTCGCCCAGTGAGGGGACAGGTGGCCGCTCCTTCAACAGGGTCCGAGCAGGCACACAGGGGAGGGGTTTACTAGTTATTGGGAGCTCCAGTGTTAGGCACTTTATGGAGCCCCTTAGGCAGATAGTGTCCAGGGCTGGAAAGAAAGCCAATGTGCACTTGGTATGTCTGCTGGGGACCCTCATCCTAGATGTGGATGTGGCCTTGGTAATGGATATCGACCATAAAGGGTGCAGTCATCTGCACGTAGTGGCTCACATTGGCTTTAACGATGCCAGTCGGATGGGTTCTGAGGCAATCATCAGTTTGTACAGGTGGCTGGCAGAGGTGGTAAAGACCGCTGGCCTTGCATGCAGGGTGCAAGTGGAGCTCACAATTTGCAGCATCATTCCCACAGTTGATAAGGGCCCTTTGGTTTGGAGCCAAGTGGAGGGTCAACCAAAGGCTTTGTTGACTCTGTAACAGTCTTGGCTGCAAATTTCTAGATCTGCTTCATTGTGTGCGGATTTGTAGGACTCCCGTTGATAGATCAGGGGTGCACTACACAAAGGAAGCAGCTACTCGGGTAGCAGAGTAATTGTGGCGCGCACATGGGGGTTTTTAGGCTAGGCGGTAGCTTGAGTTGCCCTGACGAGCACTTGTCAGGCGATATGCAGCAAGATAAGTCAAATGGCGTTCAGAATAAAGACACTTCAACTGTCACAATTTTGTCAGTAAACTATTAATGTATTAATAAAGTTCCTGAATTTACTGCCCTCCAAGAAAGTTCATGCACTCAAATTATTCTTGGGACCGAGAGATGGCTGGAACTCGAAATGGAAAGCTCTCAGACATTTAGTGAGTCATGGAATGTGTATCAGAAAGGCAGATTAGAGGCCATAAAAGGGGGAGTCTTCATTGTCACAGACAAAAAAAATTGTCTCCATTGAGGTTGAAGCTGAGTGTGACAGTGGAGTAATCTGATCACATATAACAGGTGTAGGTAGAACCAAGTTAATTGCCACCTGATTCTGCTGTGACAGTTGTAGAGTCATTCAAAGAAAGTCTGTGATCAATAGTGCATAAATACCCAGATCACCCAATACTGATTGGAGGCGACTTTAACCTGCCGAGTATAGGCTGGGATGTCTATGAATTCCTTGCAGGGGGGTACGGACAGACAGTCATGTGAAATACTTTTGAGCTGTTTTCTGAAAACTGTCTTGAGCATATAGCTTGGCAGCCCACACACAATGAAAATATCCTAGAACTTGTAGCTACAAATAGGCTGGACCTTGTTGACAGTGTCAGTATAGAAATGGGCATTAGCAATCACAATGTCGTTATAGCAACTATGATTACAAAAGTTAATAAATCAGTCAAGAAGGCTAGGAGAGTGTTTCTGCCAGATAGAGCAGATAAGCAATTGTTAACGTTTTCACTTAGACAATGAATTGGCATCATTTTGTTCCAATAAGATGGATATAGAGGAATTACGGGCAAAGTTTAAGCAGATTGTAATTCGTGGTCTGGAAGGTTATGTGCCTAGTAAGTGGATAAAGGATGGAAAAGATCCACCAAGGGTTCATAGCAAAATTTGGTGGATGCTGAGGAAGCAGAGCTTGTTGCACTCTCAGTTCAACAGGGAATGCATAAGTGACAACAAACAAATGTTATTTAGTAGAGATTCATGCATCTGTGAAAAGATCTATGTGCAAAGCATACAACAGCTACCAGCATCACACCTTAGCAAAAGAACTGGCAGAGAACCCAAGAAAATTCTGGTCACTTGTAAAATCACTAAGCAGGTAAAAGGTTTCCACTCAGTCCCTTGTTGACCAGTCTGGTATGGCAGTTGAAGATAGCAACATGAAAGTAGAAGTTTTAAATTTCACAGTCAAGAAATCATTCACACAGGATAATCATGCAAACATACTGTCATTTGACCATCAGACAGACTCTCATATGGATGAAATAGTAATAAGCATACCTGGCATATAGAAACAACTGAGGGATTTGAATGCAAAATCATCACCAGGTCCGGATGAATCCCAGTTCAATTTTACAGAGTACTCTATGGCACTGGCCCCTTACCTAGCTTGTATTTATCATGAATCACTCACCTAGTGGAAAGTCTCAAGTGACTGCTAAAAAGTGCAGTATATAAAAAAAGGTAAAAGAACAGACCTGCAAAATTACAGACCAATATCCCTAACTTCTGTTTGCTGCAGAATCCTTGAACATATTCTCAGTTCAAATATAATAAACTTTCTAGAGACTGAGAAAATTATGTGCACAAATCAGCATGGTTTTAGACAGCATCGCTTGTGCAGAACTCAGCTTGCCCTTTTGTCACGTGATGTACTTAGACCTATGGATGAAGGGCAAGAGGTAGATTCCATATTTCTAGGTTTCTGGAAAGCATTTGACATGGTGCTGCATTGCTGGCTGTTAATGAAGGTATGAGCATATAGTGTAAGTTCACAGATACGTGAGTGGCTCAAAGACTTCTTAAATAATAAACCCAGTATGTTGTCCTTGATGGCGAGTGTTCATCAGAGAAAAGGGTATTGTCAGGAGTGCCCCAGGGAAGTGTGATAGGACCATTGTTTTTCTCTATATACATAAATGATTTGGCAGACAGGGTGGCCAGCAATCTGCAATTGTTTACTTATGATTCTATGGCATATGGTAAGGTGTCAAAGTTTAGTGACTGTAGGAAGATACAAGCTGACTTAGACAAAATTTCTGTTGGTGGGATGATGGCAGCTAGCCCTAAATGTGGAAAAATGATAAATTAATGAGGATGAGTAGGAATATTAAACCTGTAATGTTCAGATACAGTATTACTAGTATCCTGCTTGACACAGTCAAGTCATTTAAATATCTGGGCATAACATTGCAAAGTGAAATGAGTTAGAATGAGCATGTGAGAACCATGATAGGGAAGGCGAATGGTCAACTTTGGTTTATTGGGAGAATTTTAGGAAAGTGTGGTTTATCTGTAAGTATACGATGCTGGGTTGACCTATTCTTGAGTACTGCTTGAGCATTTGGGTTCCATACCAGGTTGGATTGAAGGAAGACATCGAAGCAATTCAGAGGCAAGCTGCTAGATTTGTTACTGGTATGTGCTAACAACTCATAAGTGCTATGGAGATGATTCAGGAACTCAAATGGGAATCCCTGGAGGGAAGGCAATGTTCTTTCTGAGAAACACTGTTGATGAAATTTAGAGAATCTGCATTTGAAGCTGATTGCTGGATGATTCTACTGCCGCTGACATACATTGCATGTAAGGACCACAAAGATAAGATAATAGAAATTAGAGCACATACAGAGGTGTACAGACACTCATTTTCAGCTTGCTCTATTTGTGAGTGGAGCAGGAAAGGAAATGACAAGTAGTGGTACAGGGTACCCTCCACCACATACTGTATGGTGGCTTGTGGAGTATCTATGTAGGTGTAGATGTAGATGTTGACTTGTCTTATATAATACTGTACCTCTTGTATAACACACAATTCGTGAAGCAATAAAGAATGAAAAGTTAGATACAGTGGCATCAGGAGTTTTTAGATAGTCTAATGATTAATGATACCATTGTAATTACAATTGATAATCTATGGTTTGATGGAATTATAAGCTTTTAATGGTTTTACTGTGTCTTCAGCAAATTCAAAAGAATGCCTGTTAAATTTAGTTAATCTTGACTAAAACATATGTGCCTCATACTTATATACAAGAAATGTTTAACAAAGGACAAAAGCTGTTTTTTTATGAAAACAGGCAGTAATGACATTTGTACCCAGTGCTGTTTGTACACAACAAAGTTATATAAAAGCAGTCATCATTGTTTCTCTACTGGAACTGAAATTCTGAAAGTAATCTGCAATTTATTTGCATATGAGGCTTGTCACAAAAAAGTTCACTAAATTCTATTTGAGATGGCTTATTATCGAGTTTAGTGGTACCCCTTTTGGTCATGTGGATGCATACACCATTTATAATTGCTAGAACTTAGTGACATACCTTAATTCTAGTATAATGCTCTTTTTTTTTTTTTTAATTTTTAGTCCAAGAATCATTTTAGTACATTGTTAGTACACCTGATATAGGACAATGATGAACATAGTTAATTTACAATTACAGTAGTCATTGTGATTATATGGTAACACAATCGAAGTGCATAATAATGCAAACTGATATACTATGAAGCTTCTCCATTTACTAGCAGTGGTTATTGAGTGAGAATGCTTGGTGAACACAAAGTAAATTATACAAGGGAAAATCCAGGATGGAATGTAAAAACACATGTGATCTACAAGCTAAGCTGCAACCATTGTGCTGCGTTCTATGTGGGCATGACAACCAACAAGCTGTCTGTCCACATGAATGACCACTGACAAACTGTGGCCAAGAAACAAGTGGACCACCATGTTGCTGAGAACACTGCCCAACATGACCTCCTTCATTTTAATGACAGCCTCGCAGACTGTGGATCCTTCCAGCAACACCAGCTTTTCTGAATTGTGCAGGTGGGAACTTTTCCTGTAATATACCCTACATTCTTGTACCCCTCCTACCCTCAACCTTCGTTAGTCACTCTACACACCCATCCAACCCCTTCCTGTTCCTACTACAGCACTGCATAGCCCTTATTCCACCATCACGCCGCCCCCCCCCCCTCCACCCCAACTCTCCTCCAAAATGCACATATACCGAGCGGGGTGGCGCAGTGGTTAGACACTGGACTCGCATTCGGGAGGACGACGGTTCAATCCCGCGTCCGGCCATCCTGATTTAGGTTTTCCGTGATTTCCCTAAATCACTCCAGGCAAATGCCGGGATGGTTCCTCTGAAAGGGCACGGCCGACTTCCTTCCCAATCCTTCCCTAATCCGATGAGACCGATGACCACGCTGTCTGGTCTCCTTCCCCAAACCAACCAACCAACCAAAATGCACATAGCTGCCCTACCCTCTCTCCACCTTGTCACTGTGCACTCCCCAGCAGCACGTCACTGTCCCCAACCCCTACCCTACCCTTCTATCCCTCCCCCTCTCCACCCCAGCCTCCTCCTTACTCCCACTCAGTTGCCACTCCAATCATGCACTGTGCACTGGTGCTGCTGCTTACAGTGTGGCTTCAGTTGGCAGAGACTGTGTGTGTGTGTGTGTGTGTGTGTGTGTGTGTGTGTGTGTGTGTGTGTGTGAGTTGCATTTGTGTGTGTGTGGGGGGGGGGGGGGGGAGGGGTCTATTTTTGATGAAGGCCTTACTGACTAAAAGCTTATTTGTGGCAGCATCTCTGCTAGATGATGAGTAGCAGCTTTCCTTTTAATAATATTATTACAAATTAAATTATAGTGTAAAGTGATGTAAGGCATAGTTAACAATATTTGGTAAATGCAGTATACTCATTGTGATTATCCAGAAATTTAGAGACAGAGCAAAAGCAGTGGTCAGGCAAGACCCTTAAATGTATTTAATGTTGGTAGCCATTTTAAAGAAGAAGGCATGTGGTTATAAAATATAGCTCCAGACTACTCTATTGCATACATTTGTGCTTACTATGTTTATGCATAGTTTTACCTTTTAGCTAGTTTCATATGCATGTATATCATAGTTATGTTTAAATAGGTTCTCATCTTTATAATTTAGTGTGTGTGTGTGTGTGTGTGTGTGTGTGTGTGTGTGTGTGTGTGTGTGTGTGTGTGTGTCTATATATACATGCATGTCAACAGCAGTATTTTCAGACTCTTATAAACGGATCTACAGGAATTCCATAAATATGTACAGAGATAAACAGTGATTGTATGATTTTATTTATAAAACAAACTTACATAAATTATTGGTTTTGAGTTTTGTCAGTGTACTTCCCTCTTCTTTAGAATGAGTGACAATCACCTATGATGCTCTGTTATCTGGACGTGGAGGCTCAGAGGCTTTGTCTGTTTGTGGAAATGAATCTGCAAACCATCTCTTATTTTAAACTTACATTTACACACTTGAAATGATATACTGTTTACACACATTACACACTTTACATCACACATCCTGCAGTAGGATGTAGTATCTGTGTCCATTTTTCACAATTTGTAACACAACGATACAGCTAATCCATGTGTGACACATCATATTTTTCCATTGCCTCATTGTTCCCTACAACTGCTGCTGTAGTGGATTTGTATTTTGCTTTTTGGCATATTTCTGTAATTTAATAGTCTTTCCTTTCCATCAATTTTCTTAGAGATCATGTTGGTAACATCATATCAGAGAGTTAAAAGGCATGATGCCATTCGTCAGTCCTCTATTGTGAAATGTATTTCTTTTTGCAGTTAATAATAGAATGTCATGATAAGGAATTACATATAGTGTTTCTTCAACATGAATAATTTTACAATTAGTTCTTTTCCTTTGTCGTGGCACCTATGCAGTTACAGCAGATGTGTAGGAGTCTGCAGGAGTGGGCAGCAGTTGCAAGTTTTATAATGTCTGTTTATTTTAACTATACCCACCATATTGTTAGCCTGTATGAAATGCATATGTGTTTTAAAACTTACACATTATTCCCACATCTTTGATTTGATGGAAAGCTGACTTGATTATAACACTTATGAGACTTCATAGCAAGATCACATAAAATGATAAGTTTTCTAAAGTATCTGTTCAGTTTTTACAAAGCTTATGTGTGATCCACATTTGATGAAAGGTGCATAACTGAAAATATTAGAGATTTATCACCATAAGCAAACCAGGCTGCCTACACCTACCATCCCTTGCTGTGCAACAGAACCTTTTCATGGTGTGGAAAGTCCTACAACTCTTTGTTCCATAGATATGACCATTCTACAACATTATTCACCCACTTATGGAAACCATAGAACACATCCTTGTAAACTGTTTATACATGGTGAGGCCATTAATGATATATAAACGAACACAACATGTCCTTGTAAACTGTTGCACAACATGTCCTTGTAAACTGTTCATGAGGCCATTTATGATTCATGCAATGATCAAGCTACTTATCTAGGGCTAGAATTTGAAGGCTAAAAGAAGTTTTTATTTTTAAGAATCCATCCCTTCAAATATTTAGCTACATTTATTTTAAAATCCAGCATTGACACACAATGGCATGGTGGGGTAACACAAAGATACTTGAACTTTAGATATACTAATTACAGAATGTTACATTTTAGAAGAGTGTTTTTGCCCTAACATATGAACAACCTCCAGGGCCTCTTTTTTCCACTCATAAGCATGTGGTGAGAGTTTCAATATTGTATATTATGTCTGATACTTTACCTACAATAAGAAGGGCTTTGTGAGTGTTAGTGCATTTTCAGAGTATCTGCAAGGACATGGAGCACATTTCTTGACCTGCACCACATTTAGTTACTGAGGTCAATCAAATTTTGTTTGTGTATTTTGTGCAATAATATAAGTCAACAAGACCTGTGGAATTATTTTGTTGATAAATTTTCCTAATGTAGTCCTGTTGTGTATGTTTTGTAAACTGGAATACCATGGCATCATAAAATTCTTTGTTTTTGAAGAGCTAGTGTCAATGAGAGTTTATCTAATGTTGTTAAAGATTTGTGAAGAGGCTACTCCTTAATTTTCAATAGTTACAAAATGTGCAACTGACTTCAAGTGAAGATGATCTTTGTGGAAGGTTTGATAACAATATCTACCACATGAAGCATAAAAAATGTAATTACTATTAGGAGACAGAAAATACAGCTGTATGAGGAGCCTGACGGATTATGTGTTGGGTTCATTTGGAGAGCTAGAATTAATTGCCTGTGCATACAAAAATCAGTAATAGAAGCCCTTTGGAAAAAGAAGAAAATGAGAAGTAGTAAATGTTTGAGGATTTGTTATGAAAAATTCGAAGAAACTGTTCGATGATCCACTAACTGTCACCTGCGGAGAGTGAAATGAGATGTCACGACGACAGCAGATCTGTTCAATTCACTTCTTTATTATAGACCTTGGCCATAGTAGACCAAGAACAGCATGGTGAAGGTTTTCAGTTGCCTCTTATGTGAAATAACAGACATCTGGCACTGCTGACAGAGGAAAGAGTGGGGCTAAGTGTGGTGTCACTCGAATACTGCTATCCACGATGTCTCCAGCTGCGACCATGGTGACAGCATCACTGCTCAGCTGACAGTGCCAGGGAGGCAGCTTTGACCTCCAGCTGTGACCTCCCTCCTATGAGCGGACTGCTCTCTGCTCTGGCGATGGCTCTCTTGTGACTCGGGGCACGCTACCCTATCCTGTGGTTGAACAGCAGACCCTGTACTGCATTCCAGGATGTTCCTCTTAGTGTCACAGGCTCTTGGTGTGGCTGTAATACTGAGATGAGAATATTGTAGTACATAAATGGCTGAATGCTTATAAGCTCCAGACTATGTTCATTTAGGGCTTAAACACTTCCATGGTGGCAAGTGAGGAAAGGCTTCCATCCTTCCATGAGTTTACTGCAGCATCAGCTGTTGCTGTACTGAATCTAGCTGACTCTGCTTCACAATGCCTGTCAGCTGTGTTTTGCTTCACAACACATAACACTCTTGCCTGCATGTAGCTGGCTCTGTTGCAACTCACTTCCACGCTGGCATATTTTTTGACCGAATATGGTTGATACGCTACATTGCTCTCTTTTTTATCAAGATCTGGTACCTTAGGTTGCCCAAACTACATTATTCTTTACACTAGAGTTCCTTCTGGCCTTGTTTTGCGTCTTAAGAATTAGTTAACAATTGGTTTCATTAGCCCTATCACTTAATCTGACTCATTTTTACAGTGCCCCTTCAAATTCCATGGAACTTATTTCATTACTAGGCTTGTTGCACAATAACTTCTTACTCTCTATTCCAGACTTACAAGCTAGAATGAATCAACTATTGTTAATGTTACCCCCTCTGCATTTACCTTCCTTCTGCTGCTTTATGCTCAGGGTATCCAATCTGCTAGAATCTGAATGATGTCTGGGTTTGAACTGTCTTGTGCTTCATCTTCTATGTACCAAAACAAGGACTATGCTCAGCAGAACAAGTATCACTGCAGCGATTGGTATGACAATAGTCAGTGTTGTCTCTTTCCAATAATGATTTTCCCAATATAAATTTACATGCTGCACTAAGGTTTCCAGAGAGACTTGTCCCTCCTGCTGGTTCAAAAGAATGTTTATGGACTGCATTAATTCCAGCCCTAGAGTTTGATACTAGCTGGTTAGGTCTGGGGCAGGTAGCACTTTCATGGGCTCCTCTGGCCAATACAAATGAGGCTGCAAAGTATTCAGGTGAGATATCTCTGTAATTGCAGTGGGCAGAAGGAAAGTAGGCCCCATTATCTTGCATACTGTTCCATTTAATAACAAATCACTCATATTTAATTCTAGCCTCTTTGCTGTTGTAAGCTTTCCCTGCTAGAACCAACTAGCCACTACTACCATCTTGTCAGAGGTAGAGTACAACCAATGTGCCTCGACCTGCTGAAGGCACAAATCCAGCTCTGTCACTTCTTTTTGCATTCTCTTACCACCTTTTGTCCCATTAGCAATTTAACCATCCAGGAATCCTACCCCTCTTTTATTACCATATTCATACAGACTGATTTCCCCTTTGTAGCATTTTTGTAACTTTGTTTCGTCCATTTCTGCATATCTTCCCTTATCTTTGGCAATTAATAAGAGCTGCTGAGTTTTTACTCTTACAAATTTCTTCAATATCCGCCACCTGACAAGATGTGCATGAATTGTGTAGCACTTGTAATGTGCTTGTTTCGCTGCTACTGTTATAGAAATGGAAATGTAAACTTTTGCTCCATCAGTTCTCATAAATACTATGGCTAGCTTGAAATAAAAAGGTTAGTTTTTATACTCAGGTTCTAAAACCAAACCCATTTCTGCCAGAAGTACCTTCTGTACTTTCCTTAGTCCTCTAAATACCACTCTGGTGGTAACAAGTTTACCTCCAGCTGACCTCTGACAGCCTTCTGCATAGCCTCTGTTACTTTTCCCCATGTTAATCTGAACACTGCACTTCCTACTGTTGATACTAGATTGGGAAGTTTCACAGTACCTGGTTCATTGTGGGTGGTAACGTGGTCTTCAAATTGGGACAACAACTCAAGCCATTCCTCTCCTTGTTCACTAAACTGTCGAAAAGTTGGTATAGCAGCTGTAGTAGATGGTGCTTGTCCCACCTGGCGCACAGCGTTGGCCAGTAGCTGCTGCACCATGTAGAGTAACATGAAGATCTGTTGCGTCTGCAACTGAAACATCTGCATTCACTGTCTGGCATCTAACGCTTGCACCTGTGGTGCCTAGGCTGGGGGTGAGAGAGGCAGTGTGGGCATTTTGGAAGACACAATTGCAACAAACAGACAAGGCAAGCAAGCAAAGAAATTTTCTGTAATGCCTACCTGAAAACACTGATTAGCAAAAACGACAAGAAACTGTCAAAGCAAATAAATACCCCTGCAAAGGAAAGACAAGAGAGAATTAAGGCGCCAGCAACAAAAACAGAAAATTCCGTCGCCATCTGGCACTGGATTCGCTGGATACTCGTCGCCAAATGTGGGATTCTGCCCATCCATCTCGTATAGGGTGCCTAAAGAATGCTGCATTCTCAGAATGCTATTCAACCATTCAAGCAACTCACATTAATAGTTTACATCACAAGTAAGCAGATTGACAATACTTAACTTTGAATTTACAATGGTGTCGCAAGTGATGGGCGACATGCAAACAATCAGTCCTTTGCTGTAGACAAGGTCCATGTAAGCAATTGATATGGATCACATGTCACTGCTATGGCAGCACTCTCTGCTAGGCTGGGTCAAGTACTGTCCTAACACTGTCCGCCAGAGGCTGGGATGAGCGGCGCTTATAATTCTCCTTGGCTAGAGGGCACTGCTGTTATGGTGCGGTCCTCGTAGGTGGCCTATTGGCTGACGTCCTCTCACCACCTTGTTTGCTCTTGAGATCTCCATCTTCATGCTGGCACTTGTCGATACACGAGAACAGTTACTATCTTCTTAGCTTTACGAAATTTGCCTTTCAGAGGAAGTAGCCACCAGAAAGAGGAACAAGATAACGGTAAGTTCTTGGGCTTAACTGAATTATTGGCTAAATATGACCCATTTTAAGAGTATAAACTGTTTATGTTAAAAGTATAAAAAAACATGAAAAGATAGCACTATTTATCTTAGAGAGCACAGAATGACCTTTTATATTTGCACAGGGATACTATATTAAAGAAAATTTTAGAAGAAAGACAAGCAGTTCTTTTTTCATTTATTTGCAATGCCACTCTAGCCACTCTAGATGGATTTACAGCACTGTCGTGTTCGGTGCTATGATGATGGATCACATATGGCTGGGCAAATAAAAGATATGCAAGCAAAGATTAGAGATGTTTATCTGCTGGCAACATTTTCTCCTTGTGCTGTTCAAACTGAGCTTCGTGCGATTACATACTACAGGTAGTAATGAGACATTGGGTATATTCTTCAGCTGCCCAATTTCTTGACTGAAAGCCCACAAAGATGGGAAGGATTATTAAATACACTGGCGGTTGATCTCTTCATGGTCTGTTTGAAAGAAGATGGAGCACAAGAACTGAGATAGTGAACCCTACAGAAGAAAAATTAGTAGCAGTAATAGTAATAAGTTAAAGCAGTTTGCATTTTGATGGGATAGCAGAAGTAAACGGGCTCAACAATTATTTTTCCAAGTTTTGAACATTGATTCTCTTGAACATTTGGATGGTCATTTTAGAGTTTAGATCAAATAAATGTAGGAAGTTTGATTCTTCAGTCAAAAGATATTTCCCCTTGACAATGAATGAAAAGTTTTAAAGCTCTTACGGTTACCATAGAAACGGATTTAAGAGCTCTCTGGCGTGAATTCTTAAGCAAAGATAAAAAAATGGCTACTGAAATTTTAGAATGAGAGAGATTTTTCAAAAATGAGAGAAAGTGAAAGGAAGGTATTCTTTGATGAATCTAACTGCAGCATTAGTGGAGCACATGTCACACTTCTAAGTGAAACTGAAGAGCAACAATTTCAAAAATAGGTTTTTTGACGTAATCATAGATATGGCTGTTTCTCAGTCAGATTATTGGTATTAAGACATGAGACATATCTGTGCAACTTTTGAAACCATTCTCAGAATGAGAACAACTTTCGATGATAAAGATACAATGAAGAAATTAGAACTTATCCTTACGATCTGAGTGATAATCTTATCAAAAAAATACAAATGTTTAAGTCAGTGAGTGCAGCAACTTTACTGTATTTGGCAAAGACAACAAAAAACAAAAGGCTTCCATTTGTCTTCTAAATTAAATTAATAAGTTGAGCTTATACTTTGTGTTTCCTGAACTTTGAATTGCACTCAGGATTATCATTACCTTACTAGTGACTGTTGCTTCTACATCTACATCTACATCCATACTCTGCAAGCCACCTGACGGTGTGTGGCGGAGGGTACCTTGAGTACCTCTATCGGTTCTCCCTTCTATTCATCTCGTATTGTTTGTGGAAAGAAGGACTGTCGGTATGCCTCTGTGTGGGCTCTAATCTCTCTGGTTTTATCCTCATGGTCTCTTCATGAGATGTACGTAGGAGGGAGCAATATACTGCTTGACTCCTGGGTGAAGGTATGTTCTCGAAACTTCAACAAAAGCCCGTACTGAGCTACTGAGCGTCTCTCCTGCAGAGTCTTCCACTGGAGTTTATCTATCATCTCCATAACGCTTTCGCGATTACTAAATGATCCTGTAACGGAGCGTGCTGCTCTCCATTGGATCTTTTCTATCTCTTCTATCTACCCTATCTGGTACGGATCCCACACTGCTGAGCAGTATTCAAGCAGTGGGCGAACAAGTGTACTGTAACCTACTTCCTTTGTTTTCGGATTGCATTTCCTTAGGATTCTTCGAATGAATCTCAGTCTGGCATCTGCTTTACCGAGGATCAACTTTATATGATCATTCCATTTTAAATCATTCCTAATGCATATTCCCAGATAATTTATGGAATTAACTGCTTCCAGTTGCTGACCTGCTACATTGTAGCTAAATGATAAGGGATCTTTCTTTCTATGTGTTCGCAGCACATTACACTTGTCTACATTGAGATTCAATTGCCATTCCCTGCACCATGCGTCAATTCACTGCAGATCCTCCATCATTTCAGTACAATTTTCCATTGCTACAAACTCTCGATATACCACAGCATCATCCGCAAAAAGCCTCAGTGAACTTCCGATGTCATCCACAAGGTCATTTATGTATGTTGTGAATAGGAATGGTCCTACGACACTCCCCTGCGGTACACCTGAAATCACTCTTACTTCGGAAGACTTCTCTCCATTGAGAATGACATGCTGCGTTCTGTTATCTAGGAACTCTTCAATCCAATCACACAATTGGTCTGATAGTCTATATGCTCTTACTTTTTTCATTAAATGACTGTGAGTAAGGGTTGAGTGAATTAACATTAATCAGAAATCATTTAAGATCAACTTTAGGTAAAAGAAACATAATCATGTAGCACTGTTATAAACAGAGCATGAACGTGCTTCTAAAATGAGCTTACATGGTGTAGCTGAAAGAATAGAAGATTCAAAGTACTAGCTACAGTTGTCCGAAATATTTACTGCTCACGTGTAAAACAACGTTTTGAAGAATCAGTGTTTGTGATAATTAACTCCAGTGGGCTGAGAAGGCTTGTGGACCCTCACAAAAGTTTGTCCACATAGAGGCCCATGAAATCTGTAGGTGGTTCTGCTGAGAGGTGTTTGATCACATGACCCATAATACTGATCTGGCTTCCACCCATGTCCATATTTTCTTATGGATCGATGAAAGTGGATAAATGGTTGTCAGCAGACTAATACCATTCCCACATTACTGATATCCAAGGAATACCAAAAGTCGTTATTTGATGCTTCCCCACCAACACGTGTGTGTGACGTGAGATGCAGCGCGTATTGCTAAATCAACTTCAGAATATGAACAGCCAACTGGTACAGTTTAGTACAGATGGAGATGTAACATGGGCTTTATATGCGTTTTTCTGATTTATCTACATGCATTATTCACTTGAAAACGGCGAAGAGGGAGAAATCAGACAATTGTATGAGGCGCGGAGACTTGGATACATAATTTCAGCCAAGTAGAGGAAAAAAAAAAAAAAAACTGACGCCGGTCAGTAGGGAATACAAGAGTTGTCCCATGGTTTAAAAAGTGACCCAGTTACACGACGAAAATTTTTGATAAGTATCCAACAATAACTGGAGCTGTTCCAATCAATTTCTAGGGAATCTTGTTTCTGTTTCGGCCCCAGTTAAACTCGTTTTACGAAAGTATTGGGGTTATGCTGGTACGGCCCCAAAGAACTGTTATCCAAGATGGTGGCGATGACGCCATCCAAAATGGCGGTGATGGCGTCAATCAATATGGTGGATTTTGGCAGGAAGCTTAAATTTTGGCGGCAAAGTGCCATGCTCCCATCGCTCAGAAAAATGGCACGAAGTTCAAAATCCAACATGATAATGCATCACACCCCGATTATCTCTACTAAGCACAGAAAATTACGGGAAAAAAGTAGTTGTCTTTATTATTTAACCAATTTCAAGCACATGTGTTCGCCACTAGGTCTGGCCTCCAACTGGCTTAGTTCATATTGGTGCCACCAGAGGGCGCTCTCCTGACGTCAGAACATGACGCAAGTAGCGTTATTCAATATAATGACACCCAGTGTGTTCACAACGAGCTCCAGAGCCTAACTGCCTTAGTTAGTATCGTGACCACCAGCGGACACTACTATGACGTCAGGTGATGACACAGAATGGTCAGCTCTCTCTCGCACTGCGCCACCGTGCGGCAGACGTCTGATCACTTACGTCACACACCCTCGGCCGCCATCTCTATACACATGCTGGACATAGTCTTCTGTAAATATGCTAACCAATTTAACTGAACACAAGTGACACCAACATCGCTCATCTAACATATCAATTACCTAATTACTTCATTCCATTTCCAATTTAATCATATTCAATAAATCAATTTACAAGTTCAATATTCAATGATCAAATGAGAAGTTCCACATTTTCCCACTGTCAGCGAGGTGTTCATTCATGACCTAGCACCCCCCCCCCCCCCCCACCTCTAGAATGCTGCGATCCTACTGGCTGCTGCATTAGTCACGCAATTCGACTTCGTAGAACCTAGGACTTGGACTCAATTTTCACCAACGCCAGATCCACCTGGACTTCAAATCAAATAGTTAAATTCTCCACCACGATCCTCAACCCAGCACCACACCCCCTTACCGACCCCTGTTGGCAGGCTAACATATACTAATGTGTACTAACATGCACACCGCATGACGTCATCCAAGATGGTGGGGCGAAATGGAGGGAAAACAGATCTGAACACAGACTTTATTTTGCAGGTGGTGTCTCCACCACAAGATTTACTGTCCAACTGACATAAATACACATTACTGCCATCAGATCATACTGTCATCCCTCCTATGATGCAATCCCAGATGGTGGTCTGTAGGGTCGGCAATTATGCTAAAATTACTCAGGCTGTGCTAGGCTGCTGGAGAGAGTAAGGAAGGAGTCAACTCTATTTACTTTCGAACATTTTATTTAGAGATCGAATATATTTATCACACTGAGGCAAAACACTCTCCATCTAATGCTTGCGCTCACAATACACAGTCTCCAGACACTCAAACAACTCCTAATTTAAGGAAATAATTTAATTACAGACATTCAGATTCCTCCTAAATAATGCCTCACACTGATTTGTAAACACACTCAGTACTCGTTAACTGTCCAAATAGCGTATAGCACGACCTACAGACCTGCTCGCGAAATAATGCAATCAATGCACGCAAGCACAGTCTGCCATCCCCTGTCCAGTAGAGTACACAGGAGGTAGCGATAAGTGACGCATCAGTCAGATATCAAACCACGTACAGGTCCCTGCTAGGAGCCTGCAAGCGGCCACATCCCTTTCATAAGACAAATCTACAGAGCGCAAACGCTAGAAGCTAGTCGGTGCGGCCGTTAGCTGTCAAAGCACACACGGCCGTCCGTTCAGGATGGCGCTCCGTCACAGACCAGAGGTGCGGGTGCTGAACGCAGGTGAAAGTCGGCTCTATACAGTCATTGTTATACCGACGTCGCAGAATTCTAAGGCACTGACCCCATAGGCGAGACACCTCCCAGCAGCAGATGTCTTTACCACCTATGACACAATAGCACAGGGCCCATTGCTCCTATAGCGACATGACACACGTGTAACCATACTTAACCACCCAGCGTGAATGACGCAACACCGTCAAGTGCACGCACACAATTACAAATGCATCTAACAACGTTCCCAATGTTATACTTACATCAAATCTCTTTCTAAAAAAATGACAGCCAAGTCAACCTCTCGAGAATTGTATAATGTTTCAGAAATAGTTAACCCTCTCTTTCTTCATGCCTCAGCTTGTATGCACGGAAATTCTTACCCTAACAGAATCTGTTTACGAAAATAACATCGAATGCACTGTCCCCAGCGATCCTAACGTGTTACCCTTCCTGCTCTCAACATACGCAAATGTACCCTAAGCTGTGTATAGGCTCCTATATCCCAGCACAAACGATAGACCATTATGATTAGCTCTTGTAGAGTTTACCCGACGAATTACTGATGCCGCTGGTATCGAAGGACCATCCACCTATTCTTTTGAGACCTTTCAGAGGTAAAATTATTTTCCACACATCGCTAAATTGCATTGACAGTTAAAACCGCACAGTTGTCTACAGATCACAAAATACATACTATACTCAGAAGAATATTCGAAGCCAGGAAGATATTTACCAGTATAACTAGGATTAAATATTACAGTTGCTGCTACAAGTCTGACACCGATAGGGAAGCATCGTCAGCCTTTTTTGTCATTTTACAGACACAACATTCAGCGGTAATAAACTATTTTACACTGATCACCACATTGCACCGACAACTAAACCTCACAAAGTTGTATACAGATCAACAAAAACGGACGAGGTTAGCATACATATTGGACCGTGAAACCGATCTCCATCCCAGAAATATATCACCGAGAACCGTCTCGATCTAGTAAACATGCAATTTATATCCCCCTCCATTTAAAATCATCCCCATTATATCAATGAACCGAAGTCACTCTTAGAACTGATGTTCAAAGACAGGCTCCTTTCCCCGTCGGTACAAACGCCCTACTGTTTCTAGTCCGGACCTGTCTGCTTGCTTGCCTTTCTATACCCATCCGCAGGCTCGTCGATTACAAGAACACACTTATTTTCACGATAATATTATTTCATTATCGCCGTACTTCTCGATATCAAGCACACAGCAGTAGCCTCCCGATCGCTCGTGCAACATAATTCCCAAGATATAGACTCGAGATTATTTCTCTAGAAAGCTGAAACTTTAGCTACGCGGAGCATCATCTAGACCACTGAGTAATTACAAACAAATAGAGGAAATGATATTTCCACTCTCGAATACCGAAGTCTGTCATGTAACAGATCCCAAATCATGCATACAACTTGCAAGCCAACCAATATTTCCCCATGTCTAGAGAACAGGCAAACTTATCTTCCACACACCACATTCGATCTTGTCTCAACTAAATAAACGCGCTAAATGTTCAGAAGCAGTGAACTGAGCAATTTACATGGGTGGCAAACTTACCTCCATACACAATATTCTCAAATTTCCACTTGATCACGAAAGCCCCCTATCTTACAAACGCGATCTCAGTTGAACATCACTCAACAATGAGCGAAGTGTTGTAAATACACCCTACTGAAGGCGGTTGCTATGGAAACTGAAATACCGGTATCTGTTCCTGCCTTACGACTGGACATACTATTCCCTTTGCTATCACAGTAGGCCTACTCCAAGTCAAATCCATGCCTTTCCAACAACAGTGCATAGTCATCTCCTTTAGACAAACACATACTTTAAAACCTAATTCTCAAACACGTGCATATCACGCACCCACCGCTACTACTAAGTATAAAAGTTTGGCAATAAATCATTGCCAATGATAGTAAATAATACTGTCCCAAAATCAGTTATGGGAGTGCATGTCCCGTAAGTTCTTCTTGCGAGCCCTACCACAATTTCATAGAAAGAGAGACGTAACCAACCATATGTTAAAGAAGAAACCCCATCTCAATGAGCAAAGTATCATAAATACACCCTACCGAAGGCGGTGGCTCTGAAAATTGAAATATCTGTACCTGCCTTACGACTGGACATACTCTTTCCATTGCTATCACAGTACTCCAAGTCAAATCCATACCTTCCCTACAACAGCGCATAGTCATCTCCTTTCCACAAACACATACTTTATAAACCTAATTCTCAAATTCATACATATCACCCACTTACCGCCACTAATAAGTATAAAAATTCATCAGTAAATCATTGCCTGCGATACGAAATAATACTGACCCAGAATGAACGATGCGTGCGCATGTCCCTTAGGTTCTTCTTGCGAGTCCTACCACAGTGTCATAGAAAGTAAGACGTAATCGAACAGATGTTAAGAAAACAACCATCCCAACAACTACTGCATGTTACTCTCACAAGCGCTCTTTGTTCTACAGGTACACGCAAGTATCCATGTTAAAAGCTATACCTGCTTTACAAATGGTGGTACGACATTACCTCTGAATGAGGTAGTTTTCTTTTTTCGGGACAAATACCATGACCATGATCGTAGGAATATGTAAGCCCATGATGCAACCTCGGGATAAAAACAATGAACTTTGAAAGTGATTCGGCTGAGGAACGTGGTGTGTAAGCGATATTTGCGACTCCCTCACACCGACCCCAACAAGATAATTCTTAATTATTTGCAGCGCATTCTGTCTCGGACCATATCAGAGGTTCCAGGATACATCCGCAGAGTTATAGGCCATGACTCATTGAGAAGCAACACAAACAGTAGTAGTAGATGATGTGCTGATTGAGGTCGTTAGAAGAAAAATGTACACTAGCATCTCAGATCTCTAGTGTTACGCTATGTGTTAGAAATTATGTCCATCATTTGGAAACAGATCTTCCCATTCAAGCACATACTTGCATAGGATCACAGCCAGAAGTGAATCATATTTCAGGCACTCTCACATCTCTAAACGAGTCACCTTTCCTCGAACATATCTGCTACAGTAAAATTAAAACATGTTTTTGACTCAAAATGGCTCTGAGCACTATGGGACTCAACATCTGAGGTCATCAGTCCCCTAGAACGTAGAACTACTTAAACCTAACTAACCTAAGGACATCACACACATCCATGCCCGAGGCAGGATTCGAACCTGCGACCGTAGCAGTCACGCGGTTCCGGACTGAAATGCCTAGAACTGCACGGCCACCGCGGCCGGCAAAACATGTTTTTAGTCACACCCTATGCATCTTGCAACTGCACCCATTTCTACAGCTTTCCGCATGTGATCGGTCCAATTTAAGTCGGAACTGAGCAAAGATCGGAGAAAGACATATTCACCACCTTCTGCAATCCATCTAGAAACAGAACTACCTTAGTTAGTGCAACCGGACCTTGTTTTGAACATGTGGCGGAAATACGCGCCGTATGGTACGTCCCCAAACTACGTACAAGTACTACAGATCCGCGCCCATTCAAATCAGTCAGCCCAACATGCTATATTCCTTATTCTCTACACCCCAACAGAGAAAAATTTACGAACTATAAAAGCTCATCCCATTTAGAAGTCAACTAGGCACCGATGCTGGCGCAATGACACACAGCTGCGCTGCGCTCCTGCCCGGAGAAAGAGATTTCACAATACTCCCCAGAATGGCGCAGCGTGCAGCCAGCCAAGCATTCCTAGCGATATACACAGTCCCTCTGCGAATTTTCACCTCAAACTGCTGCTGCTACTGCCTCCTGTGTCTTATGGTGTGTAACCGTAACACGCCACACATCTGCTGATTTTAAATAAAAGACACTTACAACATAAGAAAACTGGAAGACTTTTATGGCGCTGGCATAGGTCTCCAAACTATAGTCCATAGGTTATTCACGAGCTCTACGTTTAGTCTCGTCTCTCACACTAGCGGAATAGCTGATGACTATGCGTTCCCTTTCGACTCATTCTTCATATTGCACGCATGTACGCGATCACTCTTTCGCTGTTAGCAACCCCCGGAAGTTCCTGGCCATCCACCAAAACTTTTTACCCAACTCAAACAAGCCATATCAGTCAATCATTATCTGCTAACCAATGCGGGGATGGGATGGAAAATACACCATCCATGTACTCTAATAATAAACATCACACTTTATAGCGCGAAGAATTTTACACTAAGTCCAATACCGGCCACTGATGTGACAGCATGTTTGCCCAATTTCAATATCATAGCTAAACCATGCCCCCTCTCCACGTTGCGAGTATCATTGCAAACATGGATAGATGACTGAGCAGTACGTCCATTCAGTCTTAATTCTAGAACACATAAATCTTCAAAGTATACCAGACAGTGCTCAATATATATCTATCACGAATGGCATAGTGTTCAATTTACGATCTAGCTCTCTGTGTATGGGAGTCACAGAGCATTCTCGCAGTCGTAGGGTACAATTAGAGAGTGAAAGACCCTCATCACACTGTCACTGACCAACCAGCCCTGCAGCACAGTTACCGAATTAATCTGCAACCGACCAGAAGAAGACCGCTACACTCCACGTCCCGTGAATGAATTAAACTTTCCGGGTCCTAGCCCATCCAAGTGCACGAGATTTCTCGAGTTGTGACCATGTCGAGGAGCTTAGCACACCATAACGATATATAGTAACAGATTTCAAAGTGCGGTCATATAATAGCAGACAGTTAAGAAGACCAACAAACTATTCATTTTTATATGCCTGGGAGCTCCAAACGGATGGACGCATTTTTACGTAAATCAACCAAGCTATCAACTCTAAAGTATTGTTCTAGAGTCTAGGATCGGCAACATGAAGGTATTCGTAAGAGAGAGAACGTAAACAGACGCACTCCTAAGGATAGAAATTTCTGCACTTAAAACGGGCCTATAATATTAGATAGAATGCACTTGTGACCGTTAACATCTGGTCGCTTACGTCTCTCTTTCTATGACACTGTGGTAGGACTCGCAAGAAGAACTTAAGGGACATGCACACCCATCGTTGATTTTGGATCAGTATTATTTAGTATCGTAGGCAATGTTTTACTGACGAACTTTTATATTTAGTTGTAGTGGTGGGTGCGTGATATGTACGTATTTGAGAATTAGGTTTATAAAGTATGTGTTTATGGAAAGGAGATGACTATGCGCTGTTGTAGGAAAGGTATGGATTTGACTTAGAGAACTGTGATATCAAAGGGAATAGTATGTCCAGTCGTAAGACAGGTACAGATATTTCAATTTCCAGAGCAACTTGACTTAGAGAACTGTGATATCAAAGGGAATAGTATGTCCAGTCGTAAGACAGGTACAGATATTTCAATTTCCAGAGCAACCGCCTTCGGTAGGGTGTATTTACGATACTTCACTCATTGTTGAATGACGTCCAATTGAGATCACGATTGTAAGATTGGGGGGTTTTGTGATCAAGTGTAAATTTGAGAACATTGTGTATGGAGGTGCGTTTGCGCTAGGACTGTTATTGCCACCCATGTAAATTGTTCGGTTGACTGCTTCTGAACATTTAGCGCGTTTATTTAGTTGAGACAAGACGGAATGTGGAGTGTGGAAGATAAGTTTGCCTGATCTCTAGACATGGGGAAATATTGGTTGGCTTGTAAATTATATGCATGATTTGGGATCTGTTACATGACAGACTTCGGTATTCGAGAGTGGAAATATCATTTCCTCTATTTGTTTGTAATTACCCAGTGGTCTAGATGATGCTCCACGTAGCTAAAGTTTCAGCTTTCTAGAGAAATAATCTCGAGTCTATATCTTGGGAATTATTTTGCACGAGCGATCGGGAGGCTACTGCTGTGTGCTTGATATCGAGAAGTACGGCGATAATGAAATAATATTATCGTGAAAATAAGTGTGTTCTTGTAATCGACGAGCCTGCGGATGGGTATAGAAAGGCAAGCAAGCAGACAGGTCCGGACTAGAAACAGTAGGGCGTTTGTATCGATGGGGAAAAAACGAGTCTGTCTTTGCACATCAGTTCTGAGAGTGAGTTCGGTTCACTGATGTAATGGGAATGATTTTATATGGCGGGGGATATGAACTGCATGTTTACTAGATCGAGACGGTTCTCGGTGATATATTGCTGGAATAGAGATCAGTTTCACAGTCCAATATGTTTGCTAACCTCATACGTTTTGTTGATCAGTATACAACTCTGTGAGGTTTAGTTGTCGGTGCAATATGGTGATCAGTGAAAAATAGTTTATTACCGCTGAATGTTGTGTCTGTAGAATGACAGAAAAGGCTAACAGTGCTTCCCTATCGGTGTCAGACTGTAGCAGCAATTGTAATATTTAATCCTAGTTATACTGGTAAACATCTTCCTGGCTTCGAATATTCTTCTGAGTATAGCATGTATTTTGTGATCTGTAGACAACTGTGCGGTTTTAACTGTCAATGCAATTTAGCGATGTTGGCTTGGTTCAAATGGCTCTGAGCACTAAGGGTCTTAACATCTATAGTCATTAGTCCTCTAGAACTTAGAACTACTTAAACCTAACTAACCTAAGGACATCACACAACACCCAGTGATCATGAGGCAGAGAAAATCCCTGACCCCGCCGGGAATCGAACCCGGGAACCGGGACGTGGGAAGCGAGAACGCTACCGCACGACCACGAGCTGCGGACATTTAGCGATGGGTGGAAAATAATTTTACCTCTGAAAGGTCTCGAAAGAATTGGTGGATGGTCCTTCGATACCAGCTTCATCAGTAATTCGTCGGGTAAACTCTACAAGAGCTAATCATAATGCTCCATCGTTTGTGCTGGGATATAGGAGCCTATACACAGCTTAGGGTACATTTGCGAATGTTAAGAGCAGGAAGGGTAACACGTTAGGATCGCCGGGGACAGTGCATTTGATGTTATTTTCGTAAACAGATTCTGTTAGGGTAAGAATTTCCGTGCATACAAGCTGAGGCATGAAGAAAGAGAGGGTTAACTATTTCTGGAACATTATACAATTCTCGAGAGGTTGACTTGGCTGTCATTTTTTTACAAAGAGATTTGATGTAAGAATAACATTGGGAACGTTGTTAGATGCATTTGTAATTGTGTGCGTGCACTTGACGGTGTTGCGTCATTCACGCTGGGTGGTTAAGTATGGTTACACGTGTGTCATGTCGCTCTAGGAGCAATGCGCCCTGTGCTATTGTGTCATAGGTGGTAAAGACATCTGCTGCTGGGAGGTGTCTCGCCTATGGGGTCAGTGCCTTAGAATTCTGCGACGTCGGTATAACAATGACTGTATAGAGCCGACTTTCACCTGCGTTCAGCACCCGCACCTCGGGTCTGTGACGGAGCGCCATCCTGAACGGACGGCCGTGTGTGCTTTGACAGCTAACGGCCGCACCGACTAGCTTCTAGCGTTTGCGCTCTGTAGATTTGTCTTATGAAAGGGATGTGGCCGCTTGCAGGCTCCTAGCAGGGACCTGTACGTGGTTTGATATCTGACTGATGCGTCACTTATCGCTACCTCCTGTGTACTCTACTGGACAGGGGATGGCAGACTGTGCTTGCGTGCATTGATTGCATTATTTCGCGAGCAGGTCTGTAGGTCGTGCTATACGCTATTTGGACAGTTAACGAGTACTGAGTGTGTTTACAAATCAGTGTGAGGCATTATTTAGGAGGAATCTGAATGTCTGTAATTAAATTATTTCCTTAAATTAGGAGTTGTTTGAGTGTCTGGAGACTGTGTATTGTGAGCGCAAGTATTAGATGGAGAGTGTTTTGCCTCAGTGTGATAAATATATTCGATCTCTAAATAAAATGTTCGAAAGTAAATAGAGTTGACTCCTTCCTTACTCTCTCCAGCAGCCTAGCACAGCCTGAGTAATTTTAGCATAATTGCCGACCCTACAGACCACCATCTGGGATTGCGTCATAGGAGGGATGACAGTATGATCTGATGGCAGTAATGTGTATTTATGTCAGTTGGACAGTAAATCTTGTGGTGGAGACCCACCTGCAAAATAAAGTCTGTGTTCAGATCTGTTTTCCCTCCATTTCGCCCCACCATCTTGGATGATGTCATGAGGTGTGCATGTTAGTACATGTTAGTACATGTTAGCCCACCAACAGGGGTCAGTCAGGGGGAGTGGTTCTGGGTTGAGGATCGTGGTGGAGAATTTATTTATTTGATTTGAAGTCCAGGTGGATGTGGCATTGATGAAAATTGAGTCCAAGTCCTAGGTTTTATGAAGTCGAATTGCGTGACTAATGCAGTTGCCAATTTGAGTGCATCATTATAGGGGTGGGGGGGTGCTAGGTCATGAACGAACACCTCGCTGACAGTGGGAAAATGTGGAACTTCTCATTTGATCATTGAATATTGAACTTGTAAATTGACTTATTGAATATGATTAAAATTGAATTGGATTTAAGTACTTAGGTAATTGATAGGTTAGATGAGCGATGTTGGTGTCACTTGAGTTCAGTTAAATTGGTTAGCATACTTACAGAAGACAATGTCTGGCACCAGAGAGAATGGACGATCTTGTGTCATCACCCGATGTCACGGTAGCGTGCTCAGGTGGCCACGATATGAACTAAGCCAGTTGGGCTTTGGATCTCATGGTGAAGACACTGGGTGCCGTCATCTTGAATACCAGTACTTGCGTCATGATCTGACACCAGGAGAGCGCCCTCTGGTGGCACCAATATGAACTAAGCCAGTTGGAGGCCAGACCTAGTGACGAACACATATACTTGAAATTGGTTAAATAATAAGGACAATTACTTTTTCCCGCCATTTTTTTGCTTAGTAGAGATAACTGGGGTGTGATGCATTATCGTGTTGGAATTTGAACTTCGCGCCATTTTTCTGGGCAAGGGGGGGCGTGGCACTTTCCCACCAAAATTCAAAATTTCCGCCAAAATACGCCATCTTGATTGACGTCATCACCGCCATCTTGGAAGATGTCATCGCAGGCATCTTGGGGCCATACCAGCCTAGCCCCAATACATAGGACTAATTCTAGTATTTGTTAACTGTGTGAAACTTTCCATATTAAAGAAGTTATATACACATGATTCATCCGAATGATGAATATTTTAGATGGCTTTATACAACAGTGAGAAAGTTATAAAGACATTATTAACAGACTTTTTACCATAGATTTGCCAAAGAGGGAGGAAGATTTTTTTTCTTATAATTTTTTTTTTTTTTTTGTGCATCTTTTAGATTGGTCTGTGTTATTTGTGATACTTTTATGAGTGATGTTTTGTATTGTTAGTGACAGTAACTATATTGCCAACAGGCTTTATAACTTTTTAGAGCACGTAACTGACATTCATGTCTTACAGAAGGCAATAAGAGAGCAAAGGGTGAAGATGGTGAAAAACATGGCAAGACGTTGATTTGGTTCATATCAAGGCTGGTAGTGATACAAAGTGTAAAAGATACTTGACTTTAAGAAGCTCTGTAGTTCGAATCTCGTAAATTAAATTCCTATCAGTCCGCACAGCTAACATTTTTGAAGACTTTAACATACTGCCTTAAATCTCATCCGCATAGGATGCAGTAATGTACTGTGTTTTAGCGAAGTTTTGGGACATTGTTTCTTCCATTGTCCAGGGTTCCGTGGAAAGAAAATAACGTCGTGAACGTCCCGTTAGCTTCGTTTTATAAGAAGATAAAATATATATTCGAAAATTGTACGGAAAAAGTATAATAGTGTATTAATGTACAAGTTATTGAAGAATAAGTCACAGAGCAACTGGTATAACCCATACCTCGTTTTATTGCCGTAACTCGAGAACACGAATAAGCTGATCTCCAGAAAAGAGGGTGAAAACCAAGGGAAGCAGTCATTCATTACAAATTAGCTCTGAAGTAGCGAGAAGCAAGCTGTCTAGAAGAACAAACCAGGGAAAAATTACGGTTCGTTCGAACTCGCCAACTTCCACGTACTGGTGGAAAACGAAACACCCGAATTCGGTGACTGTTCCCAAAGTGCCTTCTGAGTTTACGCACGAACTCAATATCTTCCACCTGCCTGCGGACAGACCAGCTGCAGGAACTTGAGAAACTCTCCAAAATGAACGGAGCATGTGCACTAACTCCACCATTATTTACAATGCTCTTGAAGAATCTTGTAAATACTGAACCAATGAACAAAATAATATATACACCAAGAATATCTTCAGGATGTAAGTAACTAAGCCCAAGGATGTAGTGCAGTCACTGAAATAAATCACTGTTGTAGTATTTGTACCTTGCAGCTAAACCAAGCATTTATGGTTTTCGCCACCTGAACTATAAATCGCTGTTGTAGTATTTGTTGTATATATAAACAAAGATTTTATTACAAATTTCGCATATAAAAATGTTTCTTGAAACTAACAGTATTTCTTGTATCTTAGTTCCGTTCACTGCTGCTTTGTATGGAATGCACTTAATACATTCTGCTGTAGGAAATCTTGCCTCTTCATGGTTGTTGAGTCTGTTTTGATGATGTGAGGGTTTTTTGAAGAGTTAATTGATTCTTGTGTAGATATCAGTTCGTTCATGTGTCATAGGTGAAGATGTTTGAATGAGGAGATGCACACATGTACTGGAACGGGAATGAAGGCTTTCACAAGGTGCTGTATGTTGACAGGGTCAGCAAAAGCACCAGGAATATCTTCAGGATGTAAGTAACTAAGCCCAAAGATGTAGTGCAGTCACTGAAATAAATCACTGTTGTGGTATTTGTACCTTGCAGCTAAACCAAGCATTTAAGGTGCTGCATGCTGACCGGGTCAGCAGGAACACCAGGAATATCTTCAGGATGTAAGTAACTAAGCCCAAGGATGTAGTGCGGTCACTGAAATAAATCACTGTTGTAGTATTTGTACCTTGCAGCTAAACCAAGCATTTATGGTTTTCGCCATCTGAACTATAAATCACTGTTGTAATACTTGTAACTTGCAGCTAAACCAAGCATTTATGGTTTTCGCCACCTGAACTATGAACAAACAATAATGCTTGCGGAAATTTAAAATCCAAATGTGCATGATCGCTTTGGTCGTCAACATATAGCGTCTTTAAATGCTATTCGGAACGCACAGGTTAATCGTCGTATATTTAGAGAGGCGCAAGAACTAGAACGGGCAGCTATTAGAGAAATTGAAGAAGAAGAGCGTCGACAACAGAACGAAGAGGGCGATATTTTTCATGATTTTGAATTTGATTTGTCATTTTTGGATAATCCTGGACAAGCATTTCAACAAGTTGTTCAGGTTGGAGCTGTTGCTTTAGATGCTACTCGTGGTTTTGTGCAACGTGCTGTGATTGCTGAAATTGTTCAAAATAGAGGTGATCGTGAAGATGCAGCATTTATTCGTGACGTTGTAGCTACCTTTTTTGGTGAAGCTGCAAATAATGTACAAGATTTGAGAAGTCCTTTACCTGCTGGGATTTATGATTTGGTTGGGTTTTTAGGTAAACTACCAGAACGTGCCATGGCAGCTCAAACGCAAGATGGAGAAACGCATCAGGCGATGACAGGTGCCGCTGGTGCGAGTGGTGCTAATACCGGTAGTGCTGGTGGAGGTATTGCTGATCCTGGTTTGATGATGTGGAAAAGTGTTGGAAGGTGACTAATGGTATTTTGGAAATTACAAATACCCCTTTGTTTGCAACATGGGGTTATCAATATAAGTGGTTTTATGATAATAAATTTGGTGAAATACAAGTACAATATGTAGTAGACTTGGTACATCAGCTAGTCAGATTCTGTACCTTTTTTTTATGTCTAGAGGAAACTTTGATGCTTTACCTAGGTATTGTTATATAGTAGATACTGAAGTGTGTGTTATTCCTATTGGTTTGGAAGCTTCATTTGCAACTGGTTCTACTTTGGCTGTTAATGGTTCGTTGACGCATGTACCCTTTGTTATTCACAATATTGGAGGATCTACTATACATGCGCATGAAACTGTAAAGGTAAATGGTTCAGGTACAGATATGTCAATTAGTAGTATTAGTAAAATGGATAATATATCAACTGCTTTTGAAAGTTTAATGTGGGCTGATGCAGGATTGACTAGGTATTATAGTGCAACAACATTGCTCCATAATTGACCTTATTATGATTCTTGGGTCGTACCTACTAGTGGTACATCTACTACTACTACTAAAAATTACACGTGTGTTTCTCATGATATAGGAGGTCCTTAGCTGCATAAGATTTATGTGCACGGTGTTGCACAGTCAATAGTAGATGCCAGATGGCCTTTTACTTACCGTTATACGCCTCAATGTGGTGTTTTGAAAACTGAAGTTGAGTATCCACATCCTCCTATGACTAATCGTTGTCAGTGGATGAGGGTAAATAATACTTTGTTGACTCCATATGAAGTGGAAAGTGATGGTGGTCCTATTGGTGCTATTGAAAATACTATTGTACCTTATAATCCTATTCATCAAGTTAATCATAATGATTATTATAAGTGTGTTGAAAAGAGTGCTATATTGCATTCTATGTCTAGGAAAGGTAAAGTTACAGAAGCTGTTAATTTTAGTCTTGGTATTAATCCTGTGCCTAACAATACACCTGGTAGTGAAAATTCTTTTGTCAATGCTAAAATGATTTGTTTGCTTGAAACAAGGGTTAAAGTTGGATTTAATTATGAGACTTGGAATACTCAAGTTCAGACTGCAGCTCATGAGAAAATTCGCTTTATGAATCATACTCTTACACCTAATAGTTTTGAATATCAACAACATGGTGGTATACAAGGAGCAGGTACTGTTGTTGGTTCCTATTATTATAATATGCCAGCTAATGAAAATAGGTTTGTTAGTGTTGAAGCTAAAAAAAAAAAAAAAAAGTGAAAGTGAAGCCATGAAAAGTGTACCTGAAGCTGATAAAAGTGTAACTGAACCTGATCCAGCTGTTGAAGCTGGTAAACGCTTAAGAGAGACTGTTAGCAAAAAACGCAAAGCTACTCGTACTACAAGTACTACAGGAACCTCAACAACAGGATCTGTTCCATGTGAAAGACCTTACCAAAAAGATTTGAAACCATTGAGGAGTATGATGAAGGAAGTTGAGGAAATGGGTGATACTGACGATGATGGTGAATTATTGGATGTGTTAACACAAATGAAAGATCATTTTTATTGTATAAAAAATGTATTTTATTTGTCAATTAAATCTAAATCAATAAACATATCAAACAAAGTCATTGGATGCATTTCTTTTTTTATCCTTTTATCCCATTTTTTCCAATTATATTTTACAATACGTTCATCCCATACAGGTCCTCTGAACATTTCAGTATTTGCACATAAAAGTACAGGTGTTTTTGTTAATACAAAGTCGGATTTGTACGTAACTTGAATATTAGTATTGTTTCCACTAAATACACATTTTAATGTTTCATAGCTACCAATATCAAAATTAGGATCATCCATTACAATCAATCGTCTATAAGCACATTCTTGTAATCCAAAATTTACAAATTTGTTATTTTTGTTACACCAACCAGCGTTTATCATTGCACTAGAACACACTCGTACAAAAGTTGATTTGAAACTGTTTGGACGTCCAACAATTGACAAACAATTTTTTTACCATTTTTACAGTTTAGTATATTAAACAGGTTTACAATGAATTCAGCTATTCTATCATAATCTTCATTAAATTGATATTCAAGTAGTTCATACATTAAATTATGTGATTCAGTTCTAGTAAAGTAAAATTCATGAAAGTCACATGAATGATCTTCAAAGTATACAGTTTTAGCTTTTAAAATAAAATTACAAATTTCTTGTACATTCATTTTCATGGTTAGTATTTGTGTATGAGTAATAACATTTGATAATAATTGTTCACTAAGAGTACATAAGGTAGGTTCATTCAACCATATATTGGTAAATTGGATTTTATTCAATGGACAACATAAGTTTTCACAAATTAACTGTACCAATTCTTGAAAACTTTTTCTACGACTTCCACGTTCTCTTTGTTCGTGGTTAATAAATGCTGTAATGTCGTTTGGGAGTGCGAGACTATTTGTTTGATTGCTTGGCTCAGTGTGTCCGTCGGGTCGTTCGGATCGCAATACATCCGAATATCCCGTATTTTTGCTGTCCACTGTCTCTGTTTGGTTAGTTTGGCCATTTTCGTCGCATCGTGCAGCTGTAATGTGAAGTGAAACGGTTTCGTTAATTCCTCTCTCCAAGTATATTGCGTGTTCTGCTTTGTGTTTATTACTGACAAAGAGGAAGAGATTTGTTCTTTTTTCGGTGTCACTTCCTTTTGCAACCGTAGGTCTTCCCAATTGAGCCACGAATTGTCGCCCTTAGAGGCATTGACATGTTCCGTAGGCTCTGTTAGTTGTGGACAATGTGGACATGCGGCCTGGCGGCGTCTTCAAAGCAGATGTACAATAATCTGTCTCGTCTTGGCCTACTGTTGAAAAGTGATTTTGCAAAACTAATAAAGCTTGTTTGATTTCTTTGGAAGGAATCTCCATCGAATACATGGTGCGTAAAATCAAGGTTTGATTTCGCATTACAGCATTCATTAATTATTCGTCTGAATCTGTCATCAAAACACGATAAATGAACCAGAATGTTGACTTCAAGTTTTTTGGTAAAGTTAGAACAAATGTTTGGAACTTTTCTTGAAATGCATTTTTATCAAGACCTATACATATTTCCATGAGTAGGCTTATTATAAAATTTTTAAATTCGGTTGTCCATTTTTCATTGAATTTTATCTTTTTAGGTTGTTGTGCAGATGGAATATTCTCCAAATCAATTTCTTCTGCGACGGGCTTCCGTTTTTTAGGAGCATTTGTGATCGCAGTAGAAGGTCCTGGTTCGTTGATATCTTCCTCATTGTCAGAGAAGAGATCTTGTGAATCGGGATCGATTGGAGAACACTCAGTCATCTGCAAATATTTACATATAGATTTTAGAACCTTGTGGAGTAGCTCGAGTTATTTCTTTAGTTAATATATTCTCTATTCTCCATGAGAACATTGGTTTTAGGCATTTATTACACCACATATTGTCTTTCAAATAATAGAGGGTTCTGAAAAAAGTTTTTTTCTTAAGGTTGTCAATTCTTGAAAGAAATGATCATATTTTTGTTGCAAAGGTGGTGCTAAAATTTGTTTGCTGCAGCTGTAAATTGATTTATATGAGCATGAGATGCTATTGCAATACGTGCACAATCATTTGAGCATGTTTCATTTAGACAACAAATTTGACACAAAGCTGTTATTTGACGTGGTCGTAACCAACGTCCACTATGTCCTATACATGATTTTATAATGGAATCAGTGTGTACAAGTTTATATCCTGTATTAATTATTATGATTCTTGTTCTCCATAAATTTTGTCGGTCGTACCAGCCCCATGGAATAGTGTCAAAATCGTTGTTTACTTCTGTAATATATTTAAAGAATACATCAAAATTTCTATAGGTTGGTACATCCTATTCAAAATTAGATTCTAATTCCATTCTGTCCATTTTAGTAGCTTTTACGTGAGGAATATTCATCATAGTTTGTGTTACGCCTCGATAGTGAAGTGGTGTAGGATAGGAATTTGTATGATTTCTGATCATTTCACTTTCGCGTATATCTACTTTGTGAATACAAGTATTAAGTTGTATTTCTACCCACTGTCGATATCTTGGTTTAGTACACAATACTCTAGGTTTGTTTATGAATGATAAGTCTTTGATGCCTTGCTTGTCATCTGCGTGCAATGGAACTGGTAAGTCGCTAAACAGCACTTCAACAGGTAAGTGCCGGCCGTGGTGGCCGTGCGGTTCTGGGCGCTTCAGTTCGGAACCGCGGGACTGCTACGGTCGCAGGTTCGAATCCTGCCTCGGGCATGGATGTATGTCATGTCCTTAGGTTAGTTAAGTTTAAGTAGTTCTAAGTTCTAGGGGACTGATGACCTAAGATGTTAAGTCCAATAGTGCTCAGAGCCATTTGAACCATTTGAACAGGTAAGTGTTTGTCGTTTAAGTTTCTACAACGTATCCAATTTGGATTTGGAGTTAAGTCTGCTGGAATTAGGTAACGAGTTACGGTAGCTAATATATAGTCTTCATCATCTGAATCACTCAAAGTTGAAATGTCACTAAAACTTCCCGAAGCACTGTCACTGCTGTCACTCATACCTTGCGCTGTAGCGTAGATGACGATGACGTCGACTGAAACCGCAAACAGCGTGGTCTCGTGCAGCGTGGAGTCCGTGAAGTGACTGTAAATTAGCTCCGCCACGCCTCCCTTAAGTATACATTACACCGGAAAAACCACTGATAACTTGCTAAGACAGCAGCAGCAACCGCAATCGCGACATATGCTGACGTATGCGCGCTACACGCGCGTCCGCGTCGCGGTTGGACTTAACCAATTCCATTGCACGCAGATGACAAGCAAGGCATCAAAGACTTATCATTCATAAACAAGCCTAAAGTATTGTGTACTAAGCCAAGATATCGACAGGAATAATGTAATTTTAGGAATAACTGTATACTACTGTGTTTTTTAAAGGCAAATAATATTCTGTACTAATTATACAACTAGAAATCTTAATTGATGAGAAGACAACCTTGATTCTCTAATGGATGGACTGTTCGAAGTTAATTAACACCTTTTTTTAGTAAAAAGATAGTTACCTCTTCCTACAATCGTCTTCAACTCACTTTTCAAGTTTCAAATGTATTTCCTTCTTCTTATCTTTTTTTAAGGCTGAACACTAACGGTATGAAAGAACCTCCAGAGTAACTGTGGATCATGAGTAGCTGGAGAAAGTCTTTTGCTGCCTATTGAGAAGTACCACTGATTAATATAGTTTCCTGCTGGCACAGTTATTTTAGTTTGGAATCGATTCAAAAAAACAAGATGACCATTTTCCAGACCATTATTAAGGACAAAGGCCTCGCATTTTGTTGCTGTCTCCTCCATCTGCTATAAGGCAACCTGAATTTCCATACAGAATTTTTGGTGGTTTCGTCATTCTCCTCAAAGTGGTGTGAGTAATATTGAG
Organism: Schistocerca piceifrons; assembly: GCF_021461385.2. Classification (NCBI taxonomy): domain Eukaryota; kingdom Metazoa; phylum Arthropoda; class Insecta; order Orthoptera; family Acrididae; genus Schistocerca; species Schistocerca piceifrons. The sequence continues at coordinate 536,419,243 of NC_060138.1, forward strand.
CGAATGTATCTTACAGCCTTCCTCGTTCATGTGTTCACAGTTGTTGAATTGTCATCTCCTTCTTTACATGTTAGCCTTGATCGTCTTTCATCCAAAGCTTCATTTTTTTGTTTTAATAGAATTCGATAACATTTTCTTGTTTAATAAGTGTTCTTCAACTGCTGTGTGGTCATAAGTGCCTTCCAAACCCGAAAATAAGCTTTCTTTGCCTGCTGTAAGTAACTTCACAGAACACCGCGATTTTTACCACAGCATCGTCATCCATGTTCTTCAATTCCTAGAACTCTTCTACATGGTTTCATTGAATATGTAGCCATCGCAGGTTAAGTGTGTATTACAACAATCACTAAAAACAGGTAGCAAAACGTGAGTTTCTCGTTTCGATGAGTAAGTTCAAATTACATAACGGAATACTATGTGAGTCTGCACAGATGTTAGCGAGTTGCTGCCGAGTTCGGTTAGGGCCAGGAACACCACCCCCATTGACTCACACTACCGAATAGTTCCTTTAAACACGTGTGAGGAAGGCTGCAGGGTAGCCGATAGCCGATGTCAGCGCAGCAGCCACTGGCTCGCCATAAATTCACTAACTTGGCTGAACGGGCCCGCTGCAGGAATCCGCCCGTTTGCGTACCTACTGAGAGGCTGGATCGGCCGTTTCCAGACCTGTGGATAACGGACACAAGATCGTGCCTTCAGTAGCACACAGTTGAAACTACAACTGTTCAAAGACTCGAACGGATATGCCACAGCCAGCTAGCTCTACACTTCTACAGGTATGTCCTACCAGATTCTTTTAATCTCTCATACGACTTACAACCTGAATGTGTGAATAATATGTAATTCAACCAAGAGGTTAGAAGGTAAATTACGTTTGTATTATATTTGTGGGGCTAATTAATTAAAATTAACCCTATCTCGAGAAAATAGTAAAAATGCAAAATTGTCGTGTTAATAGGTGCGTGTAAAGGCAATTATTTATAGTAGAATTCATGGTCCACTGATATCAAGAATGCATCAGTTCGTCACAGTTTCTCTTAGTCGTAACAATTGACATGTCATCCATCATTATCCTTTAGAATTTTAACTCTAAATGTTGTGGGGCTAATTAATTAAAATTAACCCTATCTCGAGAAAATAGTAAAAATGCAAAATTGTCGTGTTAATAGGTGCGTGTAAAGGCAATTATTTATAGTAGAATTCAGGGTCCACTGATATCAAGAATGCATCAGTTCGTCACAGTTTCTCTTAGTCGTAACAATTGACATGTCATCCATCATCATCCTTTAGAATTTTAACTCTAAATGTTTGCAAAATATGCAGTGGACTCTTATACTGTGAAAAAGAAAGTTAAATATTTAATGAGCTCATACTGACATGCATTCAGCTCGCCATCTACAGAGTTTTGCATGAACTACTTGAGCTACACCTGGTGTTCTCGAATGCTTTGCCAGACAGTTGAGTGTGCGATACCAATGAGCGATGATGATGCGCCCGCAGCCGGGGCAGCCGCCTCGGACGCGCCGGAGTTGGCCGCTGGTCGGTCGGTTGGGCCTGGCCCTCTGGACGCCCCAGCGGCCGCGCCACACAGGACGGATCCTAGGTTGACGACCCAGGCTACGGCACAGGTTCATGACAGGATAGAACGTCAAGAACGACGATCGACAGGCGCTATTCGACCGCAGAAGACTACACACCACACGACGAAACCGTATTCGGACGTCGGCCATACGTCACACCACTACGGACGCAGCAATGAAGACGACCGCCAGGACTACGCCAGAAGACTCGATATATGTCGGGAGGAGGACAAAGAAACGCTGAAGGACATACAATGCCTTATCCGCTATTCACGGGAAACGCAAGAGAAGGATAACTCCACTATTTATTACACGAAGGATTACGTTCACCTCAACGAAACGCGCAACGGCCTTCTAGAGGGCAACCTTAAAGCTATATTCCATAAGGCACGCATCAAATACCACTTTGAGTCCTTCGAAGACCAAAGACGTGCAATAAGATTCTTCACGACCCACAGCTTCTCATATTTTACGCACCAAACACCAGACGACAGAGATTTGAAAGTAGTTGTCAAACTCCTCCCGGCGGAAGTTACCGAAGAACAACTTTACTATGCCCACAAGGAAAAAGGCTTCAAAGTGCTACAAGTCTACCAATTTAAGGAACGCGACGAGAAGACGAAACAACTGATACCGCAACCTGTGTACTGAGTCACCCTCCCATCTGGGAAAGACAGTGACAAGATATATGATGTCAAGTACCTGCTCTACACACGAGTGATAATCGAAACCTATAATAGTAAAGAAGGACCAGTTCAGTGTCGACATTGTCGTTTTGAGCATACGGCGAAGTACTGCAGCATGCCAGCCCGCTGCGGGGGCTCCCACAAATCATCGAATTGTGCCCATCCTAGTTCAGCGCCCCAAAGTGCGCCAATTTTGAACAAGAACATCCAGCGACCTACCGTGGCTGCCCCCCAATTTAAAGAACTCCTACGGAAATATACCAGAAGGACACAAAAGAACTCGCCCCATAACGGCCTATAATTGTCAAGAACTCGGCCATGGCTGCGATTCAGGCCACCCAACAACAAGCGGCACCTCTCCCTGCGGAAACAATCGCCTCTCGACCACAACCGGCACCCAGACTGACTCCACGACAGACAAGACAACAGCGCTCTTACTCCGAAGCAATATATGTCCATCCACTGACGCCAACACCAGCGGAGACATCACCTGCCTGGTCGACCACCTTCACCAGCCTTAACGGATATTGTTCAACTACTCACCGCCCTCCAGCAGAAGCTGACGTCTATTCTCTCGCTTGTAGAAAGCGTACTGACAGCTTTTCAAACACCCTAAACGGATAGACAGCATCACACGAGGAATCTCAACTTCTGCTTCTGGAATGCCAACGGCCTGAAACTGAAGAAAACAGAATTCACGGACTTCTTACGTCGACACAGGATAGAAATAGCATTTGTCTCTGAACACATCTCCGTGAGTCAACCGACCTCTACTTGAGGAACATGCACATCTACCGGATAGACAGACAGGACCAACGTGGCAGAGGGACGGCAGCTCTCGTCAAAAAATGCATTTGTCACGACCCAGAACATTACCCCAACTCCAGACTTTAGAGGCCACGGCAGTAACGATCCACACGACGCTTGAAAACATCACCTATACTGCAGCTTACCGTAGCCCAAAGAAGCCTCTCCACCCAGCAGATCTTTACGCAGTTACAGAAGATTACGACAAGACCCTACTTGGAAGGTATCTTAATAGTAAACATGTTGCCTGGAACTCCTGTAAGACTAATCCAAAAGGACATATGTTGTTTGCACTGGTTGAGGATTTACATGTTTCTGTCCACGGCCCATGGGAACTGACGAGGATACCTTACATCCAAACACAAGCCCCCGATGTTCTGGACGTCACCATAATCAAGAACATCAACCCAAATCTCTGTCTGCAGACACTGGATGATCTTTCGTCGGACCACAGACCAGTGTTAGGACTCATCAAGAGGGCCAGCCTGCTACTCCCACAGCCGACGACAAGAACTTGCGACTGGCAGTAGTTCCAAACGTACCTCAACTACAATGTGCGACCAACCTAGGTTGTTACTACCAGAGCAGCGATTGATTTAGCAGTCGAAGTACTCACGAAGAAGATTAAAAGTGCGAAACAACGAGCTCTCCTGCAGCGCCTGCAACCAGAAGTAAATTATGACGAGTTTCCACCACCATTGCAGGAACTTAAGACGCAATCCATTTCGGAAACAATGGGTCCGTTACCACCATCTGGATGATAGATGGGAGACTCACAGACTGACCTGAGAACTCCAGCGAAAAGTTTAGGACTGGAAGCAACACACGTGGGAACCCCGAATGAAGAACTTTCTATCACGCACCAAAGATGAATGATGAATAATTGAAAGTCTCAGACAGCAAACAGCCCCCTAAAGGGCAATTCAAGGACCCCATGGCCTATTGTACCACTCATTGGCACAGGCGGAGCTGTATGTGGATACATGCCAACAACAGATGACTACGCCCCCCATGGAGGATGGAGATGATGCACTGCACCGTGCAGAGGAGGACACAGCAGCGGAATGGGAAGCTATTCGGGACACCCCAACTAATACTATGTCCCAGCTGACAATGCCGGAGGAAATTCGGAGGATTACCAAGTATACCAAACACACCTCACCTGGAACAGATAGAATCAGCAATACAGAATTGAAACACCTACCAAAAAAGCCTGTCGTGCTTCTCACCCAGATAGTGAACAGCTGCCTCAGGACTGGATACTTCCCCGAGGCATTGAAGATTGCCAAAATAGTGCCAATACCAAAACTGGGCAAGGATCTCTCACACCCTGACGGCTACAGACTCATAAGCTTACTGACGATGCTGGGAAAGGTACTGCAACGTGTCCTACTGAAACGCATGCTGGACATCCTTGTGGCACACAACACCATCTGACCGGTGCAGTTTGGCTTCCAGGCGAAGCTATCGGCTGAGTTACAAATACTACGCATCACAGAATCTATCCAAGACAATTTCAACAAGAAAAAACGTACCATTGAGTCTGTCTCGATATAGAGAAGACTTACGATAAAGAATGGCGACGAAACTTGATCGTCAAACTCCAACATACTACTCCCCTGCTGGACTGCTATTTAAAACTTCTCGACAATTTTCTACGGGATCGCAGATTATATGTCCGCATTGATGACAAGAATTCAACAACATGGCCTGTCCTTGAAGGACTTCCATAAGGATTGGTCATATTTCCACTGCTGTTTAATTTATACATTAACGACCTCCCGACGGTGCCACATGTTACTGCCAGTTTCTATGCCGATGACACAGCACTCCTGACTGCAGGAACCAGAATGGACGACCTCGTCACATGGATGCAGCGCCAACTAGATTCAGTGGACCACTGGACCTACAGGAACAAAATAACGGTCAATGCAGAGAAAACCAAAGTTATTGTCCTCACACGTCAAAGACCCATTGTCATCGAAAGCTTCTGGATATCACACCAGCCACTCCCCTGGGCAACAACTGTAAAATACCTTGGAGTGCATCTGGACGCCAAACTGCTGTATAGTAATCACATTACAGGCAAGAAGACGTCTGGCCTCAAAATGCTGGGTGCTCTCCTCCCATTTCTGAAGAGCTCGTACCTCAGCCAACGCACGAAACTCCAGCTGTACCATGCCACAGTCGAACCATCTATTTTGTGTGGATCGACCTCCTGGGGTACTATGTGTGCCACTAACTACAAGAAGTTACAGGTTATGCAAAGCAGATGCCTACTACGGATCACTGGAGCCCAATGGTGGATCTCTCAGACAAAGTCAAGGAGAAGGCACGAACCTTATGTCAGAAGTTGGACATGGTACATGACAGTACACCACAACTCAGCGCAGTAGGTATGGTAGAATCCTCATGCAACCACAAATATAAAGTACTGAAGGCATATTATTTGAGCCCCTGTAAATGTTATCCCTACATAATTCTACATAATTTACGGGCATAAAGTCCTTTAGCACTTCTACACACTGTTTTCAAACACACACCAAAAGCAGCAACTTCAAGGACCCCGCTGTGTGCCCAAACTAAAGCTGATAGAAGAATAAATAAATCAAGCACAAATTTTTACTCTTTCCATTCCCTATAGAAGTAAAAATCAACGAAGTTGATCAGACTTCAGCACCACAAACACACACACACACGCACAAAATGCTTTGCCAGAGTTTTTGGTAGAGTTGTTTTCTTACAGATAAATTTTATGGGCGCTTATCCACGATTTGTTACTTAACAGATTTATATCGAGAAAATGTAAGCATTGAAGTTTTCGTATTCAGGTAGGATGTATGTCTGATTACAAGACGCTAGAGTTCACAGTTGTTAGTGAACAAGTGAACGGAGTGACATTGAACCAACTCCCTCTCCCAAACTCCAGTCCCTCAAGAACGGGTCGGAGTCCCGTAGTGTTCACTGCACATTTCCTTGGGATTGTGCGCATAGACCTTTCGTTACGTTCACGAGTATTCTCTACAGCATTGTGTTGTCGTTTCATACTATGTGATTTGTTACTGCCTTCTTAGGCGTTATTTTTCGTGTGCGTCTTTTTCGGTGTTGTTGTAGATACCAACCTGATTACACCGTTACATCCAGGGTTTCTTATGGATAACGCCCGACCCTCCAGGCTGCGGCAAGGCGACTCCTCCACAACCCTGCGTGGCAATGTGGTGCTGCCAGTGGTGCCCATACTACCACCTCACAATGGGCTAAGGACCTTGCGTGGCGGGCCGACCGTCAAAAGTCTCTGGTCACCTCTGGCACTGACACCAATCAAAGCGTGCCTCTCCCGCACCCCAGAATGCGGGAACGCTCGTCGTCGTCATTGTCTGAAAGTCCACCTGGTCGCCTGGTGGTTGACCTCTCACCCGCCAGCTGTCCTTCCCTGTCGAATCAGACACCTGCTGTAGCTCACCTCCACTTGGACGAAACTCTTCGGTTTGCTCTGTCCGCTTCATCTCACCAACAGGACACGCCTTCTGAGGCTGTCACCCCTGACCGATCACATCGTCAACAGACATCCTTCGGCTCGTCCACTCACGCTTGTTGCAGCAGTGGTCATGGCTCTGCCTCATATGCCTGCCTTCCAGGGGAAGCCGCACCTGCTGCGATCTCTCCTCTCAGGCTGCGCCGTCAGCCCCACCAAAGTACCACCAATTTGCAGCCCCCCCCCCCCCCCCCCCCCGCGAGTGCTGCTGCGTCTACTCCGTCTACCCGGCCTAATTGGCTTTCTGAAGACTTCACTACTATCAGTCCACGCCGTCACAGAACATCCAAACACGCTTTTCGCGGTGGCGGTGGTTTCATATGTGATGCACCCGCTCAAAGGGAAGCCACGCCTGATGATGCCATGGACATGGATCGCGCTCCTTGTCCTGCTGCTAAGGCTCCAGTGTCTGCACCAACAAAGGAGAAAATCCCTCCAATTGTGGTGTACCATCCAAGAAATTACCTAAAGCTGAACGCTGAACTGCAACGCCTCATCGGTGGACAATTGCGGGCTGTCTTTCAGAAGGACCATGTCCAGTACCTCCTTGACAGCACAGATTACTTTGCTGTCCTTGACTTCATCAAATCACAGGCAATGCCTTACTACACTCATCGAGTTTATGGTGACAGGAAGATGAAAATTGTCATTTAAGACTTGCCACCTGAAGTTACCGAAGTGGATGTCAGGAGCGAACTGCTCCGTCTCAGTTTGTGGACCCCGTGGCCCATCAATACAGCAAGAGGGACTCTGAGACCCAGAGATTAATCGCATTTTCCACACATGTGTTATCCCTCTCTAGAAGGGATGATACTGAAAGGATGTACCAAATCCGGTATCTTCTGAGCACTAAAGTGCACATTGAATCCTATGAAGGCCACGCCAGGCCCTCCATTTGCCGTAGGTGCCAGCGCTTGCGCAACACTCCTAATTATTGTTCCTTGCCATCGCAGTGTGTCAAGTGTGCTGGACCGCATGCGTCGCAGACCTACACCCTCGCAGCCTCAGGGAAGCCCACGTGCGCTAGATGTCAGGGCACTTCTCATGACCCACACCATCTGGCCTCCTGGAAGGGTTGCCCTATGTATCAAAAGGCATTAAAGTGTTCCTGCTCTCCCAGGAAGAAATCTCGGTTGAATAGACTGCCTCCACCCCCGCAAGATCTCGTCCATTTCCTTCTCATCCGTGGCCAACCTGAGGTACCTCCGACAGTTGATGTCCAGACTCCAGCTGCAATTTTAACACAGGAGCCCCCTTTGGTTCAGTCCCATATGCCTGCCTTTGCTGATGTGGCTCGGTCTCCATCTCCTGTGGTGGCCGCTAACGATAACCAAACGAAAAGACCAGCTGCAGCATCCTCACAACCACCTGCTGAACTGGCTCAACCTGTCAGGTTGGTACCTCCTCCGCCTGCGCCAACTCCTGCACCTGCTAGTCGCAGGGTCCAGCAACCCACCCGGGATGTACCACCAACTGTGGAAGCAGACACATCCTTTCGGGACGACTTGTGAGAAATCCTACAGGTAGTCTCCTTTTCCACGAAACCCCTCATCAGGGTGGTTATTCATGGCATGGCTCAAAAAATCCGTCAGTTGGAGGATGGGCTCATGAAGGTTATCACCCTGGTTGAAGAACTCAGTCAGATCTTAATATAATGGCGGATCATCCACCACACGACCACCATCCCCCTAGGGATCTCGTTGTCTGCATCCTTAATGCCAGTGGTATCGAAAGGATGAAGACAACCAAGAGGCTCTTCAGCCACTGGACTGCATAGAGGCCACAGCTGTCACTGTCTCCATCTGCCTTGGGGCCATTACTTTTGCTGCAGCTTATTTGAGTCCTAACCAACCCCTCCTTGAAGTAGATCTCTGCAAGCTGACGTCATTTGATGAGCTTATCATTGGGGCTGATTTCAATGCCAAATATCCAGCGTGGCATTCTCATGTCGCTAATCGCAAATATCTCCTCCTCCTTGATCTGGAAAATACCTTGGCAATGTCTATCTATGGCCCTCACACTCCTACACACATGCCAGTCTGCTCCAACTGCCAACCGGATGTTTTGGATGTGGCTATTTTTAAAAACGTTGCTGTACAGTGTTCCTTGGAAACAGTACATGACCTAACGTCTGACCATGACATCTTACCGATGTTGCATTGTCCATTGACATCTGTTCTACTGTCACAGTTACTGATTGGGACACATTTGCAAGGATCCTCAACAATAGCACCTGGCCAGACCTAGACCTGATGACTCCTGCCAATCTTGTTTGTGCAGCTGACTACCTCACCACGAAAAACCAGCGAACGGTAAAAGTCTCCACTTCCCACGTTCCTAGGGCTCTAACCCCACTGGATGATTTACCTCCCTTTTATATGAGTTGAAAATCCAAAAGAACTGCTACCACCACCGGTGGAAACAATACCGTAACCCTCAGGACAGGCACTGAATGAAGCATCTCCAATGGGAGGTCGGCGCCACCTAGCGGATTGGAAGTTGGAACAGTGGGAGGATAGGATGTCCACCTTTCTCCTCCAGCATAAATCAGACTGAACAGTTGTCTGAGCCCTGTGTCGTACCACTTCGCAGACCCACCAACCCATCCAGACGGACGCTGGTCTCATGTATGATACCCTCCATGTAGTGGAAACCCTGGCTGACGCATTTCAGGCCCAAAACCAACTGCTCCTTCTGGACTCCACGCCTGATGAACTCCAGGGTGACCAAGATATCCTGAGGGCTGTGGCTGCCTTCTGAAACAGACCACCACTTATAGCCCCTCACCTCATGTCCATGGCAGAAGTGCTCCAAATCCTCCATAGGAAACATGATAATTCGGCCCCCAGCTTGGATGGGATCGTCAACGAACATCTCTGTTGGCTACCATGTAAACCCCTGGTCCTATTCACCAGGATCTTGAACTGTTGTCTTCAGAGTGGCCTTTTCCCTCCACAGTGTAAACATTCAAAGCTTATTGTGATCCCAAAGCCTTCTAAGGATCCTAAGATCCCTACCAACAACAGATCCATCAGCCTTTTGAACACCATGGCGAAAGTCCCGGGGTCTGTCATGCTCTGCCACATTTCCCAGCCTCTGTCAGCAACCGTGACGATCCATCCCGAACAGTTTGGGTTTACCTCACACCTGTCTGCTGAACTACAAGTTCTCCAGGTCATGGAGCACATCAGCAAGGGTTTTAACTCCAGCATGTCGAAGGCAGCAGTCTTCTTGGACGTGCAGAATGCTTATAATAAGATTTGGCAAGACAACCTGGTGTATGAGATGCTGATGCAAACTACCATCCTTGACATCTACGTTAAGATTGTGGATGATTTGCTCCACCAGAGGTCCTTCCTCATTGCTGAGTGGGGAAAGCACTCCAGTGTACACCACATGTTGATAGGTAACCCTCAGGGCTTCTTTTTAATGTCTTTGTCAATGACATGCCCATCAACCACCACTACCATTTGGCACAATATACCGATGACACAGTGCTTTATAAGACCGGCCGCAATCCTGATCAACTCATTGCTCACCTCCAAAGGCAAGTGGACGCAACGGTCACCTGGTGTCGCTCCAATAAGATTGCCCTCAATGCCGTCAAAACTACAGCAGCGTATTTCACTAGACGCCGCCCTATACTCCACGACAACATTTCAGTTGGGAGGTAGTCAGGGTCCCCTGGGCCCAAGATACCAAGTATCTCTGGGTCTGGTTGGACAAGAAACTTCTTCCACTGCCACGCAGAATACATCGCCCATAAAGAGTTAAAGTTGACTAGGGCATTGTACCCGCTCTTCTCCAGCTGAGAGCTGATTTTAGATACCAGGCTCTGGCTGTATCACTCGATTGTACTACCCTCACTAACATATGGTTCCACTGCATGGGCCACGATTAGTAAGTCCCAGATGCTGGCGCTCCAGTGCCTACAGAATAAAGTTCTCTGTCCTCTCCCTCCATCGGCTCACCCCTTTTCTTTCTTCTTTTCCTCACCTCCCCCCTTTTTTCCCCCTCAGCGGTCCGGGTCCTCGCTCGCCCCCATCTGCAGCCGTGTCGCCTCTATAGTGCTGTTTTAAGTAAATGTTCAGTGTTGTGCGTCCCCTGTCAGTGTTGCGAACAGCCACCATACAGTCACTAGTTGTGTTTTTTATCTTGTGTGACAGAAACCAGACTGTCGCTGTGTTTTTTTAATTGTGCCTGTGTCCTTACTGTGTGTCTTCATTAGCATCGTCAATGCCGTGTTTTTACATTTTAAATTCCACAACTTTTCGCCACTTTACTGTTTTTAACGCCACCATTTTATCGCACTTTTTAATATTGCTTGTTATCTTCCCATTACGTTTTTTAACTCTTCTGCCGGCTGTAGAGCGGCATATTAAGCTACTGTCAGCCTGCCCCCTCCCTCTGGGGGGGGGGGGGAGGGGGAAATTCAATAAAGGAAAAAAAAAAATACTCCAGTCCCCCGCCCTGCTGCCCCTCTGACGTCTGTTAACTACTACCACCTCGCTGACTGGGATGCCTACTGGGAATCCACTGGCTCACAGGTCGAAAGCTACAACCTTATCTTTCACCATCCCGCTTCCTTCATCCAGAAGACCAACACTGACGCTGTGGAGGCCGACACTCATACCAAACTCATCCACCCTCCCACCCTAGGCTTCTTCCATGGGCCATCCTTCTTCTCTGCGAATCCTTCAGGATCTACCGCTTCTTTCTCCACACTCGTGACTGGGATACCCTCCTCTACCACTGGAAATTACAACGACACATCTGTAACCTCCTCATAGCAATGAAATGGCAGGACTGGCGACAGACATGTACACACTTCCACTCCACCCTCCCTGTCAACTCCTACAAGTACTGGTCTGCCTTCTATCACCTTATTGGTAGTCATCCTACTCCACATTATCCTCTTCTCCATGACAATCGCCTATTCTCTGACAACCTCAATAAGGCTAACCATTTTGCTTCTCACCTCGCTTCTCCATTCCCATCGATCCCTGTTTTCGTTACTCCCTCTTCCCCACCATCCCTGAATGCACTGATACCTCTGACCTGTTACTTGCCTCTAGTTTCTTAGTACTTAGATCAGCTACACCCCCCTCCCCCCCCCCCCCCCCCCATCCGACACAAACACTCGCATCACTGCACAGAACAGCGAACTTGTCCTCTGCTCTTAATGCAACACTGCCCCTGGTCACGATGGTGTCACCTCAAGGAATGCCCCTGCTCCTTCCTGGCTGCCCTTGCTACCCTGTACAATGTCCTCCTCTCCACCGGCTTTTACCCTGATCTGTGGAAGAATTCCTGTGTCCTGCTGTTCCCCAGATCCAAAAAAAACCCTCTAAACCTCTTCCTTTCATCTCATCAACCTCACCTCCATGTTCAGTAAAGTCTTTGATTCCGTCCTCTCCCGCCGTTTTCATCACCACCTTAACCATTGTGGATTCTGGCCCTCCTTCTCAGCTAACAACCACCTCCTTAACCTTACCAATCTTCTTCCCCCCCAACTTAATTCCCATCACTCTCTCTCTCTCTCTCTCTCCCTCGACCTCCAGAATGCCTACGACCATGTCTGGAATCCCGGGGTCCTGTTTAAACTCGAGACCTATGCTCTCCCCATCAATTTCGTACATCTCATTGTTTCCTTGATCTCTCATCATCTCTCTGGTATTTCACTATCCACAATACCAACTCCCGTACTTTCTATCTCACTGCTGGCGTGCCCCAAGGCTCCTCCTTTTCCCCTCTCCTCTACTTCCTGTATACTGCTGATATGCCCAAACCTTCCCTGGCTGTTCACCTCCTCCAATTTGCTGATGACACCGCCTTCCTGGCTCTTTATGCTACACTTCAACGGTCCCAACGTACCGTTCAAACCCACCTCAACAAGTTCGCCGCCTGATGCAACCAGTGGCTCCTTCACATCAACCCTTCCATAACTCAGGCAATCATCATAGGTCATACCACCTGCTCCTTCCACCTCCACGATTTTTACCTCACCATTTATGGTTGTCCTATCCACTACACTCTTACCCTGAAGTACCTTGGCCTCACCCTCGACCATCACCTCACCTGGATCCCCATCTCCTTAGGTTCCAACACAAAGCCCACAATAGAGTCCCCCTCCTGAAACTCCTGTCCAGCCAGACATGGGGACTGCATCCTTCCACCATCCTTCACACCTACAAATCCTTGATCTGCCCCATCCTTTGTTATGTCAGTGTCACTTGCATTTCCACTCCTCCCAGATTTTATAGAACCCTCCAAGTCCTAGAATGCCATGCCCTCTGCCTCGCCTTCTGTATCCACCAAGCTCTCTCCTGAGTTGGGGCAGGCTGCCCTACCCTGTAGTCATACAGCAGATCCCGTACAGCATTCCAGAATTTTGCTCTGAGTGTCACAGGCTTGTGGTGTAGTTGGTGATACTAAAACAAGAATATTTTACAATGAAGAACAAAAGAACTGGTACACCTGCCTAATATCATGTAGGGCCCCCATAAGCATGCAGAAGTGCCACAACGTAACTAGCCATGAACTCGACTAATGTCTGAAATAGTGCTGGAGGGAACTGACATCATGAATACTGCTGGGCTGTCCATAAATCTGTAAGAGTTCAAGGGAATGGAGATCTCTTCTGAACAGCATGTTGCAAGGCATCCCAGATATGCTAAGTAATGTTCATGTCTGGGGAGTTTGGTGGCCAGTGGAACTCAGAAGAGTGTTCCTGGAGCCACTCTGTAGCAATTCTGGACCTATGGGGTGTCGCAACTGCTGGAATTGCCAAAGTCCATCAGAATGCACAATGGGCTCGAATGGACACAGGTGATCAGACAGGATGCTTATGTCATGTCACCTGTCAGAGTCATATCTAGATGTATCAGGGGTTCCATCTCACTCCATCTGCAAACACCCCACATCATTACAGAGCCTCCAATAGCTTGAACAGCCCCAAACTGATATGCATGGTGAATGGATTCATGAGGTCATTTCAATACCAATATACATCCGTCCACTCAATACAATTTTAAATGAGACTCTTCCGACCAGGCAACTTGTTTCCAGTCTTCAACAGTCCAATGTTGGCGTTGATGGCCCTGGGTGAGGCATGAAGCTTTGTGTTGTGCAGTCATTAAGGGTCCACGAGTGGGCCTTTGGCTCCGAAAGCCCACATCGATGATGTTTCACTGAATGGTTCACACACTAACACTAGCTGATGGCCCAGCATTGAAATCTGCACCAGTCTGTGGAAGGGTTGCACTTGTGTCATGTTGAACGATTCTCATCAGTCGTCATTTGTCCTGTTCTTGCAGGATCTTTTCCCAGCCAAAGCGATGTTGGAGATTTGATGTTTTACTGGATTCCTGATATTCAAGGTACATTCATGAAATGGTAATATGGGAAAATCACTACTTCATCACTACCTCAGAGATATTGTGTCCCATCTCCCATGTGCCAACTATAACACCACATTCAAACTCACTTAAATCTTGATAACCTGCCATTTTAGCAGCAGTAACTGATCTAACAACTGTGTAAGACACTTGCTATCTTATATAGGCATTGCCGACTGCAGTGCCATATTCTGCCTGTTTCATGTCACTGTATTTGAATATGCATGCCTATACTATTTTCTTTGGCACTTCAGTGTAGTACACAAATGGCTGAGTACTTATAGGCTCCAGACTATGTTCATTTAGGGCTTAAGGAACATATTCTAAACACTTCCATGATGGCAAGTGAGGAAAGGCTTGTATCCTTCCACTAGCATACTGCAGCTGCAGCTGATGCTATACCGTGCCCAGCTGGCTCTGCTTCACAGTGCCTGTTGGCAGTGTTTTGCTTTGCAATGCATAACACTCTTGCCTGCCTGCAATTGGCTCTGTTTCAGCTCACTTCTACTCTGGCATGCTTTGTGAATGAATATTGTTTATACATTACAAAGCTATAAAAAAAATTAACTGTTTAGATAAATCATCTCCAACAAAGTTCATAAGACTGTAAAGAAGAATATAAAGATGATACTAACTGTGCTATGAAAGTAATCACACAAGTGTAGTAAGTGTCTTGTCACAAATTCATAAGTAAAATAGAACAATATTTTCATGCTAGGCAGAATTTTACCTATAAAATTGTAAAACATGACAACAGTGAGAAGTGTGCAATTAGAATCAATATGATACTCAGAGATCAGTTGGTGAAGCACTATAAAAACCTTTGGTATTAACAGAGAGAAAAGAAAGACTTGTCAGGAGAAGTATATGAACCTTATTAAGCTGACCACATTGTAACAAACGGGCCAAACAACAGAAGTGTCAGAGCCATGTTCTCGAGTGCTGTTCTTTTTAGGGTGCAGAGATAATGGCAAGTTAACATGATAAGCTCAGTGATTTAGACTGATAACACTTTGTATCTGAAGTGTTTTACAATGTGAAACATGAGGACAATAAATAAGCACCATAAAATTTTGTAAACAAGCTTTTGCAATAACTTATCTTATGCATTCCTCACAAATATCAATGGCCTTAAATTCAGATAAACTGAACAAGAACATATTTTACTAATAACTGTACTTTAAGTTCCAACTGGCTTAAATTTTCAATGAAGTCAAAACAGTTAGGCATGTATTACTTGTTATATTGCTTTAAAAGTATCTGAAAAAAACAGTGATACATCTATAAAATGTGACAAGAAACCATGTTGACGATGGGTATGAGTATGGGTATGAGTTCCGCAAACAAAAGCAAACAATTGGAAGTATGTGTGAAATGTAAGAAGTTAAATGTGTTTAGTGCTGGGAAGTGCATCTCTAATTAATTAATTGTGAAGGTTGTGGAAAGGAACACAAAACACATTGCTTGTGTAGCTTCAGCTTCATCATACAGCCATGAAACTGCACTTCAAAAAGAAACAAACAGTAAACTGTGCTCTTGCAGGAAGAAAGTCATTAAAGGTATCATGTGTTTCGAGTGTAAAACTTTTTATCATTACAACTGTGCAAATGAAGATCCAAAACAAAAGATCTGGATATCTGATAACTGCATAAAAGTGTCCACTGAAGACAGCAAGGAAGAAATAATTTCCATGTTGTTAGATGAGCTGCAAATACTGAAAGCTGAAAATATCAACTTGTCTGCCAAAAATTAAATGAGTAAATGTGAAACCCAAGACAACAGGACAATTAGGTACCAGCCCAGGAAGACAACAAAACATCTTGTCTCTCAGCAGTTATGTCATCTGAATACAAGCAGCCATTTTAGTGCCTTAAATGATAAAATTAATGAAACAGAGAAATCTTCTTGAATGGTAAAAAGAGACAATGTCCCTAAAAATCTGTCAAAGGGACCAATTGAGTGTCAGCCAATGACAAAAATGTTATTACTATCAGACTGTCATTGGTGAAACTGTGCATCTTTGCTAAATGGCTTTTTGAAGCCCAGGTACTATGTAGTATCGGTTATTAAATCAAATACATACCTCAGTGGTGTAACTGAAGGGGCATCAGAACTTACTAGTAATTTCAAATGGGACAATGTAGCTATTATCCTTGCAGGAACAAATGACATTCATAAGAAAAACAACATTGTTCCAGGCTTAGAAAAGTGGACTGCAGCATTTGATCATACGAACCTATTGTTATGTACCACTCCTTACTGTTAAGACAAGACAGAAGTTAACAAAACAGTCTACAGATTTTTATGAATATATAATGAACTTCTCATTTAAGTTTGCTAATGTGAAAGTAATTCATCTCTATTCTTGCAAAGGCGTGATTACACTAATCATGGTCTACACCTGAACAAAGCAGGAAAACTCAGGCCGTGCAGAAATATTTCTTCATCAGTATCAAACCCATGGAAACAGTGTGAAGTAGTAAGCACACTTACAACCAGCTCAGCAAGAAAAGCCAGATGTTATGCTGTAGAAGCCAAGACATGCCAAGATATCCAGGGAATCCATGTGAATGAAAGGAACAGATGTATAGCTGTGTCTCACCCTGCCATTGCCAAATGTAAAGAAAATACTATATTATCTAGATACATGACTGGTCCTTCTTCTAAAACCAGCAGCAGTGATGTAATTTCATCACAAACACTTTCCCAAGATAAATCAATACCATATGATAAAGTTCCACCCAAAGAACCTCAAGGACTGGAAAGTAATTCTGATGCAGTATCTTCAAGGAAAAAGGGCGTTCCACAATTTTCTACAAGATAAAGAAGACTGCCAAAGAGAAACTTGACCACACCAATGACAACTAGTGAACAAACCTCCAGCTGTGACATACATCAAAATGTACACAATGCACTCTTGAGTGCAACAGGGAAAAATTGTGTGAATGGACAAACAGACCTGCATAAAGACAGTGATGGTAGCTGTACAAATCTTATTATATCCCATCAAAATATCATTTGTTGTTATGGTCTTCAGTCCAAAGACTGGTTTGATGCAGCTCTCCATGCTACTCTATCCTGTACAAGCTTCATCATCTCCAAGTACCTACTGCAACCTACATCATTCTGAATCTGCTTAGTGTATTCAGCTCTTGATCTGCCTCCACAATTTTTACCCTCCACATTGCCCTCCAATACTAAATTGGTGATCCCTTGATGCTTCAGAACATGTCATACTACCTGATCCCTTCTTCTAGTCAAGTTGTGCCACAAATTCCTCTTCTCACCAGTTCTATTCAGTACCTCCTCATTAGTTACATGATCTACCCATCTAATCTTCAGCATTCTTCTGTAGCATCACATTTCAAAAGCTTCTATTCTCTTCTTGTCTGAACTATTTATCATCGATGTTTCACTTCCATACATAGCTACACCCCATACAAATACTTTCAGAAAAGACTTCCTTACACTGAAATATATACTCGATGTTAACAAACTTCTCTTACTCAGAAATGCTTTACTTGCCTTTGCCAGTCTACATTTTATATCCTCTCCACTTTGACCATCACACAGCAAAATAGGTTCAAGCATATTTATCATGAGAAAAATGTCAAAGTTAGTAAACTGACACACTCTACAAACAATGTACTATGGTCTAGTCCATTCACACCTCACATATGGCATCCTGGCATGGAGAAATGCAGCAAATGTGCACACACAAAGGGTATTACAATTACAAAAGAGAGCCGTACAATGCATCACAAAAGTATCACCAAGAGAAGCCTGCAATATGAAACAATTATCTACTTAAAAACTAGCTGCACTGCATTGCTAAATGGTGAATATCATGAACATATTACAAGAATAAAAAATGTCTATCATGTAGAAGGAAGCAGGCTAAAATTAACAGACAAAGAACCTGTAAATGCTGGGTGCGTACTGTATAACAGTTTACTACAATGTATAAAGATGGTAGAAGGTATGTCTCTTTTTAAAAGAAAATTAAAAAGACATCTGATCAATATCTGCGCCTACAGTGTAAAAGAATATCTTGAAATAAAAAATTAAATAGTGTATATGTATACATTTTTTGTAATGTACTTTAATGACATTTTCTGTGAATATTCTATAAAATATATGTATATGTACTACCTTTTTGTAACTAGCTATGTATATGCAAGATTTATGTAACAATGAAGTGTCCAATATTATTATAAGAAATGATCCACAGACAAATAAATAAATAAATCATCAGTTATTTTGTTCCCCAAATAGCAAAACTCATTTACTACTTTAGGTGTCTCATTTCCTAATCTAATTCCCTCAGCATCACCTGACTTAATTTGACTACATTCCATTATCCTCATTTTGCTTTTGTTGTTGTTCCTCTTATAACCTCCTTTCAACACACTGTCCTTTCCATTCAACTGCTCTTCCAGGTCCTTTGCTGTCTCTGACTGAATTACAAGGTCATCGGCAAACCTCAAAGTTTTTATTTATTCTCCTTGGATTTTAATTCCTACTCCAAATTTTCCTTTTGTTTCCTTAACCGCTTGCTCAACATATAGACTGAATAACATCAGGGATAGGCTACAACCCTGTCTCGCTCCCTTCCCAACCATTGCTTCCCTTTCGTGCCCTTCCACTCTTATAACTGCCAACTGGTTTTTGTACAAATTGCACATTTTCAGACAAATGCTGACTTGCATAGGTACAATACTCAAAATAGCACAGCACTCCATTCTCAGTGTACAAAAAGAACACACACAAAAAGGCATGTGAGCCATATGGATACAGAACTCTACAACATACTGCCAACCAACACCAGAAAGTTAGAAGATAAAGACAGATTTAAAGTAGAATTTAAAGAATTTCTGCTTGAACAACATTTTTACTCAGTAAATGACAATTTAGGCCAATAAATAATTCTGATAATTTTTATATTAAGGCAAAACTGAAAACACTGTCTTTCATCCCCAAAGTTTGTGTTAATTTTTTAAATCTGATGGACAGCTGTTGAGTGTGGAAAATCTTTGCTGAATTATTGTAGTGAATATAAGGGCTTCCTGTTTAGGGAAAGCAAAAGTGAAGCTTTAGGGCAAACAGACTATGCAGTTACAATACTGTTAGTATACATGTATAAAAAGTTGCATTACTGTGTCTTATATGGCCAAGTATTATTTTGCACATTTTTTGTACAATTCTGTGTGTATTATTCTTTGTACTACTTAACGAAAAATTTTGAATGTTTCTTTTGCACAGATTGTTTCCCATAAATCTACATGCACTTTTGGACAACATCCATACAATATTTATTGCCTACAGATGGACAAATAAATAAAAATAAATTGTCAAAAGCTTTCTCTAACAATACAAATGCTAGAAATGTAGGTTTGCCTTTCCTTAATCTACCTTCTAAGATAATTTGTAGGGTCAGTATTGCCTCACTTGTTCCAACATTTCTATGTAATCCAAACTGATCTTCCGTGAGGTCGACTGCTACCTGTTTTTCCAGTCATCTATAAAGAATTCGTGTTAGTATTTTGCAGCCGTGACTTATTAAATTGATAGTTTGGTAATTCTGACACCTGTCAACACCTGCTTTCTTTGGGATTTGAATTATTATATTCTTCTAGAAGTCAGTGGGTATTTCGCCAGTGTCATACATCTTGCTCACCACATGGTAGAGCTTTGCCATGGCTGGCTCTCCCAAGGCGGTCAGTTGTTCTAATGGAATGTTGTCTACTCCTGGGACCTTCTTCCAGTTTAAGTCTTTCAACGCACTGTCAAACTCTTCAAGCAGTATCAGATCTCCCATTTCATCTTCATCTATGTCCTCTTCCATAACATTGCCCACAAGTACATTGCCCTTGTATAGACCCTCTATATACTCCTTCCACCTTTCTGCTTCCCCTTCTTTGCTTAGAACTGGGTTTTCATTTATGCTCTTGATATTCATACAAGTGGTTCTCTTTTCTCCAAATGTCTCTTTAATTCAATTTTGTCATATGATGACATATTGGAGACCGTGGCTGTTTTTGAAGACAAATGTTGATCGTGTTAGGACAGCAACCAGCCACAAATTTACTTTGAGTTCCTTTATTCAAAGGAAACCGTTACCGGTTTCGAATCGTTGCGATTCATCATCAGACGGTTTACACGCTTTCTTTCTGTAAAAAACACACCAAATGTAGAAAGAAAGTGTGTAAACCGTCTGATGATGAATCGCAACGATTCGAAACCGGTAACGGTTTCCTTTGAATAAAGGAACTCAAAGTAAATTTGTGGCTGGTTGCTGTCCTAACACGATCAACATTTGTCTCTTTAATTTCCCTGTAGGCAGTATCTATCTTACCCTAGTGATATATGCCTCTACATCCTTACATTTGTCCTCTACCCATCCCTGCTTAGCGATTTTGCACTTCCTGTCAATCTCATTGACACGTTTGTATTCCTTTTTGCCTGCTTCATTTACTGCATTTTTATATTTTCTCCTTTCATCAATTAAATTCAATATATCTTCTGTTACCAAAGGATTTCTGCTAGCCCTCATCTTTTGACCTACTTGATCCTCTGCTGCCTTCACTATGTCACCTCTCAAAGCTACACATTCTCTTCTACTGTATTTCTGTCCCCCATTCTTGCCAATCATTCCCTAATGCTCTCCCTGAAACTCTCTACAACCTCTGGTTCTTTCAGTTTATCCCATCTCCTTAACTTCCCACCTTTTTGCAATTTCTTCAGTTTTAATCTATGGTTCATAACCAATAGATTGTGATCAGAATCCATATTTGCCCCTGGAAATGTCTTACAATTTAAAACCTGGTTCCTAAATCTCTGTCTTACCATTATATAATCTATCTGAAACCTTACAGTGTCTTCAGGCCTCTTCCATGTACACAACCTTCTTTCATGATTCTTAAACCATGTGTTAGCTATGATTAAGTTATGCTCTCTGCAAAATTCTGCCAGGCGAATTCCTCTCTCATTCCTTATTCCCATTCCATTTCACATACTACTTTTACTTCTCTTCCTTTTCCTACTATCAAATTCTTGTCCCCCATGACTATTAAATTTTCATCTCCTTTCACTATCTGAGTAATTTCTTTTATCTCATCATACATTTCTTCAATCTCTTCATCATCTGCGGAGCTAGTTGGCATATCTACTTGTAGTACTGTGGTGGGGGTGGGCTTAGTGTCTATCTTGGTTACAGTAATGTGTTCACTATGTTGTTCATAGTAGCTAACCCGTGCTCCTATTTTTTTATTCATTACTAAACTTACTCCTGCATTACCCCTATTTGATTTTGTATTTATAACCTGTATTCACCTGTCCAGAAGCCCTGTTCCTCCTGCCACTGAACTTCACTAATTACTACTATATATAACTTTAATCTATCCCTTTCCCTTTTTAAATTTTCTAGCCTACCTGCAAGATTAAGGGATCTGACATTCCACACTTCGATCCACAGAACGCCAGTTTTGTTTCTCCTTATAATGATGTCCTCCTGAGTAGTCCCCACCCAGAGATCCAAATGTGGGACTATTTTAGCTCTGTAATATTTTACCCAAGAGGATGCCACCATCATTTAACCATACAGTAAAGCTGCATGCTCTCGGGAAGAATTACGGCTGTAGTTTCCCCTTGCTTTCAGCCGTTTGCAGTGTCTACACAGCAAGGCCGTTTTAGTTAATGTTACAAGGCCAGATCAGTCAATCATCTACACTATTGCCCATGTAACTAATGAAAAGGATGCTGCTCCTCTTCAGGAGCCACACCTTTGTCTGGCCTCTCAACAGATACCCCTCCATTGTGGTTGCAAGTATGGTATGGCTATCTGTATCGCTGAGGCACGCAAGCCTCCCCACCAACGGCAAGGTCCATGGGTCATGAGAGGATCAGAATATCAAAAGTCTCAAAAGTAAGTTAGATTTTTATCTGTAAATCTAGGGAATATGAACATTGTTGGCCATCCTCATGTTTTATGTCTTACTGAGCATCGCATGACAGTTGCAGCTTGGTGGGTATGATCAAGCTACTCATTATTGCAGAACAAGTAAAGAGAAAGGTGGTGCCATAATTTATATAGACAGTAAAATCATTTATAAACCTTTGGATTTAAGTAAGTGTTGTGTAGATCAACATTTTGAAGTTTGTGTTACTGAAATTACTGCAGAGACATGTTACTTACAGTGCTTGCAATTTACAGAGCTCCAGCAGGGAAGTTTTGCATCTTTATGAATAAGTTAGAATCTCTGTTGGCCAAACTGATCTCCAAAACCTGAAATTTAATAGTTGCAGGTGACTTTAATGTCAACTTCTTAACTGCTAACCACCTTAAGACTGAGTAGGACCATATAATGAATTCTTATAACTTGGTTGCTATGGTTAACTGGCCCATTAGAGTTACACAAAATTGAGAGAGCCTTTTGACAATATTTTCATTGACAAGAGTAGAGTCAACAGTGGTAGTGTGCACAAAGTAATTTATGGCCTGTCTGACCATGATGGACAACTTCTTAAAGTCAATAACTTTAGTTTGTGCAACAAAATCTCCCACACCTATAAGCCCTATAGACTTATAAACACTGAAATTATGTCTGTCTTTAATTACCGTTTGGCACATATAGATTTCTAGTGTATAGTACATCAGATGTTAATATTAAATTTAACCTTTTTTTAAATTAATTTACTTCTGTATTTGAAATGGCCTCCGAAAAAAAAAAAAAAAAAAAAATAATTTGTCAGAAAGAACAATGAGGTTTCTTCCAGTAAACCTCGGATTACTGAAGGTATTAACATTTCTTGTAGGACTAAAAGGGAGCTACATGCCTAAGAGTATCAAATGATCAACTTGAAACATCTCATTATAAACTATATTGTGAAATTTTAAAAAGGGTGATAAACAAATCCAGGAGCTTGTATATTAAGTATGAATTTGATAAATCCAAGAACAAAATAAAAGTGCTTTTGAAAGTTATAAAGAGAGAGTGAGGTAAGAGTAACAAGAATGTTAATACCATATAGATAAGCTGTAATGGTGAGGTTATTCATAATCTTGTAACAGTCTCCAACATATTTACAAATTACTTCTTATCTGCAACAAAACATGTAGGTAGTAGAGGTTACTTCAATGCTGCTATATGTTTATTACTGAAGAGCTAATCCCAACACATATAACTGAATTTTTATTGCCCCTGTCACTATTACTGAAGTTAAACATACATTCAAGGCCTTAAAAAATAAAAATTCCATAGGTTTTGACAAAAATTCACCTAAAATTCTAAAGCACTGTAGTGACCACATATATCAAAGTCCTGTGTCACATTTTTAATAAGTCAATGCAGCAAGCTGTTGTCCCAGAGAGATTAAAGCTTGCATTGTGAAACCACTTTTCAAGAAGGGTGACAAAACCAATTTATCTAACTACCATCCAATATCACTACAAGTAGTTTCTCAAAGGTATTGGAGAAACTATTGTATAAAAGAATTGTAGGACATCTTAAGCTCTGCAACATACTCAACAGAACCCAGCTTGGTTTCCAAAAAGGTAGATCAACTGAGCAGGCTATGTTTCCTCTCACAAATGAAATTTTAGAGTCTATAAATAATAAATTGTCACCTATAGGAATCTTCTGTGACTTGTCAAAGACCTATGACTGCTTAGACCATATCATTTTCCTACAGAAGACTAATTCTTATGGCTTGAGAGGTAGCATTGGTAGTGGATTGAATCATATCTACAAAACAGAAGGTGATAATTAATGGTCCCGATGATAGCCCCATCTCATCTGGTTGGGACCTTTACTTTATTTATCTTCATCAATGATCTCCCACTTTGTACAGACACAAATCATAAATTTACTCCTTTTTCTGATGATACAACTATTCTGCTTGAAAGTCAAACCAAAAATGACCTAGAAAATAAATGTAATGCTTTATTGGTGACATCCTGCACTGGTTTAAGTGCAATGCACTAACTCTAAATATTGAAAAAAAATTCAGTTTATGCAATTTAATACATTTTATCAAGAAAATGAAGTATGCCACTTAAACTGTGGTAAACTAAATATACTACGCTGTGAATCATCTAAGTTCTTGGGCATTCTAAGTGATGGCAAGTTGAACTGGTCTGTGCATATCCTAGACCTACATAGAAGGCCCAGTGTGGCGACTTATGCTTTGCATGTAATCATTCCCACTGGTGACGTGGACAATATCAAAGTTGCCTACTTTGGTTATTTTCATTCTATCATGTCATATGGCATAATATTTTGGGATAACTAGCCTTTATCCAAAAAAATATTTACTGGACAGAAGAGAGCTGTGAGAATCATGAGTGGTATTAATCAAAGATATTCTTGTAGAAATCTGTTCCCCAAGGTACAAATATTAACAGTCGCCTCTCAACACATATTCTCTTTGATGATTTTTGTTTCTAATAACTAGTCTATTTTTAAAACTAACAGTGAATGTCAGAAACATTATACTAGGTCAAAAAATGATTTACATAGGGATCTGAAACATTTAAGTCTTGTGCAAAAAGGTATTAATTATTCTGCCACAAAAATTTTCAGTTTTCTTCCTTCAGGTATTAAAGTTCACATTAATATCTTACCTACTTTTAAATGTAAATTAAGAGAATATCTAACAGGAAATTCCTTCTAATCTCTTGATGAGTACCTGCAGATAAATCAATGATTGAATTTTTGTAAATTTTATTGCCATTGGTATTTATAGTCTTAAAGCTTTGTTTTAATGTGTTTTGCTATAACACATCTTAACTGATTAAGTTGGACCATTTACTATATTTTCTTTTTCAGTAATTGTTTTATGTTGCTTAAGCTATACCTTTGATTTGTTTTTAACCATCAAGCTTACTCATCATTTGTCATTTTATATACATGTATTATACCTGTGTTATGTAATCATGACTCGTTCCACATCCTTGTGATTTATCACAATAAGGATTAATGGAATATGTAATAAATAAACAGCCAACAGCCTTGATGCAGTAGTACCACCATTTCCCGTCAGATGACCAAAGTTAAGTGCTGTCGAGCTGGGCTAGCATTTGCACGGGTGACCATCCGGTCTGCTGAGCGCTGCTGCAAATGAGGTGCACTCAGCCCTTGTGAGGCAAACTGAGGAGCTACATGATTGAGAAGTAGTGGCTCCAGTCTCGGAAACTGGCATATGGCCAGGAGATTGGTGTGCTGATCATGTGCCCCTCCATTTCCGCATCCCATGATGCCGGTGGGCTGAGGACGACACAAAGGCCAGTTGGTACCTTTTGGCCTTCATGGCCTGTGCAGGTGGAGTTTAGTTTAGTAATAAGTTGGTCAGTAAATAAATAAATATGCTGTGCCTGATTTCTTTGCACAGGACATACAGTTCCCGTAAATTATGGGCTGGTGATTTATGGATTTGGAGCTGTTGTCTGACAGCATCATAGTAGTGCTCCATCAGACTGAGAGTAGGTAAATTTGGTTGCCAAGACTTGAATGTGAGATCACTATCATGGTTCTCAAACCACTGTAGCATAATCTTGGCTTTGTGCCAGAGCCAGTTATCCTGCTGGAAATAGGAGTTACTGTTCACATAGTCCACAGCTGTCACAGTGCCTTTGATTACTACAACATGTCACACAGTAACCAGTTGAATACCTCATGTTTCCAGCATCCATTCACCTAGATGACTGTGTATCCACCATGAAGCAGGTGTAACAAAACTGTTTTTCATCTGACCACATGATGCATTACCGTTGGTCCTTGTCAAATCTCAATGATATTGCACACTGCAACCGTGGAGCCTGATGTTCAACAATGTCTATTGAATGGTATGCTCCAAAACAGATGTGGCTGCACCAGCATTGTACTCTGTCATCAGATCTGCCACAGATGATCTCTTATCCTGCTTTC
This sequence comes from Schistocerca piceifrons, assembly GCF_021461385.2. NCBI lineage: Eukaryota > Metazoa > Arthropoda > Insecta > Orthoptera > Acrididae > Schistocerca > Schistocerca piceifrons. Next base: position 536,445,172 of record NC_060138.1, read on the forward strand.
TGTAAAGCAGACAAGCCTCTGAGCTCCACATTCTATGATGGGGTGTGTGTCCAACACGTTGTCACCTACTTGTTGACTCACCATAGTTTAACCATTTTCCATAGATGCTCTCAATAGTAGTATGCAGATAGCCAACCAGCTTCATCATCTTGAGATTGTTGAATACAACTGCAGACCATAACAATATGTACTTTCTAGAATTTGTGTTCGTCAATGGATCCCCCATTTGCAATTCGTATTGTCGGTAGAGTGATTCCCTATTTGTTTCTGCTCTGCTTACATGCTTTCCTTACCCTACCCTATGCCTGTAATGCCACCAGGCAGCATTCAGTCTCATAATAGGCAGTGATAAAATGTTTTCGACCATCAGTGTATGTATGCTGTTGAAAGAGATAGTGTAATTTTACTCTTTTATGTCCTCAGTAACAGGTACTGTGATCACAGGATTATTTCTGAGAGTTCATATACAAATATTGTTATAAATATGTGGCTCAGAGGGTAACTATCAAGTGTGTACTGACTATAAAATCTGGACAGTCATAGCTGTTCTCTTTGCTGTTTGCATTCTCTTCTATTATAGGTGAAGCAATCCTTGTTTATGGAAACTTAAGAATCATTATTTAATTCCAAATGGAATTAAACACCATTTAACTGAGTTTACCTTTCACAGGGGATTATTTTTTAATCATCAGTGTCCAAGCTACACATCTGCCATCCATTTTCATGGAATAAAAATTTCCTGTTCTTCATTACCGTTCACAAATATTAAGAAATAACAAATCTTCTGCACTATCCACAATTTTTCAGCTACTATGAGTAAGTGACATAAGTAGTCATGTCACAGTATTGTCAACAATAATATTAAATTGCTTCTGTACTGACTTAGGATAAGTGACTTGTAACACATTTCTTGTCCCATTTTATATTGTCATTAAGGAGCTGAATAATATTTAGCTCTCCAGTCTGGAGATTAATTCCTAAAAGTTAAGATTGACAAGGTCTGACTCCTCTTCATTTTGTAGTTTGTAGGATTATTACTTTCCAGGAACTCTATCTGTTTTCAGGTTGAGCCTATTGGTTCCCAGCCAAAATTGTGTTCTTTAGAATTAGGATTTCTGTGGCAAAAGAAAAGTGCATATCCCACATTCACAAAATAATTACCAATCTTAAGCCACCATAGACCGATTTTGTAATTACAAGAGAAGTCCCAAGGGTCATCAAGCACATTTTTGGGCAGATATTTGCAATTTCATTTTTTCAATGTGTAGATGGAGTCAGTCCAACATCTATCTTATTTCCCATGACTTCATCATCAATGAGACACAATTGGAATCAGTCACTTCACACAAAAACCTATTTATTTATTTTATTTTGTTCCAACATCAACTGATTACAAAAAGAAACGCTTTTTTTGTTCCAATCTTCTGGATAAGTCAGAGCATTACTTTATAGAGTTACATATTATTGCCCGGTACTTTTCTCTACACAACTTTTTCTATATTTTGTTGAGACAACAATGTTACATATATGGACTATACATAAAAATAATTTGTTATTGCAATACTTAGATAAAGGAATCTACAGTTTGTGACACAGTATTCAGATCTGAGATTCAAATATTTACAGTTTGTGTACACAGTCCAAGATCTGAGATTACATATATTTTTAGGTAGATGGTCTTCCATCATACGAGTGTACTAAATCTAGAAACTCATCTATTGAATATACAGGATTGTTTAGGAGCCATAATTTTAATTTCTTTTTAGTTTTGTAATGGGCAATTTGGAGATATTAGGATGGAAGCAATTCAGTAGTTTTATGCCTGCATAGTGAGGGCTTTTCTCATAGAGTGTTGTTCTATGAGCGATGATGTGGGGTCTCTCTCTACCTCTAGTGTTATGATCGTGTATTTCTGTATTAAGTGTTTTGTTATTGTTTTCTGCCATAATGATTATCTTCAGCACATACAGATTATGAAAAGTTAGTATTTTAAATTCTTTAAACAAATTTCTGCAGGACTCCCTGGCACATTTCTTTCCCATAATTCTAAGTGCCTTCTTTTGTACTGCTGGATCCCCATATCTCTATCCCATACCTTGGATGGGATTCAAATAGTGCAAAATATATTTGCCCCAGAGTGGTGATGTTACAAAAAGGTGTCAGTTTTCTTCGGACATATATGGTAGAACTTAGCTTTTTGCAAATATCATTCACATGATCAGACCAGTTTAACTCCACACCAAGTGTCAGGCCAAGAAATTGGTCGAGTATTGTTTTTTAATGTATTCGTCACCCATTAAGATTTGGTTTTCATGAGTTTTTGCATCCCAAGATCAAATTCAATATAGACAGATTTATTTGTGTTTAATTTTAGTTTGTTTTCACTAAAATACTGCAGAATTAAGCCTGCTGCAGTACTGGATTCCACTTTGAGATGTAAATATCTTCGATTGTGGCATATTAACATGGTATCATCTGCATATAAGATAGCTGTTGCATGGTTTGTTATGGACTGAATATCATTAACATAAATAATAAAAAGAAATAATTATTTTCAGCCATAATGGCTATATTTGTGAACTGTGACTGTGTGGGATAATTATTTATTTCAAGTTTCTGCTACCAGTCACTAAGCATACAATAAAAAGTGACTGGTAGCAGAAATTTGAAATAAATAATAAAAAGAAGTGGTCCTAATATTGACCCCTGTGGAATAGCAAAATTTATGTCATTGGTGTTTGATTTGTATGCTCCCTCTGTTGTGCTAATAGACACAAAGTGCTTCCTGTTTGTCAAGTAGGAACTCATCAGATTATGGGCTGTGCCTCGAATGCCAGAGTTTCACAGTTTGTCCAGCAATATTGTCATATCAACACAGTTAAATGCTTTTTGTAAGTCTAGAAAGCTGCCACATACATGTTTTTTATTATCTATTGCTTGAGTGACACCTTTGATTAAGTTGGATGCTGCTGTAATGGTGGATGACCCCTTGACAAACCCATACTGTCCCTTAGAAATCACTTTTTTGCATACCAGGAAGTTCCAGATTCCTATGTATATTACTTTCTCAAAGATTTTGGATATTATTGGAAGAACAGAAATGGTTCAAAAGTTTTCTATTAGATTTCTGTTTCCTTTTTTAAAAACTCGAGCAATTTTCAACTCATCTGGAAATAGACCATCTTCCATATGAGAGTTGATAACTGTTGATAAAGGTGATGCAATTTTATGTACACATTTCTTAAGAGTGTCCAGACTATGGCCATCATATCCTGCTTCATGGGAATTCTTTAAGCTACTCACTATTTTAATTATTTCTTCTTTACTTGTTGGCATCAAAAATCTACTTCCTGGCACTGGTGTACGTCTGAATTTTTATTTATGATTTTTAAGCTGATTGTTTATGCTGGAGCCAACAGAAGCAAAGTAATTGTTAAATAGATCTACTATCTTATTCTAATCAGTTTCTATTGTGCTGTTTATCAGCAAGTGATTTTCAGTTGTATGTTTCCCATATTTACCTATTTCTCTATTTACTAGTGACCATAATGTTTTGGAGATATTATTTGAGCTCTGAATAACACTTTCAAAATGTTCCTGTTTTTCCGAAATTAGGAGGTCTACATAGTATTTCTGATACTTTTTGAACTCTTCTTTTAATTTTTTATTGCTCAAGTCATTTAACATAGCATACTCAAACCATCTTAGTTTTTCTCTTGCCTCAGTGACTGAGCTTGATGTCCAGTTTTGGGTTACAGCACGTGACTGAGTTCTCTTTTTTATTAAAGGGCAGGCTTGGTTGAGAATGTAGAATAGTTCGCTTGAAAATTTGCCATAACTATGATGTGTTGTTAGAATACTGTTCCAATCCACATTCTTTAACATATTATTCAAACAAGTTAAATTTTGGTCTATATTCACCCTAATATATCTATAGCAACTGTGTGTAGGAACCTTTTTTATGTTCACACTTAGTTTACTGCGTGGTGGCTTGACAAAACACTTATAATAACAGAAGATGTAAGATCGTAAAGATGAATACCAGTGATTATGTTATCTATTGCAGACTGGCATGTTTCAGTCTCCCTGGTTGCAGTGTTTATCAGGTATCTTACATTATATTCAAGCAGAGTATTCTTGAATAGTCTAGTGTGTAGCTTATCTGCTAATACATTTATGTTGAAATCTCCTATAATTACTAACTTGTTCAGGTGTGATATAAAAACATTCTCTATCATGTCACAAAATTTTACTAAGAAAACTTTGAAGTTTCCACATAGCTGTCTATATAAACATATAAAATAAATTTCATCATTTGGTACCTTTATACATTCTACACGTAATTCAATTGTTCCTTATAATGAATATTTACTTACATTAAGAGAATTAAAATCAAATGTGCTTTTTACACACATTGACATATCCCCACCTCTGATAGAAGATCTGCAAAACTTACTAGCTAGTACCATGTTTAGAGGTTTAAAAAGTTCTAATTTGGCATCAGACAGCCATTGTTCACTAATACCAACAACATCAGGTATAATTTCATTTACAAACACGTCTAACTGTTCATATTTCTTGCTCAAGCCCTGTACATTCTGGTGATTTATTTTAAAGTTGTAAATACTGTGTTGTAGATTTCTCTGCTTTACCAACTTAAATAAGGTCATATCGCTGTTTCTCTTGTGGGCTTCCTCCTCTTTCTGATTTCCGCTACAAAATCATTTAGATGGGATGAAGGCACTGGCTTCAGTCTGCTGTCTGAAGTTTTTTTAGTTGACAGTACTGGTTCTGCTAATGTTGGAGTTGATTCTGCTGCTGTTGTGGATGGTTCTGCTGTTGCTAATGATGGTTCTGTTGCTTTTGCTGTTGATTTTCCTGCTGGTATTATGGCTGGCTCTGCAGTTGATGGAGCTTTTACTGCATTTGTTGTTGTTAGTGTAACTGTTCGTGATGTTTTTACTACTTTTGGTGGAGTTGGTCCCGCTACCATTGATTCTGTTGCCGCTTCTGGTATCAGAGGTGGCTCTGCTGTTGATGTAGCTGCTGTTGCTGCTTTTGTTGTTGTTGTTACCGTGATTGTTTCTGATACTTTTAGCATTTTTTGTGGACATACTTCTGCTGGTGCTTGTTTTAAAACTGATGGAGGTAAGTTGCTCATCACGGTATGCCCTTCTTCACACAGGATTTCTGGCTCTGCTTCTTTTGTGTCTTTAATGGAAGGAGTATTTGCTGAGAATTTATGCTTGGAAGAATAGACTGTTGGAGCTAATGGTAATGACATGCTATCGATATGTTTGTTCGGTCTCTCTAACATTTCACTGATTTTCTCAAACACACAAGTTTCTTGCCCTTTTTGTTCAGATGCATGCCGTGTTTCGTGAAGCAGTCTCTCTTAAGAAAATCTGTACAAAGAGAGTTTGTATTTGGATACATTTTGCATATTTCCTGAAATTGTGAGTTGGCTTCCCTAATTTCAGCGTTTACATTCGAAGTGGCGATAAGGTCATGTCTACAAGGAATGCTAGTGACAATAACGTTCTGCTTCTTAGTACCGTCCAGAAATTTCCTTAAGTTGTGCACAGCATTCAGTAACTCATCCCTGTACACATCATTGGCACCTCCAATTAATAAAATATAACGATTTGTGCTTTTTTGTTGTATTTTATAATTTCCTGCATCGGAAGACCTGGTTTTACACAACTGTAGTCTTTTAAGTCATGAAGATTATTGAGAATTTGCGCAAGACCGCGTCCATGGCTATCAGAGTAAATATTTAGGCATACCTCATGTTCTGTGCTGTTGGCAGAGTACGATGATTTGGCGTAAATACTGATGTTTGAGGGGGTTCAGTAAGAAGCTGAATCATGTTCTCTAATAATTTAATGTACTTTCTAGCTGCTTTTAAGTCTTTGAATACTTCATTTTTCTCATTTAGTTCAAGTTCAGAGTTACACATCTCTGTGGCAGCTTCTTGGCAGTTACATGGATGATTACAGTCACACGAAAATACATTACTGCGATTTACTTTCGCGAAGCAGCTTGAGTGATATCACTTGACAAATAGGAAGCAGTTTGTGTCTATTAGCACTACAGAGGGAGCATACAAATCAAACACCACTGACATAAATTTTGGTATTCCACAGGGGTCAATATTAGGACCACTTCTTTTTATTATTTATGTTAATGATATTCAGTCCATAACAAACCATGCAACAGCTATCTTATATGCAGATGATACCACGTTAATATGCCACAATCCAAGCTATCCGCAGCTCGAAGTAGAATCCAATACTGCATCAGGCTTAATTCTGCAGTATTTTAATGAAAACAAACTACACAAATAAATCTGCCTATATTGAATTTTATCTTGGGAGGCAAAAAACTCATGAAAACCAAATCTTAGTGGGTGACAAATACATTAAAAAACAATACTCGACCAAATTTCTTGGCCTGACACTTGATGCGGAGTTAAACTGGTCTGATCATGTGAATGATATTTGCAAAAAGCTAAGTTCTACCATACATGTCCTAAGAAAACTGACACCTTTTTGTAACATCACCACTCTGAGGCAAATGTATTTTGCACTATTTGAATCCCATCCAAGCTATTGGATAGAGGTATAGGGATCCAGCAGTAAAGGTAATAAGAAATGTGTACTTATCTTACATTATGGGAAATAAATGTGCCAGAGAGTCCTGCAGAAATTTGTTTAAAGAATTAAAAATACTAACTGTTCATAATCTGTATGTGCTGAAGATAATCATTATGGCAGTAAACAATAACAAAACACTTAATACAGAAATACACGATCATAACACTAGCGGCAGAGAGAGACCCCACATCATCTCTCATAGAACAATACTCTATGAGAAAAGTCCTCACTATGCAGGCATAAAACTACTGAATTCTTTCCATCCTAATATCTCCAAATTGCCCATTACAAAACTAAAAAGAAATTAAAATTATATGTAATCTTAGATCTTAGACTGTGTCACAAACTGTAAATACACTCCAGGAAATTGAAATAAGAACACCGTGAATTCATTGTCCCAGGAAGGGGAAACTTTATTGACACATTCCTGGGGTCAGATGCATCACATGATCACACTGACAGAACCACAGGCACATAGACACAGGCAACAGAGCATGCACAATGTCGGCACTAGTACAGTGTATATCCACCTTTCGCAACAATGCAGGCTGCTATTCTCCCATGGAGACGATCGTAGAGATGCTGGATGTAGTCCTGTGGAACGGCTTGCCATGCCATTTCCACCTGGCGCCTCAGTTGGACCAGCGTTCGTGCTGGACGTGCAGACCGCGTGAGACGACGCTTCATCCAGTCCCAAACATGCTCAATGGGGGACAGATCCGGAGATCTTGCTGGCCAGGGTAGTTGACTTACACCTTCTAGAGCACGTTGGGTGGCACGGGATACATGCGGACGTGCATTGTCCTGTTGGAACAGCAAGTTCCCTTGCCGGTTTAGGAATGGTAGAACGATGGGTTCGATGACGGTTTGGATGTACCGTGTACTATTCAGTGTCCCCTCGATGATCACCAGTGGTGTACGGCCAGTGTAGGAGATCGCTCCCCACACCATGATGCCGGGTGTTGGCCCTGTGTGCCTCGGTCGTATGCAGTCCTGATAGTGGTGCTCACCTGCACGGCGCCAAACACGCATACGACCATCATTGGCACCAAGGCAGAAGCGACTCTCATCGCTGAAGACGACATGTCTCCATTCGTCCCTCCATTCACGCCTGTCGCGACACCACTGGAGGCGGGCTGCATGATGTTGGGGCGTGAGCGGAAGACGGCCTAACGGTGTGCGGGACCGTAGCCCAGCTTCATGGAGACGGTTGCGAATGGTCCTCGCCGATACCCCAGGAGCAACAGTGTCCCTAATTTGCTGGGAAGTGGCGGTGCGGTCCCCTACGGCACTGCGTAGGATCCTACGGTCTTGGCGTGCATCCGTGCGTCGCTGCGGTCCGGTCCCAGGTCGACGGGCACGTGCACCTTCCGCCGGCCACTGGCGACAACATCTATGTACTGTGGAGACCTCACGCCCCACGTGTTGAGCAATTCGGCAGTACGTCCACCCGGCCTCCCGCATGCCCACTATACGCCCTCCCTCAAAGTCCGTCAACTGCACATACGGTTCACGTCCACACTGTCGCGGCATGCTACCAGTGTTAAAGACTGCGATGGAGCTCCGTATGCCACGGCAAACTGGCTGACACTGACGGCGGCGGTGCACAAATGCTGCGCAGCTAGCGCCATTCGACGGCCAACACCGCGGTTCCTGGTGTGTCCGCTGTGCCGTGCGTGTGATCATTGCTTGTACAGCCCTCTCGCAGTGTCCGGAGCAAGTATGGTGGGTCTGACACACCGGTGTCAATGTGTTCTTTTTTCCATATCCAGGAGTGTATTTGAATGTCAGATATGAATACTATGTCACAAACTGTAGATTCCTTAATCTAAGTATGGCAATAACAATTTTTTATGTATAGTCTATATATGTAACTCTGTTCTCTCATCTAAATTTAGAAAAAGTTGTGTAGATAAAAGTGCCAGCCAATAATATGTAACCCTAATAAGTAAGGCTCTGACTTATCCAGAAGACTGGAACAAAAAAAAACCTTTTTTGTAATCAGTTGGTGTTGGATCAAAATAAATAAATAAATAAATAAATATATGTTTTGCTGGGCACGTTCTAACACCGATTTTCACTTTTTCACCAAACGAGCGACACTTCACTGACGATAAGAACTCGTAGTTTACGGAGCAATTTTCTACAACTTGTGTACATGCCGCCATCTTGTCTTTACCTAGGGACTGCAGTTTGTGGGATGAAGTGGAATGACCTAGTTGGCTCACTTGTAGATAAATTAGATGGCAGGTTTCAATTCATGGTTAGGATACCGGCAAAATGTAATCTGTCTGCAAAGGAGACTGCTTACAAAAGTTCTATGTGAGTCATCACAGGATACTGCTCAAGTATGTGGGAACCATACCATATCCTGTTGCCCGGACTTGGTTCGCATTTAAAAACATGTGTTTAGATGCAGCAGAGTAACAAAGGAACATATCGAGAAATAGAACTAGCACCGCTAATTTTTAGTACTGCGTTTGAAACTAAATTAAAATATCAAAGTGCAAACTCCATTTGTTTCAGCAAATGTTGAAAATTTTCACACAAGAAACATGCGTTGTCTGACAACAGAAGAACAGACGTCCCCTCACTTTCAAGAATCTCTGCATGCTATGATGCTTTACAGCAATAGCTCTGACAATAAAAAAAAATAAATTAATTTTTTTTCTTTTTCTAATTTCATTTCGAATTTTCTATAAAGTTAGTCATTGCTCTAATTCATTTCATAACTTTACATATGTTTTATATCATTTTTACATCGTTTCATAAATATTTTCAAATTGCTGCAATATATCGAACGGCGAATGGCATGAGGATTATTCTCCCCATCAGATATATGGGGACTTATATTCCATTAAACATATCATGTGTACAATGTATACTAAATTAATTAATGAGTGATACACTAAAATATTATTATTTAAATAAAACAGGTCAGAATCAAATGTACTTAATTTAAAAAGAAATTTAATTTTTATTGTATGTGCATATTTATATTTTCATTTTTCACAATTGCTTATACCCTATATTCGTAGTTTTATTGACAGGACTATAAACGAAAAAATTTTGAGATGATCCAACTCGTTACCATGCTACGTACAATTGGTCATGTGAAGACGATAAATCCTTCAGTTAACACCACAATATCGATTGTTTGGCCCTGTGCTTTGTTGACGCTCATAAAATGACTAGCGAACCAACCTCCTATTTGAGACAGTGTAATTGCATCCTACACCAATCAACGAATTTAAAGATTCAGTAGGGCAATTTAGAGTTTTTCATCAGTCATGGTATCGATCGACATGTAAATTTTATCTCAGCACTGTCTTGTTGACATGTGTTTCACATTGCGTCAGTTGTGGGGGCGATCTGAAGTTATATTAGTCGTGAAGAATCAAGTTTGGCAAGATAGCTACTAATTCTCTTTATTACTAATACCTGCGTCGACAGTTCTATGCTGTCATCATCGGATCATGTAACATTACTAGATGTACATGCTTTTTACAACACTGGAAGTCACTTAGTGATGTTGCATCAAATTGCAATAAAGAGTGACTGGTTACACGAGCATGTCATAAATAAAATACCACACAGTTAAAACACCCAGCATGTTGTGCTGCTATCCCAACACATACTAATCACTTGACACCAAATGGGTACATGCTACTTATGACGCCGTTTCCAGCCCTTTGATACTCTGCACTTGGCGAGAGATTTGCTATGAATGCAAGCTAAGTAAGGGGCCAACGCTGTAGAATACTCTCTGTAAAACCGAACTGGGGACATCCATTATGGCTGAAAACTAGGAGGAAATATGGCATAGTCGATGTGATGAAAAAAACACAATATATATCCCGGCTATTTCCAGACAAAGTGAAGGACAGCATTCAAAGAAAAGCAACGAGCTGAAAGCAGCCTATTTGTCCGGAAGAGAGATTATTCATAAACTTCAGGTAATCAATCATAAACTTCAGGAACTCAATCAATGTTTGTTTAAAATGTTTTCTAAAAGCATGAATGAATAATCATTACTCGTCGCTGTATGTATGAAATGCAAAACAAAAGGAATGGAATTTTGTTTCCTGCAGTAGTATTAGAGCTCTTTCATTCTATTTTCCGAAAGGCCGTTCCATAGTTCAGTCAATTGTACATGACATAACACAGGTTTTGTGACAAAACCTACAACCTGAAAACGTGCCTACGCCTTCTGCAGCCAAATGGGAGGAAGTAACACACCTTGTCTACGAACTGTGGAACGGACATTAAACGCAAGGCTCTGAGGGATAGTGGACGCCCTTTATTTCGAGGAGAAATGGTCCTGTTCCTGGAAAACTGTCACATGATAGTGGAATAACGTTGTAACGCCAACTCATATTGAATAAAAAGGTTTTTCATGATTCACGTAGCCAAAAAGGCTATAAGTGAAATATTTGCAGAGTTCAAATGCAATAGCGTACCATCTAGTCGAAACTGGAATATTTTGATAATAATTCCTATTTTTCCTGTTATATTTATTTTATGGTAAGCCTAAATATCGCTGATTTTGTGACAGATGTTCAAAGTACACTATACCAAAATACTTCACTGTGCATGTTCTCAACATCAAACTGGGCCAATCACGTGATTTTGGGATGGTTTTTCTTGTCTACATTTTGCAGTAATAGCGTAGCTTGAACATTATTCACCTTGTTTTATACACTTTTCTGCACGTCTGAGCACTAGTAACAGCTATGGTGCACTATTGTTATTGCTACGGATGTAAAAAAAAAAGTGGGCTATATGAAACGACAACGTTACCTTTCATAGGTATCTACAACAAATGTATACTTGTGAATGTCATATTGATATAAGGCACTTCATGTTTCAGAAATAAACGAGGAACGGTATTATAAAGTCTGTAGAGCTAATTTCTGCGATTTATTGGCCATGTGCTTACGACACAAATTTGCAAATGTGTCTGAGTAAACTGCCAGTCAGTGCATATACAATCGTGCTATGTCCATTTGCAGATAAAATTTATATGTGAAATTCTGATTAATTTTCTCCAGTTGATCCAAGTTCTCAAAGGCTTGTGTGTGTATCTAAGAACTTCTGCATGAGACAGTTTCCTACATTATGCGAATTTTGTATTCCAGTTTCTCGAAAGATAAACAAAGAGTCAAAATATGACTACACAATATAAAAACTTAGAATTTCGTTCATAGAAAATACACAAAAGTGTAAACGAAAATAAATTGGAATCTGAGCTACACAGTGTGATGAAAGAGTAAAATACTCTTGCTCCTCACATCTTAAGCTATCTTCACTTCCAAATTTCAAATTATTAAGACGTCTATAAAACACAGTACTTCTGACGATGATCTATATGCACCAGCACAAATATTGACTCTCAATATTCGCTGAGCGAAATGCGGGCTAAAATGCGCTGTCCCAAATCATCGTGACTTGAACTGCAGGAGATGTTGCGAGCATAATTCTCGTTCTGCGCATCCGAATGCTCACTCCATAGCGATGCAGTTAGAGAAGACTGCGCGACAGCAACCCACTCACAACGCGAGCTACTGCCCATATGTTGTCAAGTTTCATGGTCTCTTCTCCCCTATTAAAATCATTTATTTCAATTGCTTCTCTGCATAGCTGTGCATAATAATTCGTCGTCGTAGATGAAATTTCTGTCGGGAGGAAACTTCAATCGTGACTTCATGGCTGAAGAGCAAGTTCTGCTTGAGCCGATTTGCCAGTTTTCCCTAGTCTGCAAAGATTTTTGTGTTCCTTTAGCCGTGTATTCACGCTCCACTTGTTTGTTCTGATATAAACTTTGCCACACGTACACGGAATTTTATATATGGCACATGCTGACGGAGGAGGGGCCGCGCGGGATTAGCCGAGCGGTCTTAGGCGCTGCAGTCATGGACTGTGCGGCTGCTCCTGGCTGAGGTTCGAGTCGTCCTTCGGGAATGAGTGTGTGTGTTTGTCCTTAGGATCATTTAGCTTAGGGACTGATGACCTTAGCAGTTAAGACCCATAAGATTTCACATACAGTTTTGACAGAGGAGGGCATTTGTCCAACATTGACAGGAGTGCTTGACCAATTTTCTTTGTTGATCTAAAAACCAGTCTAATGTCACGTTTCCGTAAAATCTTTCCGATATGATCCCAGAAGTCCGACCCGTCAGACGGCAAGACACAACGGACGACCATTGCCTCTGAAGATGTCCAGCTCAGTTCTGGGAGAAACGTTAGGAACAGAAGAGTTTCGTGGACCACGACCTTATACCCCGAAAGGCTTACCAGCAGCAATGTCATGTGGTCGAGAAAGTCTTCGTTCTATCAAAATTAAGACTGTTGTACAATGCAGTGAATAGAAGAAAAATTACATTCAAAACATTTAGTAAAAATCTGTGATACTGTCTCATGTTGCATAATGTGTGCAGCTACTGTTATTAATCAATTAATCATTCGCTCACAAAGGCAACGCAACAACATTTCGTCAGGCAATGGCGGTGTCATAATTTTGCGGTCGGGGGGTGGGGGAGGCAAGCAGTAATCTAAAACAGAACAATCAACGCGAAGTGTTCTGAATGGTATCGACTTTTGGATCAGCGGCAAACGTATTTCTCCCTTCCTACAGCTAGTCTACTGGAAGATCATAATATACTAATTTATGTAGGTTACTTATTAATAATAAGATTGGTACATTTGTGACTCGAGGTACCGCTACTCAATGCCACTACAGGAACTTAGAAAAAAAAAAAAAAAAAAGTTGACGACCACTGACCTAGAGTATTTCAGGGTTCTTAACGCACTAGACTAGGTGTTGCATAGTGGCTCATTCAAAATAGAGTGCGTCTGGCTACAAACTTCGTGTGACGGCCCTGATACACTAAGGGGAAAGAACGAGTCAAAACATCCTGCTGCCGTGGGTTTGTAAAAACATTGCAAAGAAAGGGAGAGGTACTGGGAAAAGAAATCTGCTACCAGACAACCTGTCAATTTTCCCTACCTTGTGTAATCAACTTCTGCCAATAAATAGTGCCAAGGAGTGACATGTGACAGTATATACCAGCCAAAAAACAGAATTTTTATGAGCAAATACTAAGTGAACAGAGGATTAGTACATCTGTTTCGGAAAATTCATTGGCTGAGATCAGAAATGTGATGCTGATTGTACATCTTTAGTATAATTGCAACGTGAATACATAGAGTAGAAATATCTCTGGAGTGAGCATTGCGTCCTGCGCGTGTTGTCAACATTAAACTGGAATTGTCACGTGATCTAGGGACGACGTCGATTGTTTAATTCGCGTTCGCCATCAGGTGACATCACGTCTCGTCACACAACACCAAAACGTTCTACAATACCTTTCGAATGGAGGCATTCGCACAGGTCGTCAACGGAACGTCACGTCATTTCACAGTACATCAAGGTTTCTCGGGAAGAAAATTTTGACGGTATCAGTCTGTTAACATCTTAAATTAACCTATTTTCGCCGCGCTCATTCTTGTTATAATAGTGGATTTTGAAGTGTTATATCTTCATAATCTTTATTTTATAATAGCGCTTTGTTTTAGTGACAAATTGGAGATGTTCCATGAAGACTGGGATATTTATTCCACTTTCTTACACAACCGAGGTCGTATATCTGAAGGCGAAAAGTTATTTAGGTTTTACGATAACACAAAGGCGCGGACGCCTACAATGTATACGTATAAGAACATAAGTAGACGAAGCAAATTGCAACATATGACATTTTAAGCAAAAAAGTCAGCTTTAATGAAGGAGTCAAATACAGTTGTTTATGACGTTATTAATTACGTAAGAAAAAACATAATGGATAAGTTTAACAGGCCTCATTAATTCGTTTGAAGCTTTCTTTGATGTGTATGAATGTACATATTTTCCCTAGCAAATAATTGTCGATGTTTTGAAACGTTGTCTCACTTCTCAGTAATTTACCAAACATAATTGATCAAGAACATAGGTTATAAAGTTTGCTTCGGCCATTGACAAATTTTGTCGTTAGCTCCTCAGTTCTGATACTATAACATTTTATGCATATTAGGGATGGTGACTCAGAACCCCAATTTCGCCGTTCAGTACTGTGTTAAGCGAGTTGACGAGATGTGACATGAAAGACATTGTAAATACGAAGGGAATCTGTATTTACTATCGATATGACAACATTCAAAATTTATAGGATAAATGTCGGACAAATCTACGGCGTCCCGAGATCACGTGACCATTGTGGCAACGTATGTTGACAACACAAAATCAATTCTGCGCTTCTGAATGCTCACTCCAGAGATATTTCTACTCTATGCGTGAATACTGTGAAATTTTTAGGTATCATCTACTGCTGTTTGTGCATATCTGTACTGCAACAAACATTATGTATTTTGACCTGTGCTGCTGTCCTTTCTCAAAATAAACTTTATATTTCAGCAAATAAGTAACACAGTGTGTTTTAGCAGCACAGCGTCGTTCATCAAGAAAAATATTATAAAATTTTTATTTTTTCAATGATAACGTAAGTAATTATGTGATAATTATTATTTACAAAAAGTTGCAGAATGACTTTTTACCTCATATACACTGCCCGCATCAAGAAAGCCCAAATAGGTAAACATAAAACAGTTTTTTTTCTTTCTTTTGTAAAAGTTGCTTATTTTTGTTACTACGTTGTTGGGATGAACGATTCAGTTATGCATTATTGTGTACAATTTAATTCATAATGAGGTTTTGTCGCTGACCTGTTTCACTCAGTTCTCCAGCGATATTCTGTCATGCTTTGTCTTGCACTCTGCGATTGCAATAGTCTGCACGATTATGATCATAAAACAGGATAGTTTTCTATTATTTCACAATACCTTAGTTAAGCTGTAGGTCATTCCGCATTTTAAAACTTGAAAGTAATGAAAACCGGAGCACGCCATTTAGAGGTCTCCGTCTCATGTCCCTTCGGCGTGCCACTCGTGGCGACAAACGAACGTGGCGTGGACCACGAAGGGAGGCGTCCGTGTGGATTGCCTGATTTGCCAACATCGAGGTGACGCGAAACAGCGTCACACCCCTGACACGTGTCCCCGCCACGATATTTCAGTGTGAATTGAGCCTAAAGCCGGGTTCACACGCGCAACGGAAGTATCGCCACAAGTCAAGTCATTCTGGAGTGGCGCTGTGAGCTACCGTTCACACAGGACGCCACAAATTCTTCGTAATTGCGCAGTTTGCATAATGGCGTCACCTGTCTCAGCTGATTAAACGACTGTGCATGTTACTAAATAAGATGTTTTGGAAACATAATAAATGTAAAATATTACTTACCAAAGTGTTTCTCGTCTCTCTTGTCTCGACTACATGTTTTAAGAACCGGTCTGCAGCTTCAAACCAAGCAAGGCTGGGTTTATAAATACCACCTGTAGACGCAGCACTCTTAAGTGATTTCAGTACTTTTTTATGTTCATTCATGTAAGCATTTCGAATGCTTCGAATTTTTAATTTTGTTGTAGCTACATCAATTCCAGGTACATATTCACGCATACTGTTTACTATTTCAATTAATGCAGCATCTCTCAAATTTCTGTCATTGTATGATTCGCTTTTGTGGTTCCAAAGGCATTCTCGTTCTTGATATACCTCCAAGAATCTCATAATTGTCGCTGTTGACCACTTTTTCGAAATATTAATAGCAAACGCACAAACGAAAGCACTATCTGTGAACGAATACACACTACAAAGATTTGAATCCAGCCGCAGGGTAGCAATCGAATGACGGTATTCGATTGTGGAGAAGGCATATTGGCGCAACAAAGTAGAACCAAGTTCAACTTTTTGTGGCGTGACAAAAGTAGCACTTCTTAAATGGCGCCACTGAAAACTAGGAGTTCACACATGTAACTACAAAGCAACTGCAGTTCGCCAGTAGCAGTGGTGATACTTTTGTTGCCTGTGTGAACCTGGCTTAAGACTCAGCCACTGACACGACTCAAGAAAAATTGTAAACGCTATAGCGTTCTAATTGTCGAAATCAGTTATACAA
Source organism: Schistocerca piceifrons (assembly GCF_021461385.2). Lineage (NCBI taxonomy): Eukaryota > Metazoa > Arthropoda > Insecta > Orthoptera > Acrididae > Schistocerca > Schistocerca piceifrons. The sequence goes on from NC_060138.1 coordinate 536,461,871, forward strand.
CACATACTGACAATCGACTGCAGTGATGACTGACCACCACTATCGCTAAATTAATGATAAATCCCCCGAGCCAGAGTTCAACACGTTTATCAGCAAAAATTAATAAAAAATTTTCTGGAGATTAAACGTATTTAAATTTGGATTCAGAGACATTCTGACACCCCTTTGTTGATAAGGCTAGCGTTTATTCCATTAATAATAGTCTTACATGAATTTAGAGATTCTGGCATTGTGACTTTGCTGTTTTCATAAAAACTGCACAGTCGTGTACTGTAAGGAAGCAAGGGAGAGGATGTTGGGTTATGGGTGGCCAGTATCCCCTTTCCAGAACACAAATGTACATGTGGATTAATACGGTTCTTTATTTACATGAAGCGGCTACTTGAATAGAGTCCATGTTTGTGGTACAAGCTCATCAGTAATAGTCCTCCTGCAAACAATATCGGTAATCTTGCTATTGCAGTCTTTAGCCTCACTACTGGTAACCACTCCTGCTATAGGCGCTAACCTGGTCGCATGTGCTATTGTAGCCTGAGCGAGTCAGTCTGCCAATAACTGACAGACGCTGAACTAGAATGAGTCAGTGAGTGTGGCCTAGATACATGCTGTCAAGGGGGCGTTGGCAGCTTGTTGCTTGTTAGTGTGCCTCTGGCCTCTGTCATGATAGGTGCGCTTGATCCAGTGCCTACTATCATTCTTTGCCCCATTTTTGCCGATCGGTGTGCTGGCGACAGCTTATGCCAGCACAAAAACAGCCTTAGTAAGAATGCTGACAACCGCTCTTTCCGCTTTGCTCTATTATCAGCGTGCTGGTGTTCTGCATGCGCTGTATTTCAGCTGTAAGTGAGCTATGGGAGTTATGGCAGTGTGTTAGTTATTGTTTTCGTGAAAATTGCGCTTCTTTGTTTGTGTTGGTACTACGTTATCTGTGAATTTACCACACAATTTTCTATATATAATTTTGAATCTGTGGTAGGTTGCAAGATTTTGAAAATAATTTAGTACTCCTACTTTCACTGTTATTTAAAGCTTCCCTTTTTCTTGTAAACATATTTTAGTAGGTATTTTAATTATTTGATTCCAGAATAATGTAAGGTTATGCACATAAATCTGTTGCACAGAGGCGATCAGAAAGAAACATAAATGTGATGAAACATTTATGGAAGAGCTAGAGAAAACAAAAAAAAAAGGATAGGTAACTAGTTTGTGCCAAAAGATTATCCAGTGTTGAATGTAAGTGACCCTTTAATGTCAGCAGAAACAGAAACTTCTGAGCAAAAACCTAAACTAACTGCATCTGATCTAGGCGTTTTGCTACGTGAAGATGAAGGAGAACTTAACAAACAAAAGTCTGAATCTGATGGATGTAGTGACTGTCTGGAATCCAAGTGATCCTGGGCAATGGACATGTCCATTTAACAACAGTGACCGAGATAGAAATATTAGAAAGGACATTTCAAATATAGACAAATTACCAAGTATCGCTTTTATTCCAGTAGCTCTAACAAACGTCTGAAGTAAAAAGAGACTGGTTGGTATTTCACAATGATGCCAATAGGCTGTTACATGTAGGTTAGCTAAGTTGGATGAACGATTTTACAACACAAAAACATTTTGGCACATTCACTTGTTGGTCATAATAGTTTGTTAGCGAGTCGATACCATTGTCAAACGCAAGTTCACTCGGAGTGGCATTAGCAAAGAGTTTTTGAATTAATCTGAACACTGCACTTCCTACTGTTGATAATAGTTTGGGAAGTTTCACAGTGCCTGGTACATTGTGGGCGATGACGTGTGCATATTGGGACAACATCTCAAGCCGTTCCTCTTCTTGTTCACTAAACTGTCAAAAAGGTGGTAAAGCAGCAGTAGTAGGTCGTGCTTGTCCCCTCGGGCGCGCAGCTTTGGCCAGTAGCTGCTGCACCGTGTTGAGTAACATGAAGATCTGTTGCGTCTGGAACTGAAACATCTGCATTAGCTGTGTGGCATCTAACGCTTGCGGGTGTGGCGCCTAGGCAGGGGGCGAGAGAGGCGTTTTGGAAGACACAATTGCAACAAACAGACAAGGTAAACACACAAAGAAATTTTCTGCAACACAACACTGATTAGCAAAAACGACAAGAAACCGTTAAAGCAAATAAACGTCCCTACAAAGGAAAGACAAGAGAGAATTAAGACGCCAGCAACAAAAACAGAAAATTCCGTGGTCATCTGACACCGGATTCTGCGGATACTCGTCGGCAATTGCAAAACCCTGCCCATTCGTTTCGTATAGAGTGCCTAAAGGATGCTGCATTCTCAGAATGCTATTCAACCATTCAAGTAAATCACATTAATAGTTTTTATTACAAATAAGCTGATTGACAATACTTAACTTTGAATTTACAATGGTGTCGCAAGTGATGGGCGACATTCAGCGATCATCTTCGTTGATCCATTACGGACCACGCGAATGCGGCTGGCAAGTATTTCTTGAAGCAATAATTTACCAACAACCGTATGTATTGTAGAAATTTATTTTATGAACTTCTTATGTGCTACCAGTTTCGGCATTACATTGATGCCATCTTCAGGCCCTACACGTCATGGTCGTAAAATCACTATACACGGAAGGAGCCATATAAATGGATCTGTGAATCAAATCGTTATGCCTGGCCACCAAGAGCTGTTGCATAATGATTTGATTCATGGATCCAATTATGTGGCTCCTTCCATCTATAGCGCTTTTACGACTATGACGTGTGGGTCCTGAAGATGGTATCAATGTAGCGCTGAAACTGCTAGAACGTAAGAAGTTCATAAAATAAATTTCTACAATACATACGGCTGTTGGTAAATTATTGCATCAAGAAATGCAAACAATCAGTCCTTTGCTGTAGACAAGGTCTGTGTAAGCAATTGATATGGACCACACGTAACTGCTATGGCAGCACTCTGTGCTAGGTTGAGTCTAGTATTGTCCTAATACTGTCGGCCCGAGGCTGGAAGGAGCGGCGCTTGTATTCTCTTCGGCTAGAGGGCACCCCTGTCGTGGTGCAGTCATTGTCAGTGGGCTATTGGCTGACGTCGTCTCACCGCCTTATTTGCTGTTGCGATACGCCGGAACAGTTCCTATCTTCTTAGCTTTGCGAAATTTGCCTTTCAGAGGAAGCAGCCACCAGAAAGAGGAACAAGATAATGGTAACTTCTTGGGGTTACGTGAATTATTGGCTAAATACGACCCATTTTAAGAGAATAACCAGTTTATGTTAAAAGTATGATTGATTTGCAGAAAAAGACAGGCGGTGCAATTAGTAACCCTGTCATAGATGTATTTAACAAGCATGAAATTGATTTGCAGCACTGTTGTGGTCAGTGCTTTGATGATAGATCACATGTGGCTGGGCAAATAAAAGGTATACAATCAAAGATTAGAGACATTTATGTGCTGGCAACATATTCTCCTTGTGCTGTTCAAACTCTGAACTTCGTGCAATTACATGCTACAGGTAGTAATGAAGCAGTGGATATATTATTCAGCTGTCCAATTTCTTGACTGCAAGCCCACAAAGATGGGAAGGATTATTGAATGCATTGGCAGTCGATCTCTTCATAATCTGTTTGAAACAAGATGGAGCACAAGAACTGAGGATGTGAACCCTACACAAGGAAAATTAGTAGAAGTAATAGTAATAAGTCAACACAGTTTACATAGTGATGGGATATCAGAGGTAAACGGGCTCACCAATTATTTCTCCAAGTTTTGAACATTTATTCTCTTGAACATTTGGATGGTCATTTTAGAGTTGAGATCAAATAAATGTAAGAAGTTTGATTCTTCAGTCGAAAGATATCTTCCCTTGACAATGATTAAAAAGTATTAAAGCTCTTACAGTTGGCATAGAAACAGATGTAGGAGCTCTCTGGCTCGAATTCTTAAGCAAAGATAAAAAAAATGGCTACTGAAATTGAGAATGAGACAGATTTTTCAAAAATGAGAGAAAGTGAAAGGAAGGTATTCTTTGATGAATCTAACTGCAGCATTAGTGGAGCACATGTCACACTTCTAGGTGAAACTGAAGAGCAACAATTTCAAAAAGAGGTTTTTTGACATAATCATAGACACTGTTGTTTCTCAGTCAGATTATTGGTATTAAGACATGAGACATATCTGTGCAACTTTTGAAACCATTCTCAGAATGAGAACCACTTTCGATGATAAAGATACAATGAAGAAATTAGAACTTATCCTGATGATCTGAGCGATAATCTTACCAAAAAAATTCAAATGTTTAAGTCAGTGAGTGCAGCTACTTTACTGTATTTGACAAAGGCAACGGAAAACAAAAGGCTTCCATTTGTCTTCTAAATTAAATTAATAAGTTGTGCTTTTACTCTGTGTTTCCTGAACTTTGAATTGTACTCAGGATTACCATTACCCTACTAGTGACTGTTGCTTCAGGTGAGAAAGGATTTAGTGAATTAACATTAATCAAAAATCATTTACGATCAACTTTAGGCAAAAGAAACTTAATCATGTAGCACTGTTATAAACAGAGCATGAACGTGCTTCTAAAATGAGCTTACATGGTGTAAATGTGAGAATAGAAGATTCAAAGTTCCAGCTACAGCTGTCCGAACTTTTTCAGCTGACAATGACACTTTTAACCTTAGTTTTTAAATCAAAGTAACGATCTACGTTTGGAAAGGTTTTTCACTGAATGTGGGGTTTGTTTCTTTTAGTAACTGTAATTATTTTTATTGTGTGTACTCATATTTGTATCTATTCAAGTATGGAGATTACTACTGATAAATAATTTATTGGTAGTGTAGTGCGCAAGTAGCATTTATTTACTGCTCAAGTGTAAAACAACGCTTTGAAGAATCAGTGTTTGTGATAATTAACTCCAGTGGGCTGAGAAGGCTTGTGGACCCTTACAAAAGTTTGTCCGCATAGAGGCCCATGAAATCTGTAGGCGGTTCTGCTGAGATGTGTTTGATCACATGACCCATAATACTGATCTGGCTTCCACCCGTGTCCATATTTTCTGACGGATCAACGAAAGTGAATAAATGGTTGTCAGCAGACTAGTACCATTCCCAGATTACTGATATCCAAGGAATACAAAGAGTCATATTTGAACGTTGCCTCAGCAACACATATGTGTGACGTGAGCTGCAGCGTGTATTGCTAAATCAACTTCAGAACATGAGCAGCCAACTGGTACAGTTTAGTACAGATGGATACATAACATTGAATTTATATGGGTTTTTTCGATTTATCTACACACATTATTCACTTGAAAACGGCGAAGAGGGTGAAATCAGCCGATTGTGTGAGGTGCGGAGACTTTGATATATAATTTCAACCAAGCAGAGGAAAAAAAACTGACGCCACTCGGTAGGAAATACAAGAGTTGATCCCACGGTTTAAAAAGTGTCCAAATTAGGCGTCGAAAGTTTTTGATAAGTATCCCAGCAATAACTGGAGCTGTTCTAATAAATTTCCAGGGAATCGTGTTTCTGTTTTCGGCCTCAGTGAAACTCTCTTTACGAATAATTCTAGTATTTGTTAACTGCGTGATACCTTCCAAATTAAAGAAGTTATACACACATGGTTCATCCTAATGATGATTATTTTAGACGGTTATATAGAACAGTGCGAAAGTTATAAAGACATTGTTAACAGACTTTTTATCATAGATTTGCCGAAGAGCGAGGAAGATTTTTTGCTCATATTTTTTGTTTTTGGGCGTCTTTTAGATTGGGTTGTGTTAATTTGTGATAATTTTTAGGAGTGATGATTTGCGTTATGTGTGACAGTAACTACATTGCCGACAGGCTTTATAACCTTTTGGAGCATGTAACTGACGTTCATGTCTAACAGAAGGCCACAAGAGAGCAAAGGGTGGAGATAGCGAAAAACATGGCAAGATGTTGATTTGTTTCATATCAAGGCTGGTAGTGATACAAAGTATAAAAGATACTTGACTTACACATTTAAGAAGCCCTGTAGTATGGACCTAGTAAATTAAATTCCTATCAGTCCGCACAGCTAAAATTTTTGAAGACTTTAACTTACTGTCTAAATCTCATACGCAAAGGATGCGGTAATGTAATGTGTTTTAGCGAAGTTTTGGGACACTGTTTCTTCCATCGTCCAGGTTTTCGTGGAAAAAAAATAACGTCGTGAACATCTCGTTAGCTTCGTTTTAGAAGACGCTAAAATATATATTCGAAAATTGTACGGAAAAGTATAGTGGTACATTAATGTACAAGTTATGGTAGTTTAAGTCACTGACCAAGTGGTTTAATCCAATAGTTAGTTTTATTGCTGTAACTCAAGAACACGAATATACTGATCTCCAGAAAAGAGGGTGAAAACCAAGGGAAGCAGTCATTCATTACAAATTAGCTCTGAAGTAGCGAGAAGCAGGCTGTCTAGAAGAAAAACCAGGGAAAAATTACGGTCGAGGGTGAAGATGTTTGAGTGAGGAGATGCACACATGTATTGGAACGGGAATGAAAGCTTTCACAAGGTGCTATATGCTGATCAGAACAGCAAAAACGTCAGGGATATCTTCAGTATGTAAGTAACTAAGCCCAAAGATGTAGTACAGTCACTCAAATAGACACTACTGGCCATTACAATTGCTACACCACGAAGATGACGTGCTACAGACGCGAAATTTAACCGACAGGAAGAAGATGCTCTGAAATGCCAATGATTAGCTTTTCAGAGCATTCACACAAGGTTGGCGCCGGTGGCGACACCTACAACGTGTTGATATGAGGAAAGTTTCCAACTGATTTCTCATACACAAACAGCAGTTGACCGGCGTTGCCCGGTGAAACGTTGTTGGGATGCCTCGTGTAAGGAGGAGAAATGCGTACCACCACGTTTCCGACTTTGATTAAGGTCGGATTGTAGCCTATTGCGATTGCGGTTTATCGTATTGCGACATTGCTGCTCGCGTTGGTCGAAATCCAATGACTGTTAGCAGAATATGGAATCGGTGGGTTCAGGAGGGTAATACGGAACGCCGTTCTGGATCCCAACGGCCTCGTATCACTAGCAGTCGATATGACAGGCATCTTATCCGTGATTGGAAGCGTGAATTCGTCATCGCCATACTGGCGTATCACCTGGCGTTATGGTATGGGGTTCCACTGGTTACACGTCTCAGACACCCTGTAACCTCCCCCTCACTTATCGACCTTAATGACAGTGAAAAATTAAACCGCGTGTACCTAATGGAAATTTGGAAAAAGCAATCGTCATCAAAGTTAATCTGTCGGTAAAGGGCGAGGAAAGGGTTACATCTAAATGAAAGGAAAAATGCAAATGAAATTGGTGGAAATTAATTTTGAAAACGGGTAAAGTTAATAAAGAAAGTAAATGTGCTGTCGTTACGTTAACAATTAATTGGCGTTAATTAGATATTTGAGATTAGGGGAAAATTACGGTCGCCAGTCCCATGGACAACTACTATAATAACTGAAAATGAAAGATTAATCCACATATATTTACCACTAAAAGCGTGGCAACTGAAGGTTGACACGTGTTGTGTGAAAACTGAATGTTTGTCAGAAGTAATAAATTTCGCTACACTCTGACTTAATTGAGCAAAAGAATTAATAAAACCGGAAAATTGAAAGTTAATTTAGTGACTGAAATTAATAGTGAACTTTGTTTCTGAAGCACTACGAAATTCAATAAAATAAGGTTAGTCTTGGTCTACCTCAACAATCATTTCAAAAGCTACTTGAATCTATGCAATTTAGAAATAAGAGATTTAACTTTGAACTTGAATTAAATAATTCTGAACAATTAACAATAGTAAAATTTGGTACATATCAAGCTGAGCTGTAGTCACAGGTAAGCTAAAATATGGTAACAAAACTTGCACTCTTAATTTGATCTTGTGTAATCTAAATATCGTAGCCAGCTATGAATACTTTAACTGAACTTTGAAATTAAAGCAGTGAAATGGAATGACATTACTTTAATGCTGGCGTTTGAATTTCAACGACACTCGGGTTCGTTCCGGAAAAGGAAGGGGCCCTGCTTGGTAATGCAATTGGGACAATGAGCAGCAAAGATTCATGCTAAGTTGCTGTAATTTTGTGAGGCAAATGGGAAAATTTTAAAAGCTGAGGTCTGCCATACAGTTCTAAAACTTAACGTGCTTCCAGTCTTCCTTGTTGGTTGATTGAAGGTTTGAAGTCGTCAATCGATGAGGTGGCGACAGTCACTCATTGTCGGCCGTCGCTGTTGCAGAAGCTGGATGTTGGCGCGCCTTCTTCTTGACACAGTCACCAGGTGAAACGGGCTCTTGATGTGTGCCAGCTAATGCTTCCTGTCCATAACACCGTGTCAGAAACTATCATAGCCAGTCGAGCGCAATTACATGGTGCCAAACCCCGAAAGCGCAGCAACTTGCGGGAACATCACACAACACACCTGCTCCACTGCCCTACTCCAGCCAGACTCCCTCTGCCCGCGCTCCATTCGACGGAGTTAACACTACCAAAGATCCTAAACACTTAGGTTCTCCACACGACCTATCGATGTAATCGTTCGATGCCATAGTTTTCCCTAGGCCAGACCCAGTGTAAAAATACAAAATAGATGGAAATAGGTGGATATGCATTTCCGGCGTTACACGTGCCCCACATTGTCTGAGGATGTTCGTGTAACCTAAAAAGACTCAGAAAATGTCCCCACAAAAAAAACAGCGGAAATGCATATGTTCAAAACATCAAGAAAATTTAGCATGAGGCTAATTAACCTAACCTTATTCCACTCTGTCATCTTACACAAAAAGAAACGGGTGATAACATATTATAATCCATAGAGAACATAGAAAATGGTTCAGCTATTCTAAATCAGCAAAAATCCTAACAGTATCAACAAATGGAATATTATTTACAAAATTAACCAGAGTACATGGTCATAAAGAACAGGTATATCAAAATACGCATATTAGTAATTAATTACATAGAACACACATTTTTATATAACCTTTTCATAATTAATATTCTCGTCATGAGAGTCCACTTAACGCTAAATACGAAAGTAATATGCAGCAGATCGATAAAAAAAAACATAAATATGGACAGCAGAATTCTTTCACATCAGCTGTCCGGGAAGAGAAACAACTCCGCCTTCCGTATCCGCAAGTACAAAGAATGCCGACTGGCACAAGAGCCGACAGCGGCTCCGCCTCGCCAGTATTGTTGCGCCCGCCTGTGCGGCACGCTTGATCCCACTCGCCTGTGTAACGTCATTTCCAGAACATACGTTTCACTAAATTCTTTCGGAAAAACTCACTCCCGAGTAATGTCAAGGAGTCCATTAACACTATCACAGTGGATAACTCAACACTGTCCATCATCACACGCCTGTACTAGCCTGAAACTTAAAACAGCGTCTAAGTACATCGGCAGTGACTAGTAAATCACATATTTATGAAATCTTACAGCTAGTAACAAAATCATATTTACATACCTTAATCTACTGTGACTCAGCTGAAAACATAAACCAGCAGCTTGGATTCTTCAATTGATTAATAATAAGTTACTCTTAAATCATTTAGTAAAATTAATTACTTATTAATTATAACTTTTTAATGTCCTCTTGGTCAGGCAAAAGCATGGCAATCTAGCAGATCGTTAAATCTTACACTCTATATTTACATACTGTACAAATTACCCATTCTGTGGTATTAATCAATCCTAGGTTGGTACAGTTTCAAGTCTACAATGTTCCGTATACCTGTTAGTTTTCCAGAGCTTGGATACTCTAAGCAATAAGCTTTTGTGTGAGGTATACCGATGACTTTATATGGTCCATTATAAACAAACTTAAATTTAGAGATTTCATTGTCTATCTCGCTCGATTTCTCTTGAGCTTTTACAAGTACTAAGTCTCCGATTGCAAACTTAGCAAAACGCGCTTTAGCGTCATGGCGGCGTATGCGAGCATCGGCTTTTAGCTTCATTATTTCTCGCAAACGATCTTTTTTCACACCAATACTGATGTCAATCCGTGGAGGGAATTTGATTATCTCTTCCACTAAACTTTTGCTTCTGTCAACTAACAGGATTTCCTCTGGATAAAATCCTGTAGATTCATGTCTCAAGGTGTTCATAATTCTCTCAAATTCTGCTACATATTTGCCCCATGCCCTATGGTTGTGGTGGCAATAGGTACGGCAAAGTCGGCCTAGCTCGCGCATATACCTCGCAGCGGGATTTTCAGCCGGACAGTAAGCTGAAATATGGATCACTTCGACCCCATTACTTGCCATGCCTTCATTCCACAACTTAGAAGTAAATTGTGTCCCATTGTCTGATAGAATCGCCTTGGGCTTACCAATATGAACAAAATAATCGTTCACAAGCTTGCTATTGACCGCTTTGGCTGTAGCTTTCCTAATCGGGTATAGTTTGATGAACTTGGAAAAAGCTTCTAGCACTATTAAAATGTAGGCAAAGTTTCCTGATGATTTGGGCAAAGGTCCCTACAAGTCCACGCACAGTAATTCAAAGGTGTCCTTAGGCCTAATACTTTGCATAGGACCACGACTCGTACAGTTGGTAACCTTCACCTTCTGACATAAATTGCAAGTCCACGCACAGTAATTCAAAGGTGTCCTTAGGCCTAATACTTTGCATAGGACCACGACTCGTACAGTTGGTAACCTTCACCTTCTGACATAAATTGCAAGTTTTCACTCTGTCAGTAACGCGTTTTAACATGTTATTAAAATGCACTACTTCACTCAGCTTTTCCGTACATTTCTTTGGTCCACAGTGACTATACGCCAAATGGTAGTTGTCTATTATTTCCGAGACGTATTTGGTGGGCCAGCATACCCGCCAAATATTACTATCTTCACCCTTACGTATGTACAAGATATGATCGTATATCTTGTAATACTTCCTTAATTTCTCTCCTTCTGGACTCCTTTCGTCATATCGGGTTTTCACCACATTTAAACAACCGTCCTCGTTCTGATGAAGACGTAGATTCTTACAGATGTTCACTATTAATTTACGTCCCTCAACTTCTTTAAAACAGTATAATTTGACCACTCCATCTGACTCATCTTTAAATACATCTCGATTAGACTCGGGCAACCGCGATACCGCATCCGCTTCGCAATTGTCGGTCCCTTTTACGTAACAGATGTCATAGTTAAATTGCTGTAAATACAGCGACCACCTAGTCAGTCTTTCGTGAAGTAGTTTACAATCCTTCAGATAAGTGAGCGCCTTATGGTCCGTATGAATAATCACCTTACGGTCCCATAGGTACCCCCTGAACTTCTTGAATCCCCACACGATAGCGAGACACCACTTCTCTAAAATCGTGTAGTTTCGCTCACTTTTTGATATAGTCAGACTCGCGAACGCTATCGTCCGGTGTTCCTTATCCTCTCCGTCACCAACTTCTTGGAACAGTTCTACCCCCACCCCGTAATTCGACGAATCCGTCCCCAGATGGGAGGGTAGCGATAAATCAGGATGAAATAGTATGTTAGATCTTAACAACTCGTCTTTTAATCTCTCGAAAGCGGCCTGTCAGCCGTCAGTCCACACAAACGGAACATTTTTACGTTAGAGGTTATTCAAATTTTCATCATTAAACACCTGCCCTTTTACAAATTTACGGTAAAATCCTGTGAGCCCTAGAAAACTTTTTAACTGTTTCCTAGACTTGGGTGGAGGACAATTCCTTATTGCCTCTAGTTTCTCTGGGTCTTTCGTAATACCAGCAGTGGTAATTACATGCCCTAAAAATTTCAGTTCCTGCTTCACAAATTCGCATTTCTTTAGCTTTAGAGTCATTCCGCCACGGCGCAATGCTCTAAAAACTTCATCTAACAGGTCACTATGGTCATGCCAAGTGGCATTGGCCAACAATAGGTCGTCAACATATACAGTCAATCTTGAATGCAAAACCGGACCTAACACTTTATCTAGGGCCCTGATGAATACGGACACAGATATATTAAGTCCAAACGGCAGTACTCTATACTGATAACACCTGCCCGCAAACAAGAAGGCGGTGTATGGCCTAGATTCTTCTTCGAGTTCTATTTGCCAGTAACTAGCCGTCAGATCGAGGCTAGTCATGAACTTAACGTCATGAAACCGTTGCAAAATCTCCTCCATACTCTCTGGTCTGTCTATTTCGCTTTGAACGACCCTATTCAACGTGCGTGCTTCAATCACAATACGCAGACTACCATCCCGTTTTGCTACAATGACCAAACCGTTATTGTATGGACTCGTACTTCTTTCAATCACTCCCCATTTGATCATCTTATCTATCTCCCGTTGCACTGCTTCCTTTTTGGACAAGGTATAGCATACAGTCTCACGAAGAATGGTTCGTGCGGAATTACATGCAACTTGCATTTATATCCTTCCACAAGTACTGGTTCGTCTGAAAACACGCTCTTATTCCTCATTATTACTTCATACAGGCCCCGTCTTTGTTCGGGTGTTACGTTTGACACACCGTCTACAATACTTTCCAATTCACTTTCTACACTATTGTCAATGCCGAGATTCCTCACGTTACAGTAGTTCAAATTCATACCTACGTCAATACCATCCTGCCAGTTAACAATGTGTATAGGCTGGTATTGCCTGTGCACACCATCTCCTGCCTCGTCAAAAGTAACTGCTATTGTTTTATCTTGTGACGTACATGTCAAAGTTTTGCTTTCGCAATTAATCACTGCACGGTACTTTAATAGCCAATCTAACCCGATAATTACTTCCGTAGTTATGTCTGGCACGACAACAAACTCTTGTTCAAATCGTGCCCCACATATCTCGAAGTTGACAAAAATCTGTTTTGTGACCGGTTTACTGGCCTTCCCAGTAGCACCTATAATTTTCACTCCTGTTACTGGCATAACAACGATACCAGGTCTGTCTTCCAGTTACTCAAATATTTCCCCAGATACAGCACTCATTTCTGCACCGGTGTCAATCAACACGTTTAGTTGTAGGCCGTGCATATTAACAGACACTACTATCTGTCTACACTTATCCTCCACTGTTTCTTTATTTTCCCACAATAAATCCTCGTCTATATCCAGGTCATTCCAGAAAAAACCATCCGGCTTTGATCCTAAATCCGGCTTACCTGGTGGCTTTTTCAGCCTCTGTTCACATACAGTTTTAATTTCAACACGTTTGTCCTGAGGCTTAGTCTGTAGCTTCGCCTCCAATACCGAAACCTTTTCCTGTAACTCGTCAACTAGTGAGTGCTGCTTTGCTATCAATTCTCTAATTGTCACCTTCGTTGATTCCTCTGTGGTCAGATTGATCTCATCTGCCAATCTACCTGGAGGAATGTGCCCAGTAGTATCTGCAATTACTTCCTCTGGATCTGCGCAACCCACACTGCTACCGTCCGACCGTATAACGTCAGCTCTAACCTCATACACGCTGTAATCTACGTGCTTTTCTACCAGTCGTGTCCGGCTATCACTAAAATTCTCGTAATCTTTCTCCTTAATACTTTCACAATGTTTAAACTGGAGTTTGCGTCGGATGAGTCGGCCACTTCTACCACTATAACTTTCGGTAAAGTCTGCCGGTCAGGGCCAGAACTTTCCGTTACTACTTCAACATCCAACTCCTGCGGGACGAAACACGACGAATCTTGCTCGTGCTCCCCATTAACATCAACTATTTCTGGTAAAGTCTGCCGGTTAGGGCCAGAACTTTCTATCACTTCACTATCACTACCTTCCTGCGGGACGAGACGCGGCAAATCCTGCACGCGCTCCCCATAAACACTTCTCCCATACAGGCCCCTATAATCTCTTAGTTCATCGTATAAGCGACCGAACTGCCTTAACCAGACCTCATCCTTCTCTGCATCCCCTCGCTCGATGACGGACGTGTTATCCGACATCTGATCTTCTCTAAACACTTGCGAATCATTCTTAAACTCAATCTCCGGTTCCGCTGTGGGTGTTACAGCTGCCACTTTAAAACTGATTTCCGGAACACTACGCAAATTGTTCTCACTGACAGTGAATGTATTTTCTGCTGCCGTGTCTACAGCTGATCTACTACTTGTGGGCGCACTCCTTTCTCCTAACACTGGCACACTCTCCCGCCGTTGATTATTCCATACTGAATTTTCATAACGACTACACCTCGGTGTTTTCCTGTTATTGGGCCACCAAAATTTCTCCACGTCCGGTCGGCCCCTCACCGGCGCGGCTAATGGTTTCCCTGTCTGGTCCCAGCAAATCTGCTCCCCGGATGCTGCTGAGGCGGCGTACCACACCCTCTGGCGTTATTACTATTCTGCGAAGCCCGTGTCACGTTAGTATGATACTGGTTTCCGTCATTCCTGTTATTATTTGCATTGTACCGATTGTTATTACGGTCCGAACCATTATTGTTATTGATGCCATGGTTGCGGTATGCACTATTCCCATGGTTATCGTTGTTGTGGTTGTTGTAGTACCCGTTATTGTTACCACGGCCTCTACCACTGTCGCGACTATTGCGCCAACTGTCCTCGTCCTCAACTCTTTCCAGGAAATCATTGATTGTCTTGTAATTGCTTCCTACGTAGCGTTTTGTATCATCTGGAAGCTTCTTGTAGAGTTCCCAGACTATTTCGGATTCCGTGCGGATCCAGCCCTCACAAAGCTTCATAGAGCCACGCGAATTCGCATCGAAAGGCCTCGATACGACAGATTCGCGCCAGACACTTTGTTGTTTTTGCTCTGACCAGTATTCAGCCAGAAACAAATTTTTAAACTCGTCAGGTTCGTGATGTTGAGGTTTAAGCCCCAATGCTTGACATCACTAGCCAACACGTCAATAACCGCATTAATTTTTCTCTCATTAGTCCATGATCTGGGTAAAACTCTTTCACAATTTTTAATGAAATCCGTCGCGTGTATACCGCCTTTCTTCAAGGGGTCGAACCGCTCCTCTTTCGTCAACAATTCCGAACTATGTGCACAGATTGGCACATAGCTCTGTTTTTCGACAAGTTTCTTTTCTAATTCCGAAACTCTCGTAATTACTTGGCAAGTGGTTGTCGCAAGCGTTTCCACTTCCATCTTTTTCTCTTCGCAGGTATTAGCCTGCTTCCTCACTTTAGTATCTACTTCGGATACTAAAGCCTTTAAAGTTTCCACCTTCTGTTGATCCTCGTTTTTCACTAATTGAATTTGTTTCGTCACCTTATTCTCAATGATCGGAGCAACTGCTTCTCCTACACTTTCCTCGATTCTGCTAATTTCGGAATCAAAGTGAGTATTTATGCTCGCAGTTTCCGCCTGAACGCCTATCAATACCTGTTTAAAATTACCGATTTCGGTATTAATCACAACAATATCTTCTTTGATTTTATCAACTTTTGTGTTAACAACTCCAACATTGTTGTTAACAACATTAATAGCTTTGTTCTGATTGTCTAGCTTCCTGTCAATATTTTCAGACTGAGCTTTTTGCTTGGCAGACTGAGCTTTAATTTCTGTCGATTGAGTTTCTATCTTGCTAGACTGAGCCTGGATTTCGTTAATCAAAACCTTCAATAAATCAGTTAAATTCCCGGAAACCAGTGGTTTCACTTCCGTAGCAAGTGCCTCTTTAATTGTCCGCCCGCATTCGTCATCAAGGGGTTCAGATTTGATTTTCACTTCCGATTCCGAAACATATTTCTAAAGTTTGGAATTCCATTTCTGCTCTTTCTTGAGTTTCGGCGGTCGCGTCTTTCATGCTAGCCGCCTGCCCCTGAACAATGGGTTCCGCGGTGCGCGTTTCCCACTGTTCGACCGATTGTTTCGTACCCAAGTCAACCAAAATTTGGTGTTTGTTGCCTTCACTCATTTTACTAATTTTCAATATAAATACCAGATCTCAAATCTAATTAGGAATCCTCCCACTACTTACTCTCGCTGACGTAACGACCTGTTCGTAACCAGTACTTTTTTACGAGATTTGCACAATGCAAAATTCGTGTCCAGAACAACCTCAGATGTGAAGATCGTCCCGTCACCAGGTCGCCACGTGTAACCTCCCCCTCACTTATCGACCTTAATGACAGAGAAAAATTAAACCGCGTGTACCTAATGGAAATTTGGGAAAAGCAATCGTCACCGAAGTTAATCTGTCGGTAAAGAGCGAGGAAAGGGTTACATCTAATTGAAAGGAAAAATGCAAATGAAATTGGTGGAAATTAATTTTGAAAACGGGTAAAGTTAATAAAGAAAGTAAATGTGCGGTCGTTACATTAACAATTACTTGGCGTTAATTAGATATTTGCGATTTGGGGAAAATTACGGTCGCCAGTCCCATGGACAACTACTATAATAACTGAAAATGAAAGATTAATCCACATATATTTACCACTAAAAGCGTGGCAACTGAAGGTTGACACGTGTTGTGTGAAAACTGAATGTTTGTCAGAAGTAATAAATTTCGCTACACTCTGACTTAATTTAGCAAAAGAATTAATAAAACGGGAAAATTGAGAGTTAATTTAGTGACTGAAATTAATAGTGAACTTTGTTTCTGAAGCACTACGAAATTCAATAAAATAAGGTTAGTCTTGGTCTACCTCAACAATCTACGCAATTTAGAAATAAGAGATTTAACTTTGAACTTGAATTAAATAATTCTGAACAATTAACAATAGTAAAATTTGGTACATACCAAGCTGAGCTGTAGTCACAGGTAAGCTAAAATATGGTAACAAAACTCGCACTGTTAATTTGTGCTTGTGTAATCTAAATATCGTAGCCAGCTATGAATACTTTAACTGAACTCTGAAATTAAAGCAGTGGAATGGAATGATATTACTTTAACACTGGCGTTTGAATTTCAATGACACTAGGGTTCGTTCCGGAAAAGGAAGGGACCCTGCTTGGTAATGCAATTGGGACAATGAGCAACAAAAGTTCATGCTAAGTTGCTGTAATTTTGTGAGGCAAATGGGAAAATTTTAAAAGCTGAGGTCTGCCATACTATTCTAAAACTTTACGTGCTTCCAGTCTTCCTTGTTGGTGGATCGAAGGTTTGAAGTCGTCGATCGATGAGGTGGCGACAGTCACTCATTGTCGGCCGTCGCTGTTGCAGAAGCTGGATGTTGGCGCGCCTTCTTCTCGACACGGTCACCAGGCGAAACGGGCTCTTGATGTGTGCCAGCTAATGCTTCCCGTCCGTAACACCGTGTCAGAAACTATGATAGCCAGTCGAGCGCAGTTACATGGTGCCAAACCCCGAAAGCGCAGCAACTTGCGGGAGCGTCACACAACACACTGCTCCACTGCCCTACTCCAGCCAGACTCCCTCTGCCTGCGCTCCATGCGGCAGAGTTAACACTACCAAAGATCCTAAACACTTAGGTTCTCCACACGACCTATCGATGTAATCGTTCGATGCCATAGTTTTCCCTAGGCCAGACCCAGCGTAAAAATACAAATAATATTTACAAAACAAACCAATTATACATCAACATAAATGCATATATACAAATAGTAACACAATTAAAATATATAAATACACAGAAATGACACATCTTCAGGTAACAAAATAAGGAAAAAAATTTATAGTAAAATAGATGGAAATAGGTGGATATGCATTTCCGGCGTTACTACCCCTTGTTCGCATTGAAGGCACTTTGTTCAGTGGATGTTACATTTCAGATGTGTTGCGCCCCGTGGCTCTACCCTCATTCAGTTCCTGCGAAACCCTGCATTTCACCAGATAATAAACGACCGCATGTTGCAGGTCCTGTGCGGGCCTTTCTGGATACAGAAAATATTCGACTGCTGCCCTGGCCAGCACATCCTCCAGATCTGTCACCAATTGAAAACGTCTGGTCAATAGTGGCTGAGCAACTGACTCATCACAATACGCCAGTCACTACTCTTGATGAACTATGGTACCGTGTTGAAGCTGCATGGGCAGCTGTACCTGTACACGCCATCCAAGCTCTGTTTGACTCAATGCCCAGACGTATCAAGGTCGTTAATACAGCCAGAGGTGGTTTTTCTGGGTATTGATTTCTCAGGATCTATGCACCCAAATTGCGTGAAAATGTGATCACATGTCATTTCTAGTATATTATATTTGTCCAGTGAATACACGTTTATCAACTGCATTTCTTCTTGGTGTAGCAATTTTAATGGCCAGTAATGTATCATTGTTGTGGTCTTTGTACATTGATGCTAAACCAAGTGTTTATATTTTCGCCACCTGAACTATGTACAAAAAATAATGTTTGTGGAAATTTAAAATGCAAATGTTTTTAACGCTTGCGGCTTAAGCAATGTAGCGCGAATGATACGTAATTAATTTTGAGGAATAATGTAATTTTAGGAATAACTATATTCTACTGTGTTTTTTTAAACGCAAATAATTTGTTGTACTAATTATACAACCAGTAATCTTGATAGATGAGAAGACAACCTTGATTCTCTAATGGATGGACTGCTCGAAGTTAATTAATACTTTTTTTGAGTAAAAAGATAGGTACCTCTTCCTACAATCGTCTTGAACTCACTGTTCAAGTTGCAAATGTATTTCCTTCTTCTAATCTTTTATAAGGCTGAACATTAATGGTATGAAAGAACCACCAGAGTAGCTGCGGATCGTGAGTAGTTGGAGAAAGTGTTTTGCTGCATATTAAGAAGTATCACTGATTAATATAGTTTCCTGCTGGCACAGTTATTTTAGTTTGGAGTCGGCTGAAAAAACAAGATGACCATTTTCCAGATCATTATTAAGGACATATGCCTTTCCTTTTGTAATTATCACCCCCATCTGCTATAAGGCACCCTGAATTTCCATCCAGAATTTTTGGTGGTTTCATTATTCTCCTCAAAGTGGTGTGAGTAATATTGTAGCGAATGTGTCTTACATCCTTCCTCGCTCATGTGTTCATTGTTGTTGAATTGTCATCTACTTCTTTGCATGTTAGCCTTGATCGTCTTTCATCGAAAGCTTCACTTTTTGTTTTAACAGAATTCGATAACATTTTCCTGTTTAAAACGTTCTTGAACTGCTGTGTGGTCATAAGTGCCTTCCAAACCCGAAAATAAGCTTTCTTTTCCTTCTGTAGTTAATTTCACAGAACACCGCGAAGTTTTATCACAGAATCGTCATCTATGTTCTTCAATTACTAGACCTCTTCTGCACGGTTTCATTGAATATGTAGCCATCGCAGGTTAAGTGTGTATTACAACAATCACTAAAAACAGGTTGCAAAAAGTGAGTTTTTCGCTTCGATGACTAAGTTCAATTACATAACGAAATACTATGTGATTCCGCACAAATGTTAGCGAGTTGCTGTCGTTGACAGGACTGACGAATTCGGTTAGGGCCAGGAACACCACCCCCGTTGACTCCCACTACCGAATAGTTCCTTTAAACTCGTGTGAGGCAGGCTGCAGGTAGCGCAGCAGCCACTAGCTCGCCATGAATTCACTAACTTGGCTATCGGGCCTGCACAAGATTGTGCCTTCTCTAGCGCACAGCTGAGACTACAACTGTTCAAAGACTCGAACGGATATGTTCGTAGCCAGCCAACTCTACACTTCCACAAGTATATTCTACAAGTTTTGTTAAATTTTCGTACGACTTACAACGTAAATGGGTGGATAACACGTAATTCAACACAGAGATTAGTAAGTAGATTACGTTTGCATTATATTTGTGGGGGTTAATTAATTAAAATTAACCCTATCTCGAGAAAATAGTAAAAATGCAAAATTGTCGTGTCAATGTGTAAGTGCAAAGGCTTTTATTTATAGTAGAATTCAAGGTCTACTGATATCAAGAATGCATCAGGTCGTCACAGTTTCTCTTAGTCGTAACAATTGACATGTCATTCATCATTATCCTTTAGAATTTTAACTCTAAATGTTTGCAAAATATGCAGTGGACTCTTATACTGTGAAAAAGAAAGTTAAATATTTAATGTGTGCATACTGACGTGCATTCAGCTCGCCATCTACAGAGTTTTGTATGAACTACTTGAGCTATACCTGGTGTTCTCGAATGCTTTGCCAGACAGTTGTGTGTGCGATACAAACGAGCGAGGATGATGCGCGCGCGGCAGGGGCAGCCGCCTCGGACGCGCCGGAGTTGGCCGCTGGTCGGTCGGCTGGGCCTGGCCCGCCGGACGCCCCAGCGGCCGCTCCACACAGGACGGATCCCAGGTTGACGACCCAGGCTACGGCACCGGTTCATGACAGGATAGAACGTCAAGAACGACGCTGGACAGGCGCTATTCGACCTCAGAAAACTACACACCACACGACGAAACCGTATTCGGACGTCGGCCATACGTCACACCACGACGGACGCACCAATGAAGACGACCGCCAGGTCTACGCCGAAGGACATACAACGCCTTATCCGCTATTCACGGGAAACGCAAGAGCAGGATAACGACACCTGTCTGGCACCTCCAGCTATGGACTCAGATGTCAAATCACAGTACTTCCACCAAACGGAGGACGACGCAGAGATGGCAGCGGCCTTTGCAGCAGAAAACGGCAATGACTCCCCACACGCAGAGGGGGACTCAACGCTCGTACACAACAATCTGCGTAGAAGCAACACAACATCTCAAGTTGCGCCTCCATCACCCACCAACAAGCCACAGGCACAAACTTCTAGTGCCGCAGAAGCGGTGGACAGAGACAAGAATGTGCTTCTCATAGTGCCCTCAGTCACTATTCATTACACGAAGGATTACATTCACCTCAACGAAACGCGCAACGGCCTTCTAGAGGGCAACCTTAAAGCTATATTCCATAAGGCACGCATCAAATACCACTTTGAGTCCTTCGAAGACCAAAGACGTGCAATAAAATTCTTCACGACCCACAGCTTCTCATATTTTACTCACCAATCACCAGACAACAGAGATTTGAAACTAGCTGTCAAACGCCTCCCAGCGGAAGTTACCGAAGAACAACTATACTATTCCCTCAAGGAAAAAGGCTTCAAAGTGCTACAAGTCTACCAATTTAAGAAACGCGACTAGAGGACGAAACAACTGATACCGTAACCTGTGTACTGAGTCACCCTCCCATCTGGGAAAGACAGTGACAAGATATATGATGTCAAGTACCTGCTCTACACACGAGTGATAATCAAAACCGATAACAGTAAAGAAGGACCAGTTCAGTGTCGACACTGTCAACGTTTCGAGCATACGGCGAACTACTGCAGCATGCCAGCCCGCTGCGGGGGCTCCCACAAATCATCGAATTGTGCCCATCCTAGGGCAGCGCCCCAAAGTGCGCCAATTTTGAAGAAGAACATCCAGCGACGTACCGTGGCTGCCCCAAATTTCAAGAACTCCTACAGAAATACACCAGAAGGACACGAAAGAACTCGACCCCACAACAGCCTATAATTGTCAAGAACTCGGCCATGGCGGCGATTCAGGCCATCCAACAACAAGCGGCACCTCTCCTTGCCGAAACAATCGCCTCTTAACCAAAACCGGCACCCAGAGTGACTCTACGACAGACAAGACAACAGCGCTCTTACTCCGAAGCAATACATGCCCATCCACTGACGCCAACACCAACGAAGACGCCACCTGCCTGGTCGACCACCTTTACACCAGCGTTTAACAGATATTGTTCAAGTACTCATCGCCCTCCAACAGAAGCTGACATCGATTCTCTCACTTGCAGAAAGCGTACTGACAGCTTTTCAAGCACCCTAAATGGATAGACGGCATCACACAAGGAATCTCAACTCCTGCATCTGGAGTGCCAAGGGCCTGAAACTGATGAAAACAGAATTCACGGACTTCTTACATCGACACAGGATAGACACAGCATTTGTCTCCGAAACACATTTCCACAAGTCAACCGACCTCCGCTTGAGGAACATGCACATCTACTGGATGGACAGACGGGACCAACGAGGTGGAGGGACTGCAGTTCTCGTCAAAAAATGCATTCGTTACCACCAAGAACATTTACCCAAACTCCAGACTTTAGAGGCCACAGCAGTAACAATCCACACGATGCTTGAAAACATCACCTGTACTGCAGCTTACCGTAGCCCAAAGAAGCCTCTCCACCCAGAAGACCAGAAGATCTTTACGCAGTTACAGAGGGTTACAATAAGATCCTCCTTGGAGGGGATCTTAATAGTAAACATGTTACCTGGAATTCCTGTAAGACTAATCCAAAAGGACATATGTTGTATGCACTGGTTGAGGATTTACATGTTTTCGTCTACGGCCTCCGTGTTCAGTAAGGTCTTTGACTCTGTCCTCTCCCACCGTTTTCATCACCACCTTAACCAGTGTGGCTTCTGGCCCTCCTTCTCAGCTGACAACCAACTTCTTAACCTTACCAATCTTCTTTCTCTCCAACTTAATACCCGTCGCTTTGCTATCTTTCTTTCCCTCGACCTCCAGAATGCCTACAACCATG
Organism: Schistocerca piceifrons; assembly: GCF_021461385.2. Lineage (NCBI taxonomy): Eukaryota > Metazoa > Arthropoda > Insecta > Orthoptera > Acrididae > Schistocerca > Schistocerca piceifrons. The sequence continues at coordinate 536,484,319 of NC_060138.1, forward strand.
TCTGGCATCCCGGGCTCCTCTTTAAACTCCAGAGCTATGCTCTCGCCATAAAAATCGTCCATCTCATTGCTTCCTTCATCTCTCATCATCCCTCCCATGTCACTATCCTCGTTACCAACTCCCGTACTTTCTATCCCACTGCTGGTGTGCCCCAAGGCTCCATCTTTTCCCCTCTCCTATACCTCCTGTATACTGCTGATATGCCCAAACCTTCCCTGGCTGTTCACCTCATCCAGTTTTCCGATGACACCACCTTCCTGGCTCTTTATCCTACCCTTCAACGGTCCCAATGTACCCTTCAAACCCACCTCAATCAGTTCACACCTGGTGCAACCAGTGGCTCCTTCGCATCAACCCTTCTAAGACTCAGGTAATCATCATAGGTCATACCACCTTCTCCTTTCAGCTCCACGATTTTTATCTCACCATTTATGGTTGTCCTATCCACTTCACTGGTACCCTAAAATACCTTGGCCTCACCCTCGACCGTCACCTCACCTGGACCCCCATCTCCTTATGTTCCAACACAAAGCCCACAATAGAGTCCCCCTCCTGAAACTCCTGTCCAGCCGGAAATGGGGACTGCATCTTTCCAACATCCTTCACACCTACAAATCCTTGATCTGCCCCATCCTTTGTTATGCCAGTGTCACATGAATTTCCACTCCTCCCAGATTTTATAGTGCCCTCCAAATCCTAGAATGTCAGCCCTCTGCCTCGCCTTCTGTATCCACCTTCCATCCCCCATGCAGATCCTCTATGACCTCATCCACTTCCCACACCTTCTTATTTTCCTCAAACACATCTGGGCACTGATAACTGATGCAGTTGAGCACCCCACAAACCATACATCTTCATCATCATCAAACACTGAACACATCTGCACCCTGTGCATCGCTCACCAACTCGATCCCCCCCCCCCCCATCCCCTGGTGTCTCCTATCCTCTCTACACCCAGTCTGTTGCCACACCCGCCATGGCCGAGCGGTTCTAGGCGCTTCAGTCCAGAGCCGTGCTGCTGCTATGGTTGCAGATTAGAATCCTGCCTCGGGCATGCATATGTGTGATGTCCTTAGATTAGATAGGTTTAAGTAGTTGTAAGTCTAGGGGGCTGATGACCTCAGATGTTAAGTCCCATTGTGCTTAGAGCCATTTGATTTTGTTGCCACGCCCTTACCGCTGTGTCCCACCCTCCACCTTATTTCCTGACACAACTTCCAGCACTTACCCCTCCCAGATGATGAGCTTCACCCTGATCTCTACCCCTCCTACCAACTCTAACCCCACTTTCCCCCTCCTACTCCTCAGGGCTCCCTCTCACCTCTTCTTCCCTTCCCCTGAGTGGTTTTTCTCCCTTCTACACCCCCCTCCCTTTCCCATGCCCCCCTTCTGTGTCTCAGTGCTCACTCATGACTTGCCTTCTATCTCCTGCTCTGTCCATCTCTTGGTGCACCCCCAAACCCTCCTTCTTTCTTTTCTCCCATACCTTCCAGCCCCCTCCCCCATTGCACCCTCCACTCCCCTTTTTTCCCTCCTCTCAGGCCTCCCATCCCTTGGCAGGTTCCTCCCCGGAGTTTTTATTCTTCATGTGTGCTCCACAGCTTACAGTGTTTTTTTTCTTTTTTTTGTGTGTCTCTCACTCTGTGTTTTTTATACTGTGGCCGACTTGTAACCCATGTGTGTGACTCCAGTGTATTGTCAGTGCCCCACAAATCGCCAACTGTGTTCTTTTAACTTTATGTCGACTTTTTTAACTGTCCCCCGATCGTGTGTCTCCATGTCAGTGTATATTTTAACTTCCATTATCTCCATTTACTAGGTTTTTATATCTCCTATTTTCCGCCCTTATTTTATGTCTAGTGTCCTCTGAAGAGAGGCGGATTGTGCCACTGTCAGCCCTCTCCTGTCCATATGGGGCATGGGAATGACATCACAATAAAAGAAAAAAAACCTTTCCCAGACAATGAGATCTGCACCAACTCTGAATCTACCCCAGCCTGTCCAACCCCACCCCCTCCTTCCCCCTCTTGTCCCTCCTCATCCTGTTCCTCCTCCTCATCCTGTTCCTTATCCTCTCCCTAGACCACACCACCCCTTTTTCCTCTCAAATCTCTAGACATATCACCTACCCCTCTCTTCTTGTTCCCCGCAGCCACCTCTGTCTCACAACCACCATTCTCCACAGCCCTCCATACCACCTTTCATTTCAACAACAATCTGTCATCCCAGGACAGTCTTTTTCCAGTTTTAGTGAAAGCGGACAGTTCTCTGTTTCTAAAGGCCATGTTCCGCGTTGTTCAAGAGGTATTTCAAGTGTTTAGAGTTCTTCAACTGTTTTTTCACGTAATTAGTGTACTTCAAGTGGTTTTGAGTGTGCTGTCTGTCCACACTGTTATCAATGTTTTTAAACAATTCATGATGACAGCGTCATTTGCTTCCATTCTCCCATTAACATCACCTTTTAAAATAATTTTCATTTAATGATCTATATGTCTCTGTGTGTTTTGTTGTAGCGTCTAAGTTAGAGACTAATGTCTACTCCCTGAAGAGTGGGTTGTTTGTTCTGCTGACAGCCCCCCCCCCCCACCACATGGGGTTAAGACGGATGAAATAATAAATAAAATATGATATCTATCCTGATGTCTATCCCCCCTACCATCTTCAACTCTTCTCCACCTATCCTACTCCAGATCAGGCCCCTTCTCATCTTTTCCTTCTCGATCCATTCCTATCCTTTTCCTCTTGGAACCACTACTCTGCCCACACCCCACGCTATTCCTCACCCTCTGTCTTTCCCACTGTCTGTATTCCCCCTATCCACCTTACCTAATACCTAGGATCTCCATAGTTTCCCTACCTAACAATTTCTACCTCTTTACTTTCACCCTCAAACCTACAAAACTACCTTCAACAAAACTTCTTCTTTTCCTTTTTTTTATTTTGTCCTACCATGTCACATATGGGTGGGGATGGGCTGTCAACTCTTCAGCCAAGAATGCTCATAAAAAGGTAAAAGAAGGTGATAGGAAAATAAAAATATGACGACTTTTTACATTAGACATTAACAAGATTAATGATCGACAGCTAAAAGGACAAAGAAAATATACAATTTAAAAACACAGTTGTGATGAAAAAGCACTCGAGCACTGCACTTTCACTTAACATCTGAAGTACCTGCACTGGGTGAAAAAGAATTCTGGGAGGAAAGAAATTGCTCCACAGATGTTCAGGAGGAGGGTGTGGGCAAGGAGATAGGGATCTGTTAGGTGGAAAAACTTGGGAGATGAGAGGTAAGAGATGAAGCAGGTAGTGGAAAGACAGCGATTGGGAAGAACAGAGAGTGAGGAGGAGTGATGGTATGTGAAGACAGTAGTGGCACAAGAAGAAAGGGATATGGGTGTGTACAGAGGGAAGAAGAGAGAGGAAGCCTCATGTGGAGTAGGTTGGCGAGAAAGGGTTAAAGTTGGTAGGAGAAATGAATATCAGGGTGGATCTCTTTGTCTGGGAGAGAGAGTGGGTTGAAGTTGCGTTGGGACAGGATACGGAGTGTGTGCAGGTGCCGGGATCGAGGGATGTGTTTGTGAAGGTGCAGCAGACACCAGGGTTGGTGATCAGAGGGGAGACAATGGGGCTATTGGAAACTAGTTTACAGACAGTATCGGAAGTGCACAGGTGTTCAATGTGTGTAGGAAACTGATGAGATTTAGAGGATCTATTTGGGGGAAGGTAATCAGATGCGGAAAGCGAGACAGAGTGCACGACATTCAAGGATTTGGAGCGATATATAAATCTTTGGTGGGGTGGAAATCCATGCAGTATTTGCATAACAAAGGATGGATCAGGTGAGGGTTTTAAGGGTACAGGGAATAGTGGAGGGATGTAATACCCAAGTTCAGTCTGTTAGTAGTTTTAGTAATTTTAGTCTGTTGTGGGCTTTCTGTTGGGTGGTTAGTAGGTGAGGGAACAATACTTCCCACCCAGTGACAGTCATTCAGATTTTAAGTTCATATGCAGTAATTCACTGTTTTTTATCAGAAGAATTTCTCCTTTCAGTGATATGTTTTTAAACTGTGTACATCTTCGTCTTTTGGCTGTCAGTCTCTGATTTTTAATTTAAAAAAGAAAAATAGCCATGAATTTTATTTCTCATTCTATACTTTTTTTAAGTCACTTGGCTAAGGAACGGAATATTGTACCGCTAACAATCCACCCCCTACCCATAGAGGGCGAGGGAAAGAAAAAAAAAGACGAAGCGACGACAGCAGCGCCACTGTCGCGCCTCTCTCCGATCTGGATGGCGGAGGGATACAAGACTGCATCGTGGCTCAGTCGCGGACGGAAAATGGCGGGGTGCAGCACGAGCCCTAGGTAGTAGTGTAGTTAGTGCGGTTACTTTTATACGTTTACTTTGCGATAATTTTGAATTTTTCTACCAGACATTCACTGAAAATTGTGGATCAGGGCAGTAAATAAGTAATCTACTCGCAGCTACTAAGGTGAGTGTGCTTATGGTCCCTCATGCTAGAGTGCACGCAGACACACGCAGACAATGAACAGTGGCATTGCAAACCCAGAGGCTTATGGCTGCGCTGCATTGGCGATTGTCTTCCCGTCGGCCCATCAAGCCTGACTGCCAGGGTCACCCCGACAATGAGCGGACAGTTTTATTTGAAGGCCTCGAAAATGGACACAGTCGAGACACTGAAAAAACTGATTTTGAGGAAGCTGAAAGTGCCCAAGGGGCACATTTGCCTGTGACACAGGGGTAGGTGAGACAGCTGTCTTGTTAAATACGCAACACCCAGGCATAGGCTATACGGCGTTTGCTTGGTACAGGCTAATTAATGAACATACCAAAGGCTGTATATTCAATATAAGGGACAATGTATTTTCTTATGATTCAGGACCACATAGTTTAGAACTAGGGGCATCGTGGTTTCAGAGACAGCAACCTTCCAGAATAGCTGCATGTTGTTGCTTCTTGCCAACCCATTAGAACTTGCTGATACAGCCTTTCTGTTACAGGCAACTGCAGGAAGGAACTTTGCAAGAAATCCAACTTGTGGACGGTAGCAGACTAACCTTATTACCCAGTGTCGAGACTGGTTTGCTGGTGAGTAGAACAGTCATACTTAAGCATTATACATTTTGGTTGTAGAGGAAAAAGTCTTGGTTTTTGTGCACCTTCTCGAGACTGACTAATCTTCCTTGGATTGCTAAGTTATGACGTCGTTTCTCGGTTCACATGTTCTATGCTCTCCTTTTTAACGACAGTATCCATGCACTGTTGCTGTTTGTTGTGTGGCTTTGTTGCTATGGTCTGTAAATCTGCTGAGTAGAAACTGAGCGCCACAAATGCTTCGATCAGAATTTGCAGAGCTCAAGCGACCGTAAATTCTTACTATCGATCCAACAATACAGATACTCGAGAAAAAGTCACTCGTGCACGAATGTACACTTCTAAACTGTCCGTGAAGATGATGCCTCTTTTGGGGCTATTCAGATAAGTAGTTTCTATATCAATACATTTGACTGTTATGTCCTCTCAGTACTGTTATTGCAGTCAGAATCCTGAAGCTTCTTCATCTCATCACTGGGCTGTAGCTTTTCCAATAATGTACTCCAAATATCTGGCTGTAACTCAGAGCTACTACCTTGCTTTAAATTTAATAATATCACCTTCTCTTTACCACTTTGTCATAAATATTCACTTACTTCCTGTAACATGATCAGCTTTTGCTCTGTTCACAAGTTGCTAATATTTTAGCATTTTAGGCTACTCATCTCCTATTCCATAGCTGCAGGTCATTCCGCTATGTGAACTGAGGCTAAAGCCTATTCTGTTGATGGTGGACCAGACAGATTCACTAGATACATGATACCTAAAACCATGCAAAGAGACACAAATCACACTTTTTTGGTTTTGCCAGGCGTGAAGACCTTGATTGGGCCCCACCTCCTCGAACAGCTGTTGATTCAGCTGTATTATCACCTGCTGGTTCTGCATTCCTCAGCGATGTGTTGTCATCATCTGTTGATTGATCAGGGAAACTCAACCACACCATATTGATGTCATCTGCTGCCACCTAGTTGCTGTGTGAATCAGCTGTTGTAGTCTGGATCATGTTTACTTCCACAGAAAGACACAAAGAGTTACCCTCTCATCAAAGATGACATCTCTTCTCAAAAGGATTTTTCTCTGTACAAGGCTCCACAGATGATATCCTTTTGATCATACTTCCACTCCAAGAAAAACACATTCTTCTGCTCATTCCACGAGTTTGTCAGATGTCAATGTACTTGACCAAGTTTTGCAGCCAAATACTTTGAGCATTTTCAAATAGTCATTAATCACTTCTTTCTGCCTCCAGATACCATACGGGATTTTTCCTCCAAGAGATCTTTTGAGCATCTGTTCTGGGTGTAGCAGGCCAAAATCAGAGACCCCCTCTCCTAAAAATTAAGGTATTAGGCAAACCATCTTACAATGGTAGGCACCTCACTATGGATATAAGTGTTTGATTCCGGCGCATGATTCTTCTGTTGGACAGAGGAGAGTAAACCGTGATTTTTCAATGTAATATGCCCTCTTCCTAGAACAATTCTTCAAATTTGCTGCTAATGTACTATTTCTGACAGTCAAAATGGAAACGCTCTGCACATCCCTTAAACTCCACAAAGGACTCAGACATGTCACTTGTTTGCTTTAACGCTTTCACTACTAAATATCTTGAGTGATTATCCAGGTAAGCAGCACAAAAATGTGCTCCAACCAAGGAGGTCTGTCTAATATAACCTACCAGTTCTTGAACATTTTTCAGCAGTAGTTTCGGTTGGTGTGAAAGACTGCATAGCTGGAGGCAGGGGTTGGTTTCCTTCACAATGGCCAGGGACATGGTCTATGCACTGACTTTAAAAGGTTCAAGCACCCTAGCCTCATGAAGGCAGTCGAGTTCCTATGGAAAGGCCATCCACAAGGAGGCTGAAATCATTCATGCCTGGTAGAAATAGGACATGGTGTCCAGATGCAACCCCACTCCAGATGCGAAGAGAGGTATAAAAGTGGCACAAAGGTTGATTAGTTCCTGGAAGGGAAGCATCTCAGAGAAGATCTACCACAACGCTAATATCCTTTGCAGACCATGATTTAGCTAGGTGTCGCATGGGACCGCTTACCACAACGTCAGGTCAGCATAGGAATTGCTGGCACTTAATAGTACCATATTCTCGCAAAACCAAAATTATAAAATAATCTCCCTGTCGTAACGAAGTGGTCATCATCGACGATAAAATCGCGATAGTAAGGCATTAAACACTGGACTAGTCAAAGCAACTTACAGACGACAATTGTAGAGATGGCATCGTGTTTTGCGCATTGTCTGACATCGTCTGAATCTGCGTAAGTTGTCACAGTATAAAATTTACTTTGGCAACAACAATCAAATTCATTTCCTACACGACTTTATCTGCTAAGACATTACTGACTTGATGTACCCAGAAACAAAGCTTATTATGCCACAACTATGGAGCTGAAATTCGCCGCACATCTGACCACATTCCTCTAAAAATAGTGCATCACTCCCCACTGCTTCCTATCTTAGGTGTCAGTGACGTCACACCAAGCACTTTAACAATTGTTAATTTTTTTAATGCTATAATAACTTAAATTTATTACTCCATTAGAAACACTCTCTGACTTACATCTAACACAATTTCTCATATCTCTTAACTTAGACACTGCATAACCTCCTCATGTACTGTTTTTCCTTTGTCCTGCTACGCGGTCTTGGAGTCTTCCACCAGGTCGTACTGAAGAGATGTCCACTTCTGCATACTATGCAGCATTTCTTTTTTTTTTTTTTTTTTTTTTTTTTTTTTTTTTTTTTTTTTTTTTTTTTTTTTGGGGGGGTCACGGTTAGTACAACTCTGCTAGCTTTTGAGCATTCCTCATGTCGTGGACTGAGTTCACGTCAAGGGTGACTTGCGTTTTTGTGGCAAACACTGCCCTGCCACACAACCATGACAGCCCGCACTGGCCTCTGGCTTACATGAATTCATATCAATAGTTTGAATTAAAATTCAAATAACTGTTGATCCTTCACTCAGGTCAAAATGCTGTTTACACCAAACTTATTCTAATAAACTCTTCGATACATTTAGATGTGATTACATCTGATTATTTCTCTCCTTCATTATTTTAATTTATTAATTTATTGACAAGGAGTGTGATGATCGTGCACAGTGGACAGACATACCACTGCCAAGTCTCAACATGATTACCAGTGTAGATTTTTTTGAATTTTTATTCTTGTGATGTAAATATTGAATTGTGTAATATGACAATATATCTTGAAGTGAAGTCAGTTGTGGTACCGTTTATGCAGCAAGGGGGTGAGGGGAAGAGAGCTATAGAATCTGAACATCCAGAGAAGGTGAATGCAGAGCAAGTGAATCGAGTAATTCCCATACAGAGAATTTGGAGAGAGAATCAGAAAGAGGATATGATGGTTAAAGACCAAAAGTAGGTTATGAATGAGTTAGGTAGAAAGCTGATAATCTGAAGATCTCATTCAATACCCAGATAGAAACAGTGAACGAGTTTTTGCTAGGAATAGTGATATGTTTTCAGATTTTCCTAGGTGGTGAAGCAATTTGAATGTAACTTAAAAATAAAGCCTCACAAAAACTTTGCGGCCAAGATAAATACTATGACTTTTATATGAAGAGAATGTGTGCAGAACGAAATAAATTGGATGTTATCGTGGGGGAGGGGGGGGGGGGGGGGGGTTATTGAACGAACCAGTAATGAATACATCAATCCATTATTTGTGATCCCGAAAAAGGATGAGAGTATTTGTCTTGTGTTAGATGCTTAGAAATTAAATTATCCCGTGGAAAGAGAAAAATGATAGGTCTGGATCTGTTGATGAACTGTTACAGAGGGTTCATTGGGCAAAATTTTTGTCATCTGCGGATCTGTGTGTGTTTGGAAATCTCAGATTAGCAGAGGAGTTCAGAAAGTACACGCCATTCGTTCATGGAGTCTTCTGTTATAAGTTTTGTTTGGTGCCATTTGGTCTGAACATATCGATGTATGGTTTGCGCGAGCAATTCGTAAAGTCCTAGGGCCAAAGTTGATTGAGCAACTGGTGCAATGCATTGATGATGTATTGTTAGCTTCACCCACCTCGGGAGAGCATTGTTACTTGTTGGAATGAGTACTGGTGGCCATGCACAAAGGAGGAATGAAGGTGAAATTTATCAAAGCCGAACTGGTTGAAAGTGAGATAATATTCTTAGTGCGTGTCATTCATGTCTAAGGCATAGCACCTGAAGAAGGAAACCTTAGAGCAAAGGGGGAATATCCTAGTTTAAAAAATAAAAAGCAGCTGACGAGTACTTTCAGTCTTTTTAGCTTTGATGAGCTGGTGGCGTGTACACAGGCAACACAGAGTCAATATCAGTTACTCAATAAAATGTATTAAGGGCCTGGTCTGAGGACTGTAAAGCAGCATTCCAAGAGCTCATAATAATAGCTTAAAAGCCTTTCTTCCTGTCATCAGAGGCCTGTGTGTATGGAATTGGTGTAGAGCTCTTCCAAATGGAAGGTGACGAGGGTGTAACTCAACAGCATATGGTGTCCTTCGCGGGTAGGATGCTGACAGCAGCAGAGAGTGAAATAACTGTGTGGCTGAGCACGAGCTGCTAGCTCTTTAGTGTTTGGTTTCCAGAAATTTGAGGGTTGTTTACTGGGAAACTGTACCATAGTTTTGACTGACTGTAAGAGGCTTAGGTTTATGAAAAGTTGCCGCTTTAGACGTCCACGTTTAGTAAAATGAGCTATGAGTCTGCAGCAATTTAACATGAAGTTAGCTACATAAATGGCCAAGGTAATGTCATAGCTCATGCGTTATCCACGTTATCGCCAGAGAAGGATAAGGATGAGCAAGTGCATATTGTGGGGCTAAAAGTATCGTTTATGAAAGGAACATGAAACGAAGCAGCAATTCGGTGAATATATCACGATATTTGAAGGGAACTCAATAGGGCTGATCACTTGAAATACGTGAAACAGATTTTGGGATCCGAAGGTCAAGCTATATTACAAAATCCATCAAGTGATACTGTTTAGAAGAAGCAAGAAAGATCAAGAAGAATGGAAGATGTGTTTTTCGGGTCAATATGTACAAGCTCTAACTGACCCGATTCACAAAAGTTGTGGCCATTATAGTGCGTGCAGTTGTATACCCAAATTACAAGAGATAATTAGTTCTGAGAAGATGTGGTGGTGGGTGAAGAAATGGGTCACTGCATAATCGCTGTGAATATTTTTGATCCATTAACTGTGTATAGAGGGGACCACACTTATATTTTTTTGTTATTAGAAGTGTTCTCTAAATACGATAGGTGAAATTGTCTGGTAACATGGGTGAAAGCAGAAGTCTCAATTGAGAAACTGAGAAAAGTTTATTTTGTGCAAGTGGGAGAGTGAAATGTGTTACTGTCAGACAGTGGTCCACAATTTATGGCTAATATCTTTAAAAACATAACCTAAGTGAGAGGGTTATGAAAGAATTAAATCGGTGTGACAGACTTTCTGTCATAGACAAACCATCATGGAAAAGTTTTAGTTTGGCGTTTGGAGAAGCAATAATCAATCTATGGCATGAAGCTAGGGGTTTCTAAATATGTGAACTAATGTTTGGCAGGAAACCTACAAACGTCACTGGGGAAGAAGTCTCTTTCCCGGTGAGCCAGATTCTCACACAGCACACAAGATCGAGATGTCGACGAAGGAGGAGGTGTAAAAGAGAGCAAACAGAGGCAGAAGAGGCATGATGAGAAGGCGAAGACGATAGTTTTTCAGTCGGGGTACTTGGTCTTAGTAAACACGAAAGAGAGGTCGAAGAAAGTATCACAAGGAATTAAAAAGTTTCTACTGGTATATTACAGATTGTTCCTTGTGGAGAGTTCACCACATCCTAAAGTGTATCACTTGGTCTACCCAAAATCGGAAACAGTTTTTGGGTTAATAAATGCTCTGGACTTCAGAAAAAATTATTCTAATGGAGAAGCGTACAGGATTTCCTATGCTTTAGGAAACTTCACAGTGGAGCAACTGTGTGCACTCGAGCTGGGTAGAACAATTCTTCGTTTTTATGATCTATTTTCTTCTTCTCTTGTTTAGTGTCTAGTTGTTTGTCTTTGTAGGCATCGGAGAATTTTTCATGGAGTAGTTGGTAGATAATTTGCAGAAATTGAACAGAAAATGCGAAGTAAGCACAGATAAAGAATGTAGTGAATGTAGCAGAAGAAATGTAGAGTACCAGGGTCAGATCCAAGTAAATATAGGGAAGCTAACGAGATACAGGTGAACTTGAAACGACACATTAGTCTGGGGAAACCAGGATATTGGAAGCAATACCCCGAGAAACTTATGGATTTTTTGGTTTAATTTATAGAGATAAAAGGTGGACTAAGTATAAAGGTAATACAGCTTGGAACTGAGATAACGGTGTGAATTGTAGACTATATACGAGGACGAGGATCGTATGACAAGGAGATGAGTTATTTGGGACACCAACAACTGATTAAGCTGTATGTATCATGAGCTAGGATCGGAAAGTAAATCACAATAATATGTCTTATATATCTACACTGTTTGATGGTTTTATCTGTATTACTATTATTAGAACGAGTTTGTTCTGTATTTCTGTTATTTTTTATTGAGTCTGTGTGTTACATGTGTGTTTCATCTCTTTTTCCTAGCTAATTGTGTGATTGTACTAATTTCCTTTTCATTGTTCCTCTTGTTGAGCAGAATACTGTTTAAAGTATATAACACATGTCTTAGTGCTGCAAGCTTCTGGTTGTGGGGATGATTAGATGTGGAATATTTTGTTGCATCTGTAGCCGTTGGTTTTCTGAAAATGTGAAATGTATGATTGCCACGTTCTATTATTATGATTATGTGAAAAAAATTGTTGAATCTTCTTTTTCTTTTTCAAGTGTGAATTTTGTGTTCCGATGTGCTTTGTTGATTTCAGAGTGGTGTTCATCTACTTTTCATTTGGCTCATCTTCCACACAAATAATGTCATCCACGTATCAATACAATCAAGATACCTGGCTCAAGGTCGAAAGTAAACTGCGTTATGCAGTAAGGCAATTAGTGGTATTCAGGCATCAGTGTGAAACCAAAATTCTGAGATTTGTGGGCTTTTTCGACCAATGTTTGGCAAGTGTCAATTCGAGAAGTCATAGAAATCAGACTGCAATTAAAGATACAACCATACTCAACTTCCATACGAATTTGCGTTGCCTTCCAATTAGTCGTTTTATGCTAATAATGATGGGCGTTGATTTCTGCAATTTCCCTAACGGTGGTACGTATTAAAAAGCGTAAAAGCAAGCTCCGTTGTTGTCTTTAACAGCTGTTATATCTTTATGCACGTAAATCTACATAAAGCGCTAATATCACGTGTTTAATTCATTTGCTTTTGGGTTTCTATGCGTCTCGTGAGCGCGTGTGCTATGTTGCCGGATCTCTGAACAGTATTTACGCTTCATTGTTTATTGTTGCAGTGTTTGCATCAAGGCTCCTGTCGGATAGGAAACAATCGTGCTCCCATTCGTTGTTTTGTATTCGTGTGAGAAAGTGCTCCTAATATAATTAGTTGCCTTGTATGTACTTGGGTGAAACCTTGCATCATTTATGGAGTTATAAAGAGTCTTCGTGATCACTGCGTGTGCTTACTTCGAGGCCTAAAAAGACTTGGGCGCGAGCAGTTCCTTATCACAACCAATAAAGATTATTTCTGAATGTCTCGGTATTATTGAAAGTATAGTGAAGCGAATTTCGAGAGAGTATAGATAAACTTCATGTCTTGTATCACCAAAAAAGAGTTCTGGCAGGGGACGATGTTTGAATTGGCCGAGTTTACAGAGGGAGTCATAAGCACAAAAATCCACGACTCCTGTGTGGAAAAACAGTTTCTAACAGTGGCAGCCATGTTGAAAAAGTTGAAGATTGAAGCGGAAGATTTCCCTGATATGAGTGAAACAACCTTTTGGTGTGCCATTCGAAAATTGGGCTTCAGATACAAAAAGTTCAGGAAAAAACCTGTGCTGATGGAAAATAACCAAGTAGTACGAAAAAGAAGTGAGTTCTTGCGGAAATAAGACACTTGTGCAACACTGGATGTACCATTTATTACAGTGATAGAGTTGGTGTGGTGCAAATCATTCCAGAAAGTGTGTTTGGCAGGAACAAAAAACCCTTATGCACCGCAGAATGTGTACGATTATCACAGAGGAAGTGCTCAAGAGTGGAATGGCTGGAAAGGAGGAATTCAAACACCGTCCGGTTCTGGAAAAAGGATTATAATGTGCCACATTGGGTATGAAGATGGGTTCGTCCAAAACGCTGGCTTATGTTTTCTTGAGAAAAAAAGGAAGTGCAGATTATCATCATCAGAAGATCTAAACAAATTGCAAAACGATTTAGAAAAGATATCTGAATGGTGCGAAAATGGCAGTTGACCCTAAATAACGAAAAGTGTGAGGTCATCCACATGAGTGCTAAAAGGAATCCGTTAAACTTGGGCCACACGATAAATCAGTCTAATCTACAGCCCGTAAATTCAACTAAATACCTAGGTATTACAATTACGAACAACTTAAACTGGAAGTAACACATAGAAAATGTTGTGGGGAAGGCTAAACAAAGACTGCGTTTTATTGGCAGGACACTTAGAAAATGCAACAGATCTACTAAGGAGATTGCCTACACTACGCTTGTCCGTCCTCTTTCAGAATACTGCTGCGCGGTGTGGGATCTTTTCCAGATAGGACTGATGGAGTACATGGAAAAAGTTGAAGGAAGGGGAGCTCGTTTTGTATTATCGCGAAATATGGGAGTGTCACAGAAATGATACAGGATTTGGGCTGGACATCATTAAAAGAAAGGCATTTTTCATTGCGGCGGAATCTTCTCACGAAATTACAATCACCAAATTTCTCCTCCGAATGCGAAAATATTTTTTTGACACCGACCTACATAGGGAGAAACGATCACAACGATAAAATAAGAGAAATCAGAGCTCGTACGGAAAGATAAAGGTGTTCGTTCTTTCCGCGCGCTATACGAGATTGGAATAATAAGGAATTGTGAAGGTGGTTCGATGAACCATCTGCCACGCACTTAAATGTGATTTGCAGAGTATTCATGTTGATGTAGATGTAGATTCTGAAATGAATGCTAGACACTACAAAGAGTGGTTTAGGACCGTTCTCGAAAAATTACCAAACAGATCTGTGATTGTTTTAGATCAGGCTCCATACCACACAATGATAAATCCAGTATCACGAAATCCATCTATGAAATGGAGAATGAATTCTACAGGGTGTCCAGAAAAGAGCTCCCTGCTTTCAAAATTAAATATCTCGAAAGCAAAGATCGATAGAGGAATGCAGTAAACGGTATGTTTATTGTGAAAGCTGTAAGAAGTTTATACAGCAGTTTGAAATAATAGTTACAAAAGCTGCTAACAGATGGCGCTGTACGCTGTGCAGCTCATATCAGCATACATAAGTGAAATAATCGTATGAAAACAATCTTCGCAATCACATCACAAAGTTTTCAAAATGTTCACCATTGGCACTACAGAGGTGGCGCAAACGAAGAATGAAATTCGCCATCACATTTCGTAGTGTCTCAACCGAAATGGATTCACATGCCACAGAGATCGCCGATTCAAGCTCGTCCAGCGTGGCGGAATGCTTCGGGCAGACCATGTCTTTCACTGTGCCCCACAAAAAGAAGTCACAGGGAGTTAAATCCGGCGAATATGGATGCCAATCCATGCCTGCACCAGTAAATTTGGGATATTCCAAAGCAATGACTCGATTCCCGAAGTATTCCTCAAGAAAGCGAAACACTTGTTCGGTCCGATGTGGTCGGGCTCCATCTTGCATAAACCATTCAGTACCTGGTCGATCCTCTAACGCTTGCTGTGTGGCGACAAATTGTTCCAAAATTGCAACGTAACGTGCACCAGTGACCGTTTCTCGAATGAAAAAAGGGCCACTAATGCTTCTGCTGCATACTGCAGCCCACACAGTAACTTTAGGAGAATACAGGGGTTTCGCTTCACACCAAAATGGCTTTCGGAACCCCAAAATCGCCAGTTCTGCTTATTCACGTATCCATTCAGGTGGAAGTGTGCTTCATCTGAAAACCAGATGCAGCCAACACCAAATCCTTCACTATCAATCATTGTGAGCATCTGATTAGCAAAGGCAACCCTTTGTTGCACAGCTCGTACGGGTATGGCCTGGTGCGTTTGAATTTTGAATGGAAACATGTGTAGGCTCTTTCTGAGTATTTTCTGCGTGCTGGAACGCTTCAAACCAGTCTCAGATGTAATTCTACGGACAGATGACATTGGATTTCGCTGAATAATTCCAGAAACTGTGGCGATATTTTCAGGCGTAACTGCGGTTTGCTTGCGGCCAACATGCCCCACTAGATCATCAGTTACGCTGCCTGTTCGTTGAAATTTTGCGAAGAGCGTACGAATGGTTTTCGCATCCGGTCCTTTTGGAACATTAAATCGTGCTTGAAAACTTCGCCTTGTTGCCGTAGGACTCTCTTCTAACCTGTGGTACTCTAGCACCAGAAAAACGCGTTGTTCAATGGAGTACATGGTTTTAATCTCTTCCTTCGGTACGCTAACCTCCTTTCACGTTTCAGTTGTGGAACTGATCGCTCTGGGCTCCGGATCACTATTTATACTAGGCATACGTATGGCGATTACAGCGCCATCTGTTAGCAGCTTTTGTAACTATTATTTCAACCTACTGTATAAACTTCTTACAGCTTTCACAATAAACATACCGTTTACTGCATTCCTCTATCGATCTTTGTTTTCGAGATATTTAATTTTGAAATCGGGGAGACCTTTTCTGGACACACTGTATTATTGAATGGATGGAAAGAAATAGTGCAGAGCTGCCATCTAATGCCACGTCATATGAGGAATTTACTAAAGCTAGCCCACTGGAACAAGCGCAGCCGCACTTCGGAGCACACGAATACCATTTGGAAAGTATATTGCAATCAGTCGACAAGGAAATCAAACTTCTGCGGTTGCCTGCAATACACTGCGAACTGAAGGCCACTGAACTTATTTGGGAATTTGTCAAGAACTAGATAGCAAAGGAGAACAAGAATTTTAAAATAAATGATACGTTACAGTTGTATCGCTCCTCTCTGGAAAGTGTTCCCCAAAGTGTCTGGAGGAGTTCAGTGAGTCACATATACAAACTTGAAAACAGTTATGCACAAAGAGCCCACTGTCTGGAAGCGAACAATTGAGTCGTTGGGCGTGGCGTCCGTCATCACCGCAACAAGGTTATGGAGACCTGTCTTATCTCCCCCGTGCCGGACGGCCGTACAAAGCTACATCCAAGCGATGTTGGAACGTGCAGACACTCTTATTCAAGATGATGGAAAATGGAAATGCCGTGTGGCTAGGGCCTCCCGTCGGGTAGACCGTTCGCCTGGTGCAAGTCTTTCGAGCTGACGCCACTTCGGTGACTTGTGTGTCGATGGAGCTGAAATTATGATGATAAGGCCAACACAACACGCACTCCCTGAGCGCAGAACATTTCCAACACAGCCGGGAATCGAACCCGGGCCGTTAGGTATGAGATTCCGTCGCGCTGACCACTCAGCTACCAGGGGCGGACTTCAAGGTGGCCAATGGATCACAAGGAAACACTCGCTGCTCATCTGAACTTCTCTGTTAGTAGTTCTGACACACTCGTCCACCAGTTGGGGTACTCAAAGTTGCGCACCCGCTGAGTCTCTACCTAACAGAAGGCCATAAAAAGCAACGAAGGACCATCTGTGCGGAGTTACATGCGCGTTACGATGCCAGTCATGACAATTTTTTGTCGAACATCGTCACATGCGATGATTCATAGGCTCATCACTTGGAAACGGAAACAAAACGGCAATCCATCGAGTGGCCCCACACCATCTTTTCTCTGAGGAAAAAGTTCAAAGCCGCACCCTCAGCCGTTAACGACATGGCGACGGTGTTCTCGGACTCTTAAGGGGTTGTTCTGTTTGGTGTCCTCCCGCAAGGTGCAACGATCAACTCTAAAGTGTATTGTACTACCATCAGGAAATTAAAGAAACAACTGTAGCGTGTTCGTCGCCACAAAAACGCAAACGAACTTCTTCTCCATAACAATTCAAGGCCTCACAGGAGTCTGCGCACTCGAAAGGAGCTCACAAAACTTCATTGGACCGTCCTTCTTCATCCACCTTACAGTTCGGATCTCGCACTTTCCGACTTCCATCTGTTTGGCCCAATAAAGGTTGCGCTCCGCAGGAAGCCTTACGTGGATGATGCAGTAAGACGTTGGCTCCGACGTC